>NW_027191457.1:844664-1159066 GCF_011745625.1 Cladosporium halotolerans
AACCATATGTCTTGTCTTCAAAGGGCCCAGCCTGTAACGGAGCGAGTGAGTTTCCAAAGGGCCCAGCCTCTAACAGAGAGAGTGACTTCCATTTTAGGCATTGTGAAATCTGCTCAGCCTTGGAAAATCGTCAAGGAGAATGTACGACTTTCGCAAGGAGAATGTAGGGTTGTCTGAAAGTCGTACATGCTCATTGACGATTGTTCTTGACAACAGATCGCACTTTCGACCGCTTCAGTCTGTCAATGTCAGGAACCCATCCTGTTAGGGTGTGCGTCGAGCTCGAGGCTCGCGTTTTCAAGACCATCTGCGAACTTTGAAATATCCCTAGAGACAGCCATACATCCTCGCTGATGTTCATAGTCTATCAATGGACGGGAAGCAGAGTCAGAGTCCGAAACAGTTGGCGAAAGGCTTTGACGCGGCTGACCCAGCTCCGCACGCTCATGGTATGCTTGGCTTTGGCACTAAACTGAGAATCGTTGACCGGGAGAATGAGAGAATGAATTGTAGAAGAACACGATTGCTTGAGCAAGTGACGACCTTGCGTTCATGTGAGTACATTCTCTTTGGACGAGGCTAGACCCGAGCTTTCACGACACGTGCGTACATGAGCCCATGCTTCTTCAGCTGACCGCTGACGGTGACTGATGTGCTGCAGTCCAGTCATGGCTGCATGTGTCTTACAATTCGGACGGAAAAGTGCTCTGTGGAGAAATGAGCAGGAGAATGGGGTGTTCAGACAGATATTGCAGCGTGAAAGGTCAGCTGGAGAAGGTCAAGCATCGCGATCATTCAGTCATTGAAGAAGATAGACGAGGGGCAGGTTCGTTAAAGCTGCGTGAGACTGGACGAATGTCACATGTAAGTCGAGGCAGTACACACTAGACACCTCGAGCGCAGGAAGCCGGATGAGGGCCCAAGACACTGTGAGAGAGAAGAGCAGGAGGATTCAGACCAAGCACTACATACCAGACACATTCATGGGCTGAGGCAAGAGTTTCTCTTACATTGGGCTTGATTCAAGATAGTCGCACACGCGCAGCCGCATCTCAAAAGCACACCCAAGTAATACTCTCCCACTCGTGGAGTAAATATGACATTGAGATCTGACGCCAACTGTGGGTTTCGACGTGAGGATGGCATGCAACGAGAACACTTTGTGAGCAAGCGAGATCTATGCTTTCGTAGCACGATAATTGTACCAAGAACGAACCGAAAGCCGTTGGGCTTCTAAAGAGCAGTACCGGTGAGCCAGAGCGGCGTTGTAATTGGCCACAGGCTCATCTTGGCATGCGACAAGTTGCGAAGCGCACCGCGGCTTTTTGCACATTGACTGTGACAGATACAATTTGCGCTGGAGATCAGACCTAGATGGGGTTCGATTCCTTCAGGTAGTCACGTCGTCAATGGGCTTGCGTCGTCAACAAACTTTGCCTTACAGTTTAAAAGCTCAAGAAGATCGCATCCGAAGGCTTTACATCGTTTACATTGTTGATGGCATGCTCGCACCTCGGATGCCGCTCCTTGACGAACTGTCTCCGAGCAAGCGTTCACATCTTGGTACCTTCCGTTAGGAAGACCTTCCGTCAGGAAGCAAGTCATCAGACTGTCGGGGATATCCCTGAAGACCGCTCGCTTGCAACTTGATGGCTTTGTAGCCTCTTTATCCACGCGACTCGAACGTCTCAAGCAACATAAAAATTGATGCAGCATTTCGTCGTGCGGTATAAGAGGCAATCAATCTCTAAGAACGATATCGCTCAACTTTGAATATCGACATCACATCGTCGCAAAAACGTCCTGATAGGGAATCGTGTAACCAACACCTCATCCCACCACGTACGCCATCGATCATCTCATGCCCAGCCCTGAATTTAAACACCTGCAAAATGTGGTATAGCGTTTCCCCAAGATGGGAAAGGGCCTTAACTGCAGCTCCGCAAGAACGCGCCCGCATCAAGATCGTCAAGTCCCTTCAGAGGCAGCACCTCCAGGGTAAAGATGCCACTGGCTGTGATTCGATCCTGCATCAAGGAGCAAATTGGGCTTGAAAGTAGTTTGAGGCAGATTTCCTGAGCGAAGTGCGTGAAGTGCATGGGAACAGGCAACATGACTACAACCATCAACCGACAGTATGCCAGCGCATCCCAATTGGCCTGTGTACAATTGCAATGTTTGGGTTGACGCTACCTGGCTGACTGGGGCGTCCGAGCGTGGTTCCGGAAAATTGATGTTTGAACCGCGTCACGACCTGGACTGAATACTCCACTTTGGATTTGAGAGGCTTCTGGCTTGCTGTATATCCCTCGAACGCTTACCAAACAAAGCATTTCTTTAAACCTCTGCTCGCAATCTAGACTGAATAATCCATCTCAAATCTGATACGCTTCTGGCTTTCTATGTATCTCTCGAACTTTTGTGAATTAGAGCGGTTTCTTCGCACTTTCGCAAAATAAGATTAATGAATGGCAGAGCTCATGGAATTGTCACTTTGCAAAATAGCAACCGGCTCAGTAGTATTGCCAACATACCAACGATATCGATGAGGGAACGCGCGTCCTGTTGGGAAAAGTATACTATACATCGATTTCTCGAGAACTTCCTGCATTCTCTGTGGGAGCTTAGCTCAGAGTCGCAATAACATCACAGCATCTCGGGTCGAACGGAATCTGTCACTGGCCATTACCAGCACATAAAAGCCTGCTTTTCTTTCAGGCAAGATAGCACATGCTCTGACAGAGTACCACTGCTTTGCGCAGCCAGAACTCTTTGCCTTCCCGATAACGCAGGGAAACATTAGTCAGCTCCCGCAGAGCAGAAGACTGCATATATCGGCGCGACGAACTCGCAGAGCATGGTTGTCTGTCCGTGTTCGTAGGGACGGCCGCCGTCGGGACAGAGCCCAGCCGGAAAAGGATTTAATTTTAGTTGTTTCGCCTGCGCTTGGACGACATTGGCTTTTGACTTGGTTGCACATGTTCATACAACGTCGCTATCTCTACTATCGTCTTGTGAAGCCCACCCCGGAATCGGGTACGTCTAGCGTTCAAATAAGGGTCAGGAAGGTCTTTCAAATGGAAGCATTTCGTCAGATCTTGCTCAAGCCCCGTATCTAACATTCGGCTTCGATCGGTCTTGCTCAGATCTCGATATCGCACCAACACTCGTTGTCGAAACGTGATAAACCATCGTTGCCCGGGGCAAACCCACCGAAGGGTGCCTTTAGCGAAACTCGAACAGTGCTATGCACGCGATCAGTCCCTACAGATGCTCGCGCACCAGTAATTCTCAAATAACATTCCCGTTGAAAACATAACGTAAAAAGCAAAGCTTGTGATGCCCAGCGGACAATCAGTCTTCACCGAGCGATCGAGACAGCATTCAGCGGGGAATTATCGTTCGACGGTTTTTGAACAAATTAATGAGTTGTTTTCACGCTGCGTACAAGTGCAAGTTGCACATCGACCTCCGAATTGATGAAGATCGCCGTGATGTCGAGTCCAGACATGGACTGCGCTCTTCCAAACCAATGTGAACCCAAGAGAATTCTCCGATCGTTTTCCCAGTATCGACCGAATCAAGATACTATATGTATGGCAAGGGAGACTTGATATCATATCCTAGCAAGCATATCGTGGCGTTCCGGCAGTCGTTTGTCTGAAGCGCTGAGTCGAGCTGCGAGTGTGAACACTGTTCATTGTTGAGTGATCTGCAAGATTTGCGAGGCTTGAAGGTATTTGTGTTGACACGTTAGGCGGAGAGCCTGCAAGCTGTGGGAACTGCTCTGACGGATCCTGACCATCTCATGGTCTACACGGCGGGATTTCTCGATCGTAAGGCGAATGGAAATCAGGTCAGCCTCATGCTGTGCGTCACGAGGCTTTCCCAATTGGTGACGACAGGCAGTAATAAGAAGTTGCAAGGTTTGCTTCGTTGTTCAGAAGCTGTCGCATCCTGCAAAAGGATATAACGTCGCCACCGATCTGGTCTAGACGGTTGACGCTGCTCGAGTCGATGGACACTCAACATCGAGATGAGTCCGACACGACGGGCATGGGATACATCCATACTTGAGACGCGAGTGATGTACCTGCGTTCTGGCGTCCATTGGTCCGGTCGTAGCCGGAGCTAGCTGCGGGCTTTCTTGAAATCGATCTTGAGATATGCTAGCTGATTGGCTCTCCCAGATAGCTGGCCAGGGCTCTCGAAAGGGCATACCTTGGGCAGGCCACAGATACCTAGTGCATACCATTGTACAGAATGCTGTGCGGGATCGCTAATAATCATATTCATACATACAATGCACACTAAATACTTCCTTCCCTATCTCATACACAATTGATGCTTTTACCGGTCCATGAGCATGTTCCTAATCGAGCTCCAGTACTTAGGGGTAACCAGACTCTCGATCTCGCTCTTGGACAGCCACTGGAAGGCCTGGTCGCCGAAAACGTTCTTGCTCAGGTCCGCCTGGCCGGCCATAATGCGAGCCTTCATGAAGAAGACCTTCTCGCCGTACTCCTCCTGCTGGTATGAGGGCACCGGGGCGGAAGACTTAGGGTCGGGCTGGTGGTGGGTGAGGGTGCGCAGTTGCGCCTTGGGGTATTCGAAAGAGTAGTGGCCGACAGGGTGGTTGCCGACGACCCAGGTGTTCATGTTGATACCAGCGGACTGGACGATGACGCGCTCGGCAGCCTGCGAAGTATTGAGTTAGCTAACTTTAGGCCAAATCGCGCCCGAGGATCAGGGGCAATATCTTACCTGGTGCAGGTCCTCCTTCGAGAAGAGTCTGTCCTCCGGAAACCTCCACCTTCCGTCCTTGTTCTTGACGATCAAATACAGAGTCTGGTCAAGTTTGCGGTTCAGACTGAGCGTGTCGTTCTTGTTGTCCGCCTCCGTGATTCTCGGCATTGGTCTCTCGATCTTCAGCTCCAGATCTTTCCTCACGCCCTCTCCAACCTTCGCGTCACCGGAGACTTGCTCCTTGTTCGCCTCCTTATCTCCCACGGGCTCAGCGCCCAAGATCTCCTTGCCCTCAGCATCCCTAATGAGCGCTTCACGCTGAGCTTCCACCGCGGCAGTCTGGTCGCCTATGAGGACCTCATCGTTCCATGCCTCGTCGCCGTAACCACTGTAAACACCAATATCCCTCGCGGCGGTCTTGCGGTTCTTCGCTTTGCGTTTCCATTCCACGTCGGCGGGTGTGCCCTTCTTGTAGTAGAAGTATCTGCTGAAAGGAAGCGCGAGACGCTCGTTCAGGCGCTTTTGATAGAGGAAGTAGGCTTGCTCGAAGCTGGTGAGGTCGCGAGTGATGAGAGGTGGGCGGGAGACAACAGGGGAGGCGAGGATGCGGTATGCTTTGCGCGGGGCCAGAGAAGTGACGGGAGGGATGTTCTGAGCGGATGCTGATGCAGGTGCTTCGGCGGTCGCTGCGGCAGTAGATGCGTATTGGCGTGCCTGTTGAGAGAGGCGGTTCATGCAGGAGGAGCATATGCTGTCGCGCGAGAGGTATGCTGGGACGGAGTGTTAGCTGCGATTGCGACACGTTTGTGTAGAGTAGAGTCCTTACCATTGTTGGCAGCAAAGCGCCGCACGCTCTTCTGGCCAGCATTCATGATGTGTGGTGGATGCGATAGCAATCACTGCCCTCCTCGTCTCTCGCATCCAATGCCGGTAACATCCCATCCAGCGGCGCTCGCTCCAGAGAATCTCGCCGCGGGAGTGAGAGCGCCGGAGCCAAGTCGCGCTATACCTAATTCGGTCGCTCGCGAAAGTCGGACTTCTTACATCCCTCCGCTTCGCAAGCGCCTTCGTCTCTTCTCTTCTCTTCTTCAATCTCACGGCGCTATTCCTTATCGTCAAGGGCTTCTGAAACACACAGCTCATTGACCATTTACATGTGCCTAGAACGAGAAGAGCGGTCTTTTTCGCTAACGGCACCTTCGAAATACCTAAGGGGAGCAGTTAGATAGTTACTGCACACATTCTGCATCCTGTCTTCTACAAAGATGATGGGCATGGCTTCATCGAGATCAGGCCGTTTCTGTTTACTGTAATATGCTACCGGTCGCTCACATCGGATGCAAGGCCCGAACGCACACGACTTAGGGATACGCAGGTCGCAATAGCGACCTGCGTGTCCCTAAGGATAGGTAAAATCTGCGGCTATGTCTATCCAAAGTGATGATGTTCTGTGTCACAGGCGAGGGAAAAAGATGGGCGTGATGGCTCGTTCACATGCTCTCACACGCCTGGTTCATCAGATGTCACATTTCTTGGGTAAACTCCAGACCGACATCCAGCATCGCGTCGAGTCCTGTCTTCACTTCGTGTCTATCAGAAAATTCCCATCTCTGATCGTCTACCATCCAGTCCTCTACCGTTCCTGGAAACCGTACACGAAGATAGCTCCCCTCATGCCCTCAGGCCAGCGACGAGAGGCTTAGAGAACTCAGATCCTTCATCTCTGAAATTAGTCTGAGGATCTGTTCCCAGGAATCATCTGGTCCAAAAAGACAAATGCACCACAGCGATAATCGTTCCAGTGAAGCTTTATTGCGCGACAGGATCCCGAAAAGCGCATCAAGTGAGAGTGATACACCCTCCAAACTCAGAGCCAACAGCTGGTCGAGACCTTTGCACGATAGCAAATCATCCGCTATTTGAACAACATTCGCGTGAGACTCTTCGTCAATAGAGTCAATGCCATCTGTATGACTGAGATTGAGAGTGAAATCCTCCATGTTGCACGCAGTTTCCGCGATAATTGTAGCCATACGAAAATCGGAATCCATCGCGCCATGGCCGAGCAAGTGCGTCGGAAACCAGGTCTCAAAAGAGAAAGTCTCTACAGATCTGAGTATCGACAGGAATTGGCCTCCAGACATCAACAGAAGATCTTCGAAGTTGCCGCAGGTTGGAGTTTGGAGCTCGATAGTTGTGATGGGCAAAGAAACCGTTGCTAATGCCAGGAGAAAGTCTCTGCGCACAGGGGAGAACAGCTCGTTCACCTTTTCATCTTCGGATTCGAGGTTGCAATCGAAACGCTCCCACTCAACTTCGGTCCACGTTAGGCATTCAGTTGACTTTACTGCGCGGAGTACTTGAATCGTAAGTGAGGAGTTATATGTGTCCTCTACACGGCTCAGCGCATTCTTCCCACCATTGCTCCAGTCCATATCTAGCAGAACGTCTCTGATATTTCCTGCGAATTTTTGAGGATCCAGAGACTTGCGTGAAGGGTCGGAGGCTGAACTGGGATTCGAGACAATAAACCCGACCTCCTGGATCCCCCTTTGGAGTCGACTATGGCGAGTGAATAAATCATGGAGATGTGTCCAGTCTCGAACCTCGTGGATATAGCAATATTGGTATTCCAAGAACTCCGCGGCGAAATGATCAAACGTCGAGTGCTCAAGCTCTTTACACGTGAGGCGAAGACTGAGCAGATCGCGGTTGCTGAGATAGCCGTCGATGTGTTGGAGAAGCTCGGTGGGTAAGCGAAGCATCTTCAAATAGTGATGAGACACTCTAGAGTTTTGTGAAATCGGGCCGGTGTTGCCGAGGGATATGAAGCGATGAATTCGCGGGAAAAACGAGGTTTGGATTGATATTGCAGAGCGCGCACGCTCTTCTTAAACGGATCGATGCAAGCGAAGGCGGAAACATACGTCTCATCCGTCTGCATGAGGCTGTATTGGTCAAGGAATAATGCTTGCAAGTCCCCAAAATCATGGATGACCTATTATCATCATCCCCATCTTCTTCAGACTGGTATTATCCAGCGTTTGCTCAGCGCCTCCTGAAACACCAAGCTGCACAAGCGCCGCCCCCAAGACCTCGACAGGGATCTGATACGCCGCCGGAATCGCCCAGCCCACCCAGCTGCCTGGCATCACCACCATCCACGGTCTCGCTACAAAGACTTTCCAAGTGGCACCTTGCTTTGCCTCGAAATCGATGAACTCCAGCTCCACCTTGCCTCGCTCTTTCAACGCTGACAGGCCAGGCGGAAGACGAGTGCTCTGATCGCGGACTACAGCGCCACCACTGAGCAGAATGAAGCGGAATGGCTTTCCACCGGGGGTCTTGGGGGCGAGAGACTCGTGGAAAGCTCGTTGAGCGGCACGAGGGTATTGAATGTGGACGTCTGCGCCGCTTGTTGGCGCTCCGAGAGCCCTGTTGGCAGATGTCAGCTCGCGAGACCGTCCGTCCTTGCAGACTCGCACGAACCAAATGCAAGCTTCGGCACCTTCAAGCTGTTTTAGCTCCTCGGCAGTATACTTGAGGTAGTCCTTCTTGATGATCGTCTGTAGCTTCGGGTGCTGTGTGCCGATATCACGCCGACTCAGGACGACCACAGAGGTGACAGACGAGTTGTTGAGAGCATTCTGTAGCGCGCCGCCGCCTATGCGTCCTGTGGCACCGGTGATGATGAGCTTCATGTTGAGGTTGCGGGCTCCGAGGCCTTGTCGACCACTTGGACGAGTCTTCGAAGTCGGCTATAACGACTGACTGGGAGGTCTGACTCTGGTCGAACAAAGAATCGAGCAGGCCTACAGAGGTCGATGCCATTTTTGACTTTCCTTTATTTGACCTCGTGATTCAATCTCCTCGCAGTCAGTCTCTCTTAGGGACACGCGCTTCTACCTACATGGGTGACGTGGCGGGACGAATTCGCCCGCTTCGCATTCGCATTCCGCTGTCTGCTCACCACGACGCAACTATGCTCCGATCAAAAAGATGTGTGGAGTGACTTGGAGGACCAAGCAGTGAAGCAAAAGCAAAAGGAGATGGTCAATACGAGGGTCGAACTCGCGACCTTGGCGTTATTAGCACCACGCTCTAAACCAACTGAGCTAATCGACCTGATTTATCGAGGAATTCGATACCCGTGGGCCGTTTGTGTGATACATGACCAATGGTTGCCACACGATACGTCACGAACGCTTCGAGTTGAAGGGCCGTCTCATGCCTCATATGCGCCAATACACGCACTCGCTGTGTTCTCGTGGCATCGCAAGATCCCAGCACCCGGTGGTCGAGATCTCATTCTTTCTATTCTTCTTGCGTGTAGTACGCCACACCTTCTTTCCCATACCACTTCTCTCCAACCTCTCGATGGCTCCTAATCCACTTGCGAAGTTGACTCTCTCCAAGGCTATCCCACCTCGGATCCAAGAAGCTACTGACCGCATCGCCGCCCTCAGCTTGATTCCGTAGGCTTCTCACTTTCTCAGGGATGTATTGGCGGACCTCACTGACAGTCATATCCAGTGGAAGCCCCATGAAGAACGGGATAGAGTATCGAACATTACTTTTCGGTCCTGGGGCAATGACACGGTGAATCGTCGCTTTGACCGCTCCTTCCGTTGCTGCTTCAAAAGCGTTGCCGAAGTTGACGACGAAGCTGTTTGGTATGGGCTTTGCGCGGATCCACTTGTCCGAGGACGAGAGGACTTCAAGCCCTTCTTCGTTACCGACTTGGTAGAGGAACGTGAGCCAGCCGGAGCTGTCTTTGTGTGCGCCTACGCCTTGCCCGGCGGTCTGAGAGTCGGCTGGGGATGGAGGATATCTCAGGAGCTTGATTCGATGTTGTGGTGGGAGGTATGTCCGGCAGGGCAATGTGTCGCCGTTGGTGGTTTTAGTGGTGGTGTGGCTTTGCCTCCCAAAGAAGTGATCGAAGGTGCCGACAGGGATCTCGAACGCTTCTTCGATGAGGTGCACGAAACGGTAAGACAGTGCTTCGACCTCATCATGGTAGTCTGACAAAGCTTTGCGAAACCCGGGCAGAGTACGCTCATCAGGCCACTGGTTTGGACCTCGCAATCTCCAGTATAGCTGATTGAAGTTCCTGGTCGAGGAGGAGTCATTTCCATTGACTTGACCGCTACTCTTGCTCTCATTGCTAGAGAATCTTTCATCAACAACATTTTCGTTCGGTCCTTGCCATACTTCCGGGAGCTCGGTGGCATAGTCAAATTGTTCCCTCAAGTCTTGCTTTCCAAGCGTAGTCTCTTCTGCAAAGCCACTATAGCCGAGGAAGTGTGCTGAATTTAGTTTGCTCAGTGATGCTTTCTTCTCGCTGGGTAGAGCAAATAATGAAGGTAGCAAATCGGTGACATTGTCTATTGTCTTTGGAGGAACACCGTGGTTGACGACATTCAAGAACCCAACGTCGAACAAAGCCGCATGCAGCTGCCTCAAGAGCTGCGGCCTCGTTTTTGGGTCGTTGGCCCAAGATAGGTCCAAGATAGGTAGTGCCTGAGACATTATGCAGATGTCAAGCAAAGATCACGACGATCTCGCCATGATACATGGTAGAATGATTACCAAGGCCAGCATTGGATGGCATAAGGGTAGACAGCTTAGGGTTAGTAGGGTTATGCGGGGTGGACCCTGAAGAGCTCGTGCCCCGCAGTACGTCAGGCGGCAGCAGCAACAGCGCCGCCCGTGACTAGAGCCCTCAGGTCTGCGACCCGCCTACACATGAGCAGCCGACTCACACTCATCCACCTGAGCAAACCGTGAGCGAGTATCAGTCACTCGAAACTTGCCACCACTCTGACCCTGCCACCGCGACCGCTTCCCGTCCAAGCCTACACTCTCTCCAACGGACAACACTGACCTGTGTACCAAAGCAAGCTAGCCCACGGCTCACCGATAGGTAGCATCGCACAGCATGCAAAACCTCATCCACACCTTCATCGACCCGCTGCGCGATCGCTTCGCGCCCCTCAACCACACCTCCAACTTCCGCCAGACCGGCCAGATCACGCCCGAGGAGTTTCTGCTCGCCGGCGACTTCCTGGTCTACAAGTTCCCCTCCTGGTCCTGGGCCGACGCCGCCACGCCGGACAAGCGCGTCAGCTATTTCCCGCCTGGCAAGCAGTACCTAGTCACTCGCGGTGTGCCGTGCAAACGTCGCATCAAGAACGAGGACTTTGCCGGCAGCGCAGATGGCGAGGATCAGGTTGTCCGCGATATGCTCAAGGGTCCCGGCGGTGAGGCCGGCGACGAGGACGATGGCTGGCTGAAGGCCGGTGGAAGCAATGCAGATGCCGGCAAGGGCTCGGAATACGACATTAGGACTGTTGATGACGCGGGCGAGGTCGGCGACAAGATCGAGGACGAGGACGACATCCCTGACATGGAGGACGATGAGGATGACGAGGAGGCCATCATCCGCGACACCAAAGGCGGGAAGGGCGAGAACGGGTATGCTTGTCTCTACGAACCCCACGAGAGCTCTGCGAAAGTCACTTAACACATCTAACAGACTCCGCACCTACACCCTTTACATCACCTACACGCCCTACTACCGCACGCCCCGTCTCTATCTCTCCGGCTACGACGGCGTGACCAACCAGCCCCTGCCGCCGATGGCCATGATGGAGGACATCGTCGGCGACTACAAAGACAAGACCGTCACACTCGAGGACTTCGGCTTCGCCTCGCCGCCCATCAAGACCGCCTCCGTGCACCCCTGCCGGCACGCCAGCGTGATGAAAGTCCTGCTCGACCGCGCCGACGCCGCGCTCAAGCTGCGCCTCAGCAAGCTCAGGCACGGCGAGAAGGCCTCGAGCGCGGGCATGGAGGGCCTCGTGGACGCGACGTCTGCGCTCGAGGTCTCCGCTGCCGCCGGCAAAGCCAAGGAAGGCGGCAGCGGCGACGGCGAGTGGGAGGTTCTCAGCGACAAGGAGGGCCAGCACGAGGAGGAGGACGTCGCGATCCGCGTCGACCAGTACCTTGTCGTTTTCCTGAAGTTCATGGCGTCTGTCACGCCGGGCATCGAGCACGATTTCACCATGGGCGTGTGACTGCGCGCGGCCAAGATCGACTGGTCCGAGTGGGTCAAGCTGTACCCTGGGATTGATTTCCCGCGCGAGGTCGGTTGGATGGAGGTCAAGAAGATGTTTGGCGGGGGGCTAATGGCTGTTGGGATGGATTAGATGCTGGTCCGTCGCGTCTTTTGGTGTTAATGATGGGATGGACTATAGATTGGCATGGCGTTCTGATGGTTCATCACGACCACGATGGGGATCCCGGGCGTTTTTGCGAGCTTTCCTGCGAATGCCTTGGGAGCGAATCAAGGCATGGACACAGCGGGCGTTACAGGAATCGTGTGGCAACACTGATGACTTGCTTCTTTCTCTTTGGTAGATACTTCTAGAAATGGCGACATGCAGCATGATAACGGCTTTGCTGGCCGCCATCAGCTGTCTATGAATCCATGCAAGCTCGAGAGGTGGCGTCGGAGACGTGCAGTTCATGGTAAAGTCTCATCTCAGTATGCGTCTATACGCCTGGCCGCTGAGGCCCTGCTCATGCTATCGTGACATGCCCTCTTCGAAACGCCGGAACGCCATGCTTCCCATCCATCGCTCATGCATCATGCCGCCAGGCCGTGCCGGCAAGGCTCAACAACCTTCGTCCCGTTCATCATAGTCTCCGCCCAGAGCGCCTTCAGGTCGCCTTGACATACGCTGTAAATATAGTTAGCACACACAATCCCCTCAGATCGATCAAAACACCGAGACCGAAAACCAGTCAGACTCACAAGCATCGATCTTCCCCACCTGCGGCAGCGCCAACCTCAGCTTGTTCCTATACAGCACGGGCTCGCGCTTCTGCACGGGATTGCCTTCGAAATACACCTCCTCGAGCTTCTCCTTGTCGCGCAGCGCGCGCTCGATCTCGCGGAAATCCTCCACCTGGCAGTTGCTCGCCCAGACGTTCTCGAGCTTCGCGAGCGCCTCGAGCCCTTCGAGCGACCCGATCGGGTTGGACTGGAAGTCGAGGATCTCGAGCTGCGTGTTCTGCGCGAGGGGCGCGAGGGACGGGATCTTGTTGTCGGAGACGTAGAGTTCTGTTAGTTGGGGGAGGGTTTCGATGCCGGCGAGGGAGGTGAGGCGGTTCGCTTGGATGCTGAGGCTGCGGAGGTTGGTGAGGGTGGAGACGTTCTTGAGCTCGGTGATGCGGTTCTGGCCGAGCCAGAGGGAGGTCAGGTTGGTGAGGGTGGAGAGGCCTTCGATTTCGCGGATGCGGTTGGCGCCGAGCTCGAGGTAGGTCAGGTTGGTGAGGGCTTCGAGGTTTTCGATGCGCGAGATGCGGTTCTGCACGAAGTAGATGTGGTCGAGGTTCGTGAGGGTGGAGAGGTTCTTGATGTGCTTGAGCTTGTTGTAGCTTAGGTCGAGGCTGGTGAGGGAGGTGCAGTCGTCGAGGCCTTCGAGGTGCTTGATGAGGTTGTCATAGAGTTCGAGTTCGGTGAGCTGGGGCGCGAGGCTGGGCGGCAGCTCGATCTTCTGTATGCTGTTCTGACGGAGGCACAGTCGACGCAGGTTCTTGAAGCGTTCAAGGCGTAGGCTGGGTATGCTCCCAATACGAGAGTGTTGTGCGTCAATCTCCTACTCATGCGACACGATCAGTCTCGAGCTTCACAAACTTTGGCAACACTGCAATCGTTCTGCTTTCCACGTACCTCCGTATCCGGATCCTCCTCATCAAGCAAATCTGTAACAACCCTCGTCTCAGCACTTTCGTCCCAAAATATTCCTCGCCAGATACTCCCAACCCACCTTCGTCCGCCGCAATCTCGTCCACAGGCGGCGCATCCTCGTCCTCGTAATCCGAGTCTTCGAGAGCCTCCGGGTTCGCCAGAACAGCCTGCTTCTCGCTGTTCAAGCGCAGCTTCCCATCCCATCCAGTGCGGTTGCTATGCGGCGTGCTTTTGGGTGTGGTGTCTTCGGCGGACGGTGGCGCCGCGGCGGCGCCGTCGTTGGGCTCGGTCATGGTCGCAGGGTGGATTTGTGGAGAGGTGGGAGGAGAAGAGAAATGTTCAGGCTGGATAGGCGGCAGCAAAGAGCGTCTCGAAGAAAGTCGGCGGTCGCCGCGTCGCATGTGCCTGTTTCGTCACCCGCGCGCGCGGTCGCGGGGAACGAAGCAGGGTCGCGAAACGTGCGGGTGGGGCAGGGTATTTTATCGAGGCTGGATTCTGCAAGGTACCCTTATTATAGATGTATTTGTTGTTCAACCACGCGTGCGTAATGTTCAACGATTTTGGAGCACATGTTAAGATCTATGCTATTGACGTTCATATTCTAAGGAGAGACCAAACGCCATAATGTTCAGGCAATGCGGAAGCCAGCATCATGAGATTAGATACAAACGCATTACAAAAGCTAGACAACCTTTACTTTTCTGCCATCGTCGTTCTTCCCTCCATGCACCTCCGGCTAATGCTATTCAACAAAATTGCCAACGCCATCGCTAAGGGTTCTGAAAAAACCTGTCATGCATGCATTTGCCACCAAACTCCATAACCACCATGCTATACTATGGCGAAACCGTCCCCTCGCGGGTACGACGTGGTGGCAAAATGGTAGGTACTTTTGCGTCTTGTTCACACTCCGAGACATCTCAGAATACCGTCCTGCCTCCAGCAAACATCGGCTCCAATATGTTCCAGCTCCAGTCGGCGATGCCGTCGACCTGCTTCACGTCGCGCATCCAGTCTAGCATGAGCGTCGCTGTGCGGTTGAGGTCGTCTGCGTTCACGTGCTTGTCGCAGATCTCGCGCAGCACGGGGTTCTCCCGCGTCATGCGCAGGATCAGGAGGATACCGAGGAAGTTCTGTGTCCAGGTGAACAGGTGCGGCACGAGGCGCTTCTTGTTCTTCGGCGGCGCCATGGCCAGAGGCCAGAGGCAGGCGGACTGAACGGCGAGCGCGCAGCAGCTGGCGTCCTCTTCTCCCATGAGCTCGGGGAAATGCAGGGCTTTGTAGATGAAGGGTCGGAACATCATGAAGCGGGCGTAGTAGAATCGTGTGCGGAGCTGTGCTGTTACCACGTCAAGATTGTATCGGTGTCCGATGGGGACTGAGCCTTGGTCGGGAGAGAAGAGGGGTTCGTTGGGGCGGCGACTGTGTGGGTCGAAGCTGGGGAAGTCGAGCATGTCTGTGTCGAGCCATTGGAGAGGCCTAGGGAGTAGAGAGCGCCAGGAATCTAGCTGGCGAGCCATTTCTCGGATGACGGGCACAGGAGGCCCGCCGTAGTCGTCGGAGGCTTCGGCTTGTGTGACGGATGCTGAATGACTGTCAGTAAAAGGCAATTGATCATTGGGCCAGAGATCACGTACATTCGTGTATAACGCCATGTATGCGAGCGATAAGTCGCCTGAGAGCGATCATGGCGAGGAAATGGTATTGGAAATGAGAACGCTCTTCTGTGCCGTTATTACGGCCATTCGAATCGTGAGCTTCGTGAAAGTATGGCAACGGGACTTCGTCCTCCAGAGTGTGAATTCCAGTTTGGGGTAGATCCAGATCCAGATGATACAGATCTTCGCTCAAAATGCACGCCCAATAGGCTCGCTTCACCATATCTCCAACTTGCGTGGACCAGTCAATGTTCGCGCATTTGATGAGCACCTGGCAGGCCATAGACGCTGCGACTGTGCTGCGCCAAAAGTCAAGATGGCGAGAGCACGATTCATAATACGTGGCCTGCAACAATAGGATCTGCACGTTCTCCAGGCTACACGTGTTGACCACAAAGCCGAGTCGCCGTCTAGCTTCATTGAAAATCTCAATGCCTGGAGGCTTTGCGCGCGTGCCGCCGCGAAACCCACTTGGCAGTCCGTTTTCAGTGGATATGGGTTGCCCGAAGACTCCTTCAATCGCGACTTGTCCAAGGGAAAACACCATGAGAGCTAGAACCGCTTGAGGATCGCCGTCAGAATAGCCCTCCCGTAAAAGGCGTGCCACGACTTCATCTGCGAACACATCGTAATTCAGTATAGGGCAGAGGACGTTGAAAGTGTTGAAGTAGGCTTCCGTATACTCCTGAATCTGTTGTATCGTAAGGCTGGGGAACGCGTATCTGGTGGAATAGCCTGTGTTGGAGGGCGGTGTGTCGATGCGAACGCTCTGGAGACATGGGTCGAACGGTAGCGAGTCTGGATGTTTGTTCATTTCCAGTCTGATGAACCAAGGCGTCCCTTCTTGGAGGATATGCTGCAAGTCGGCGGCAGCACTAACGCCAGAATTCATCAGGCAAATGTAAATGCTCGGCCACAGGATGACCTTGTGCGGGACTGTTAAGTGATCGTAAGTTCGCGGGAGCTCGATTGATTCTTTTCGCCGCGACGACACTGCTTCACCCTGCGTTTGTTTGCCAGAAGATCTTGAGCTCGGATATGTAGTTGAAGTTCTAGTCGCAATGTCCGGTGTTGAGGTGCTGCCTTGGCCTAGAGCGAGATTGTCGAATTTCGTCTCCAGTCTCGTAAGAGCATCTAGAATATGCACCATGGTCTTGTCTTTCCTGTCGCAGGCGTTAGAGATCCGAGGCTTGTCATCATGCGACCCCAGTCGTGAGAGTACCTACTTGGTTGGTAGAGGTTCGCGATATTGGCAAGTGACGTTCAGTCTCCGACACAGACCACCTAGAAATACGTCAGGTCTACAGGCGCGGAAAGGGGCTTCGACGGTACGTACATTTCGGTCTCTGTTCGTCACACTTGCTCTTGCGATTTCGACATGTTTGACATGCTTGAGCGGCGATGGCAGCCCTCTCCCGGCGCTGGGAGCCCTCGCTCGACTCCACGGACTCTCGCGGGGTAGACATCACTGCGACTCGTTGCGAGTTGAGATCTGGGTTAACCCTGGCGGAATTCGGAACGATAAGATGATAAGGCAAGTAATACGTTCAACTCGGGCCCAGTGTGCTTGGCAGAGAGCTACGCTTTTAATGATTCGGTTGGAGAAGCTTCAAAAAGGTGCAAGGCGTTTGGCGGACTCGATGACAGAGTGAACGCACGGCAATGACCGAGAGGACAATACGGCGGCGTTCAAACGGTTGGGCGTCGAGCCCCGGCGAGGTACTGGGTGTGGTCGGGAGCCCACGCGATCCAGCTCAATGGCGGTGGGCGTGCAGGCCAGGTGCAGTGCCGGTCAGCCTGCGGCGCTGGCGGGCGTCGAGGACAGGGGGGCGGCCGCTATGGAGGGCGGAGGACAGGGTCGTGGTGAGCAGGTCGCTGCAGGCCTGTGTCTTACCGGAGCAGCGTCTGGATGGGAGTGGGAAAACAGAGCGCGTGCGCGAGACGCAGTGCCAAAAACGCCAGACGCAGGCGGCGGGCGGCGAACTTTGAGTCTGATGACGCTGGGTGTGACGCCGAGGGTCTGTACGTGCTGGCGACAACACCTTGGATCTCAGGTAGCAGGCGCAGAGGTGCTGCTGGCGAATGATTTCGAGGTCGGACTTGGCACCGGCGCGCTGTGAGTTGCTCGAGGGTTCAGCCTGGTCGAGAGGTGAGGCCCTTTTCGCCTGCTTGACGTCGCCCACCGCGCCCGATCTCGCGTGTGTGGCCGACGGCGGACCTGGCTCCTGTCCAACGCCCGCAGTGCAATGCGGCGGGTGACGACGAACGCGGTGTCGCGGTCGTCTGTATGGCTGTCTTTGAACGCTCGGCTGGGCTGCGTGCATACGTCGTCGAGAAAGGCGCAAAATGTCTACCCCAGTCGGCGAAATCAGCGCTCAACGGCCCGTGGCATCACTGTGATGCTCACTAGATCGTGACAGGCGCGGGAAATCGAAGCACTCGTAGGGTTGCTTTCCAAAGCACCTCACAAAACTGTGCGCAGCCCTGCGACTTCGCCTGGGCCGTGTTTGAAGTCCGCACTGGAGAGCGGCGGCCCACGGGGCGCCCGCCGGCTAGAAACGCCTCGAACACCTAAGGCAATTGTCTAGGTAGCTTGCTCGACGTGCATTTGCGTCAAAGTCAATTGCGGAATCCGACCAAGAGCTCGCGTGAGGCCACTATTCTACACTACTCCACGACCTCAAGCATTCTTGGGCGGATTCCGTCTGCGCAACATGCAGCATGGACGAATTCTAGACCCGCTCGGAATTGGCTCCGTGACGCTGCAGCGCTGGCCTTGTGATCATTGCGCATTTCGATCCATCGGTGGCGCGGGATTTGCGCATGATGAACTGGATTTCCCAGCGAGCGCCCGCACGAGCATTGGCGGTGACGTCGTACGATGGGGAACACGGCTCCACTCTAACTTGATTAATTGTTTACCTACCTGTCGCTGCGGCAGGCGACACGTTCAAGCACTCGCTGAGCTCTGCGAGATACTGGAAGTTGTGCGTGCGGAGGTTCCGCCGGCATCCGACGGCACGTGACTGACATGTCATATACTTGGGCTGGGGTTACCGGTTTCGACCTCAGCGATGCAGCACGCCGGTGCGTATCTTGGTACTCGACAGACTCCTCCCTTTTTGGCCCCGGTATTAAGGGGTTTCGCAGGTACCTGAGGCCGTATACCACGTCTGTCACTGTACGCCACAAGAGCTCTTGGCGCAAGGCTCCCGATACCGACCGACGATGATACGCCCACGTGCAGTAGATTGCGGCACGGGCGCCGTTCGTTTCGCAGCAATGGTTACCACTCCATCGGCACGGCGTCGAGGCGCGTGCGGCACGCTGCATGCACTTACACAGCTACAGCTGTGGCTGTCGATGTACACATGCCATGTGAAGGCGTGGACGCCTGCCGTAAGCGAAGGGTTGCCCTCTGGCGACGTCGCAAGCGATCAGCCTATGTAGCGTAGCCTGCCTTGCCCGCGAACCACCGGGGCATTGCAGCCGGTGATCATCGCAATCTCCGCCGAGACATTGCTGTGTAGCAGGCTGATCGCAGCCGTACAGGCGATAGCACTTGATGCTGAGCGAGCAGCGCACGAGCACAGGGCTGGCGGCCGCTCCGCGAAAAGCCGGGACGAGTGTGCTTCTTAATGTAGCCTTCCATGGGAACCCGCGATATCCCTCCTGACGGTGAGGGGCAGCCGCCCAGAGCGGTAAGGGTTGGCAGAGAAGCTTTACCGTCGGCGATCTAGACGCCTGCAAGACCCACTAGAGATCTGAATATACACGCGTGCTGGCATGGCAGCTCAGAATTACCTTCCCTCCGTACCGCCACAAGCGTCGGGCTCGTCGCTTAGCTGGGCTCTCTCTCTCACCTCGACACACCGTCACGCCTCGCGCAACACGTCGAAACACCGTTGCCTCGGCTTGACTTCGCGACACAGCTGCGGCTGCGACGAGCGCGCTACCTCGATTCTTCGCGTCGCATCATCCTGACGATCGCAGAACTTTACCTATCTCGACTCACGTTGTCTGATACCGCAGCGCGAATAACAGTCACATGCGCCGCACCGAAAACTTCGCTACACCGCCATGGCTGAGATAGCCGGCCGCGACAATCTCCCCCGGCGCTCGTCCTTTCGCAAGTCGTTGGCCGAGGCAGGCCTGCCTCAGGAATACCTGGACCAGCTGGAGCAAAAGCGCAAGCAGCTCGACGAGTCAATACACAAATACATAGCGGCCAAGGAGCGCGAATACCGCCAATTTGAGAAGGACGTCAAGTTGCAGTACCGCGCGCAAGACACAAGCAGCGCACAACCGCGCAGGAGCTCCGCTGAAGAACCGCACAGCAAATCTTCTTTGTCTGCGGTAGACACGCTTTTGCGCAAAGGATCGCGGCGCGACTCTGACACCACCGCTGTCGAAGAAGATGCGCGCCCCCCGGTTGCGCAGGCCGCTTCCGCAACTTCCGCCGTCACTGATCGCCGGACAAGCGACGATCGCCAGGAGTTCGTCGGCGTCTTCACACCCCAATTTCTGCCTGCATTGGAGACCAGCGAGGATGAGAGATTGAAGAGCGTTTTGCGCACAGAGTCAGCGCCGGACATGATCGGAAACAAAGACACAAAAGCCGTCGAAGTCGCGGTACATCGGGCAAACTCGGATACGGTCGTTCTTGCTCCGCATGCGCAAGGGAAACGGCCTGCGCATTTGCACCTTGCGCATCGCACGTCCTCATCCGGCTCATCTGTCGACGGAAAGCTAATATCCGCCATGAAGTCGCCGTCAGACCAAGCGAGGCCCAAGCGAAAGCGCGTTTCTCTCGCAGTTGGCGATACCATAGTCGCACCCTCAGACAACGTGCCGCTCATGATGACCAATAATAGTACACCCTCTCACTCAAGAACAAGAACAACACCTCCAACATCACAGGTCTCCTCGCCCCGATCTGAATCGCCAAATCAAGAAACACCACAACAATTCGTCGTCACAACAAATCTCACCAAACCTGCCGTCAACGGCATCGGCGGGATCAAAGCTCTTCACGAAGAAGAGACCGCCACCGCACGCGCTCCGCAACCCGCTCGCTCAGCGCCCTCGAAGTACCCCGGCGACGACATTGGCGAATTCTGGCACATGGAAGAGCCCGACGACGACGAAACAGAGAAATTCCCCGATTTCGAGATGGACGACGACTTCGAAGAGGAAATCGGCAGCGGCATCGCAGGCCGCATCTCGCAATCTCCTCTCCCGGAACCCACCGCGCCGCCCGCCGACCCCGACGAAGAACCAGACGGCTTATACACCACCGAGCCAGCCAGCGAGCCCGAGCTCGAATCCGAAACCGAACACCTCGAGTTCCGCCCGGAGTCCGCCAGCGCCTCGCAGCAGCCCACGAACCCCGGCTTCCGCCGCCCCTCCGTCATTCGCGATCCAGGATACACGGGGAGGGACTACACGCGCGCGGCGGCGAACGCGGAGGAGACGGGCATCTACGGGTCGAGCTACGCGCGGCCGGTGAGCAAGGGCTCGTTCACGGCCGGGTCGCTGGGCGAGTCGTATATGGCCCGGCACGCGGAGGAGATGATGCGGTTGCGCATGGCGAAGCAGGACGCCAAGGCGCAATGATTTTGATACCCCCCCTTGGCGATAGGATATGGAGGATTTGGATTATGACGGGAATCAAGACGGCTTTTTTCATGGCCATCAATTTTGTGTTTTTTGAATCTTTGGTATATGGTTGATGTCACTATCTGTGTAGTAGTTGAGGCTCATGTCCGCTGAACGCCGGGCTTCTCCGCCGAATTGGTATCGCTCGTTCGCGTGACACAGGGTGCGATTGTGCCGCGATAGAGGTGAGAACCGAGAGATGAGAATATCCCCATCACAAGGCACGTGAATGACATGTTTCCGTTTTCATTTGCGGGAGATCGCGTGATAACTCGACCGTGCAATCACAGAATACACAGGACGAAGATCTACAATATCCAGCGGAAAATTCTCGGCCGATCTCCAACCGCCGACGAACTTCCTCGAGATCTCGCCCTCGAGACCCTGCCCATTGCAGCCACGAATCCCACATCGACCAACCCTCCCGCAATGGGCCTCTCATAAACTCGCAGACAACCACAAAAAAATACCATGGCCCAGCAGCTATGCTCCCACCCCCGACCCGACCCCGCGCCCCTTCCGCCGCCACCCTCCGCGTCCTCTACCAGCTCGCCTACATCTCCTCCGGCACTGCCGTCGGCATAGGCGCGTTGTGCGCGGAGGAGCGGCGGCGGCGAACGCAGATTGTTCAGAGGGTCGCGGACAATGCGAGAAGGATTCGGCAGAGCCCGCGGTATGCGCGCGGCGCGGCCGCGCTGGCTGTGAGGGAGCAGGCGGAGTTTGAGGAGGAGGCCATGACCTGGAGGCCGGAGGGTGTTGAGAGGGGGGATTGGGAGGAGAAGAGGCTTGTTGGGGGAGAGAGGAGGGGTGGTGAGTTAAGGTCGGGGGGTTGGGAGGGCGCGAAGATGCCGGAGTTGCCGAGTGTGGTTGAGGAAGAGTATGGGATTACTGTTGAAAGGTCGGAGGGGAAGGGGAGGAAGAGGAGGCGGGTTCGCAGGTCGGGAACGCCGGAGTTTGTTGAAGAGCATAGGAGTCGGGAACCTGTGGGTAAGAGGGGACTGGATCGGCGGAACGGGCGACTGGACCAGCCGTCGGTTCGGCATCTCGCTGAGGACTCAGGACTCCAGGAGGATGATTTTGATACAAACGGCAGCACTGTTCTATCTGGAGGGAAGCCGTTTCCATTGCAATGGATATCATACCAGAGGCCTGAACCCAAGACAAGGCCGAACAAAGGGCAGCTAAAGCCCCAAGAACCAAGAAGACGACTTTTCCACGCCAGCGAGAAGGGCAGAGCATATCGCAATCCTGAGGTCAGCTTTGAACGGGTTGCGAAAGAATTTGGCACGCGCCACCTCTGGGATACATCAGATTTCGGCGACAAAGAATCATGGTACAAGCTTCTATCGAAAGATGTCAACCTATTCTTCGACAAAGTGGATGTGAAAAGCCAATCGAGGATGGAAATGCAGCACGCCTGCCGAATTGCGAACAATTTATTGCGTTTGTGTTACGACAGCGGAGCTGTCAACCTGACAAGATCGCTCCATCTATGGAAGATTGCCACGAACGCACTCAATGCTGAAGACCTGAGCGAAACTATCAAGTTGTTCCCAAGTATCTTGACCAAGATGCGACCAGGCATGCTCGTGCAGTATTTCTCAGACTTATTCGCAACAGAAGTGTACAGACTTTTGCCGCCGTCAGAGAGGATGAGGCTTGACTTGAGATTACGCGCAGAAGCCTTGAAAATGGATGAACATCCCGAGCAGGAAAGACCTCTAGACATGGAGTTGGGGTTTCCGCCTTACGGGTCGTTGATCGGCAGCATCTCTATTCCTCCTGAGATGGCAGATCAGGGTGAAGAGTTTGGTGGCATTGTTGGGCAGGAATGTAGGCTGCTTGTCGAGGAGGGCCACCTGTCTCCGGCCATCAATCTTTGGTGCATGGCAATGGAAGCTCAAGGGTTCTATCGGAAAACAGACGAAAAGCTTGATAAAGAGCTCTTCGACGCTGCTCTCAAAGCACGCCATTTCTCGCTCTGTGTCCGCATGTTGCGATTCAAGCAGTCCCGCAATCTCAACTACCAGCTCCGCGCACAGAAAGACGACTTCATCCGAGTTTGTTTTGATACAGGCGGCACAGGGCTCTTGCGAAGCCTATTCGATCGGAGATCCCCAGATGCGCTGGGACATAACAACCTCAGCACGCACAGCTACATGTGCCTCGCCCGATGTTTTGCGGAGACCAGCTCCAGCTTCGAAACCTTTAGGGCGTACTACAACAAAGTGCACCCGGAACTGCGCGCATCTGTTGTTGAGAACAGCATTCTTGCGAAAGCATTCTCATTGAGGGCAAAATGGAAGGCCACGCGAAACTTCGATCTCGTCGAATCGGATTTCCATCAAGCGTTGCGAGAGTTTACTGAAGCTGGTGCTGGCAGACGAACTCTGCGCCCAATGATCATAGCAATGGTTGAAGTTGATATCAGTGCCAATCGGCCTGTTGACGCAATGAAAGCTTTGACTTATCGGAGCAGGGCTGATACTGAGGGCAATGTCGCCGCTCTCACAGCTTTGGCACTTGCGAAACAGGACAATTGGCCCGCCGTTAGACGTCTCTTAGGAGTGGTGGAAGACAACCCTTCAATGATCAAATGGACAGGAATCACGACCAGGGCGTTTAACAACATGTTGCACCTTTTCTCAAAGGCCCACACTGCACACGAATTGTCAGATTTGGTCGAGGACGCGATGAAACATCTTGGATTTCTCCCAAACAAGTCAACTTGGGAGATCATGCTTTCGAGCTTTGTCACCAAGAAGGCTAGATCGCTTCTGGAATACTGGCTCCGGTTCCCTAGAGCAATCGGCAGCCACCTGAAGCTTGATGCCAACCTCGCAGCTGTCCTGATGAAGCGTTGGTATCTGGACTCAAGGCAATCACATCAGAAAGTTACTTACTTCCTTCGATATCTGACCCAAGTGCCTTCGCTGCGCAGCGGAAATCTCTTAAAGGTCATGCTCGAGGCCATTGGATACGATTTCAGGAAGAGCATCAGTCTCCAGAAAGGCGGTCTGCAGAGACGCGGAGAGTTGCTGGAACCCTTCTTACGTGCCCTTGATCGGGATGGTCTTGTCTTATTACCTGGCGAGGTCGAAAATGAGGAGATTTTACTGCAAGATCACTCTGAAGACTCCTCACCAGCGAGAGATCACATGGCGGGAGTCGACTTCGACTCGATACAGTCTGAGCTTACAGCCATCTCCCACGGTTCAGAGAAGCCTCCGCGGGAGATCGAAACGATGACAAACCATCGCACGCCATCGGAAGACACAGAAAAAGCGCCGCAAGTGCAATATAGTCAAGGCGTCGCCGTATCTGAGCCCGAAACTTCGGAAGTCCCTACGGGCAGCACCCGCAATGTTGCAACTTCAACATCTACATCGCGTACCCAAAGCCAGATTGCCAGCGACGTTACAAGGCAGATGATCAGTCACCTCTCATTTGGAGAGAATGAAGCCGCTCTCAGTGTGTACACGGATTCGCTAGGCCCAACCGGTCTCCCTCACTCACCCATCGCTCTCGAGGTCGCCGTCGAGGCTAGTCTGCGTTTGCGCGGAAACAGGAATGAAGCTGAACGCATCATGTCTGATGCCCAAATAGCCGGCATGAACGTCACTTGCGCCATGGCACCTCTAATCATGGATCAGATACGCCACACGTCCTACATGGACAGGAAGACCGCCGCAGGCCTCCGCAACAGCGTCATCGACTACTACCGCACAAACCAGTCAAATGGCCTGCACGCAAAGCACCATGTCGCCACAATGGCCGCACACGCTATGAACAAAGCCGGCTTCGCAAAGCACAGTCTCAATCTCCTGAGCACGATCGCAAACTCAGAGTGGGCGACCGAGCATCCCCTCGACATCACCACTTATACCGTGTGGTTTTCTGGATTCGCCAGTCGACGTAATCTGTCCGGGATGCAGTCGATAGTCGACGAAGTCCTGCAGAAAGATGTCGCGATCGACCTCGGGTTTCTGGTCGCGCTCAAACGCGCTCAAAAGCTCCAGTTCTCAGTGAGCGGGGTGCCCTTGACTTGTGCGGAGCCGGAGACAAAGGCACGTCTAAGAGAGTGGTATGTGGCGGCACGCTACTGGCGCCAGAAGCAGCTGAAGGAGTCGGCTTTCTTCGGCTCCAAGCTGGTGAACATGCTGGTCAGAGTTGCGAGGGAGGATATCAAAGCCAGAGAGGAGGCTCCTGCGGGAGGTCAAAACAACACGTGGATGGATGGCAGGCCTAAGGCTGCTAGAATGGTTGACCCTTCTACTGCCTGAGAGAAGAGGCCTGTTGGAGTGAGTCATCGACCTGATTAATGTACAAATGGATCTTCATGTCTACCTGTAATTATTAGCATAGCGACGGCGTTTTTCGATAGACCCGGAAGGGACACGGCCTTTGTAGAACGATCGTCTCATACATGGTTTCACGGGCTCACAGGAGTGTAATCGAATTTCCAATAGAAGTTGTGTTACTCGGTATTCGTATGAGAGTAAAGGCGCGCTTATTTCATGAGGCGCTGCATTCGCTTTCCGCACAGCCCTTCTGCATCCAATGATTCTTCACTTCGATGACCGATGAAACCCTCAAGCCAAATCTCGCGAATGAAAGTTTCGATGCCGCGTATTCCAAGATCTCAACCAAATTGAGTGCACTGGAATCACTTCATCAGTTGGCCTTGTCCATGCATTCGCAAGGTACTCACCGTTGTTGACTCGAGGATCAGAAAGGCCGGTAAGCGTGGAAGTATTCACATACCCAAAATACATGTACCCATACAGCGATCGTCTATCATAGCGCGCCAAGCTCCTTCAACTTGGAGATCATACCATCGACATCCTCCACCTTGCCACCGCCCTGTCGGGTCGGGGGCTCAGTGACCTTGACGGTCTTCAGCCTCTGCGTGAGGTCGATGCCGTACTCCTCCATCTTCTTCTTGACCAGAGGCTTCTTCTTCGCCTTCATGATGTTCGGCAAGCTCGCATATCTCGGCTCGTTCAGTCGCAGATCCGTTGTAATGACCATGGGCAGCTTGGCCTTCAGCGTCTCCACGCCACCATCCACCTCGCGGGTAACAGTGCACTCGTCACCCTCAATCTCCACCTTGCTCGCCTGCGTCGCCTGCGACCAGCCCAAAAGGCCCGCCAGCATCTGGCCCGTTTGTCCCGCATCGTCATCGATGCTCTGCTTGCCCAGAATGACCAGGTTGCGGTTCTCCTCCTCCACGACCTTCTGCAGCACCTTGGCGACGTGCAAGGGCTCGAGCTCCTGCTTCTCCTCGACGACGTGGATGCCGCGATCGGCGCCCATGGCCATGGCGGTGCGCAGGATGTCCTGCGACTTGGTCGGGCCAGCGGAGAAGGCGAGGATGTCCTCGACGGGCTTTTTGCGCTCGCGCAGGCGCACGGCCTCCTCGATCGAGAGCTCGTCGAACGGGTTCATGCTGTGCTTGACGCCCTGCGTCTCGACGGCGGTCTGCGCCTTGTTCACGCGCGGCTTGACCTGGGCGGTGGGTCAGCTTTTGCTGGAAAGGTGCCGTGACATGGCCTAGTCTTCGGCATGTGACTGTTGCGGCTCGGAGGGCCTGGTTTTACGTACGGCATAGTCAATGACCCGCTTTACGGGCACCAGAACTCTGATACCGGACATTTTGAGTGTTTTCGAGGTGTAGGGATTCGTGAGGCTCGGCTGTCGCGAGTGAGGTCCGTTTGAGATGGGAATCGTAGATGCGCGGCTTAGGGAAGACCTCGGCATTCCGGCTTCGGCCAGAAAGCATCGAGGTTGCGGCTGCCATGACGCCGATCATGTTTTGCCCACGAGAACCGCGTCGCGAAGCATACGTGACATAATCAGCGATGAGAGCGTGCATTCATGGAACGAGAGCAAACAGGACGAAGGCATTTTCCGAGCATAAGGTATAATCTGCCGATGGTGGGCAACTGAGGCGCAACTGCTGGTGCTGCCACTACCTTTCACAAGCACACTTCACTTTGAACTGCGCACAAGTTTTGGAGCAGGATGCACGAGACAGAAGAGTCGATTCGCGACTTTAAAACTACACTTAATACACAATCACAGAATTGAATTTTTTCAGCCATGCATAACTAAATGCTGCCTGAGAGATCATCCTTTCGTTTCAATCGCATTCCACCAATTTTGGCAAGCAAAAAATTGTTGACTATAGCCAGTGCTGGCTGAGTACACGATGTTGCTGAAAGAGTTGTCTGTTGGCGGAAGTGGCACAACCCATTCGCGTGACTGGCCCAACCGCTTAAGCAGCAGTCGGGGCGTCAACGCTGGCGGAGCCCTCGGCGGTGCTCGGCTGAGCGTCAGTCTCGGCAGCACCCTCGAGAGGCGCGTTAGGGTCCTCGTCCTCCTTGCCAGGGCTGTCAATGGCGACCTTGACAGCGATCTCGCGGCCCTCAATCTCCTTGCCGTTCATATCGGCACAGGCCTTCTGCTGCACCTCCTCAGTGGGAAGGGTAACAAAACCGAAGCCGCGGCCCTTGCGGGGCTCGTTGCGAGCCTGGAGCTTGCGGATCATGAACTTCGGGATGGGGCGGAGGGCAATCTTGGCGGAGGTCGGCTGGTACTCAGCGAAGATCTCGAGGAGCTAGATGTGGCAGTTAGCATCATTGTACTCTCGCACGCGTGTGGTCTCCGAAATGTGCTCACCTTCTCCTCGCGAAGATCGTACGGGAGGTTGGCAACCATGATCTTCGTCTTGCTGGGGACACCATCCTCAGGCGGGCCCCGCTGCTTGCGGGGACGGTTGGCGTTGGTCTTGCCGGTCTGGCTTGGGTCGACGGTGAGACCCTCCTCACCAGCGTTGGCGGTCAGAGCCTCGTTGGTGGTCTCAGTCAGAGGGGCGGCCTGGCCAGGGACGTTGGTGGGCGCGCCGTTGGTCGCGACCTCGCCCTCGCCATTGACGGCGCCCTCGCCAGCCTGAGCCTTCTTGCCGCGGCCGCTACGGGCAGCGCGACCACCACGGCCACGGCCGCGGCCGCGGGTGGACTGGCGACGCTTGGGCGCACCCTCACCGCCCTCGGTGGTCTCGGCAGCCGGCTCCGGCTTGCGGGCGAGCTGGACGGAGACCTTGCGGTCGAGGATGGACTTTCCGTTGAGCTCCTGGATGGCGCGGTCGGCCTCGGAGGAGGTGGACACGTCAACGAAGGCGTAGCCGACCGGGCGAGTGGTGCGCGGGTTGGTGGGGATTGAGGTGGTCTCGCTGGGAAAGCACGTGTCAGCCGGGATTTGCCATCACTCCCATCAAAGGTGTGCACCTACACAAGGTAGTCCTTGAAGAAGTCCTTCAACTCTCCCTCGGTGGTCGCGTAGGCGAGGTTTCCAATGTACAGTCTCCTACCCTCAGCCGCGCTGGCGATCACGGCCTCGTTCTGGGACGCGTTGATCGGCTTGTCGCCGCCGGCGCCGACGGAGGCGCCCTCGGCGGAAGCGGTCGGCTCGTTGAGGGTGGTGTTTGCCATCTGGGCGGTGGCAGCTTCGACGGACATGATGATGATAGGTCTGTGGGTGGATGTCCTAGGAAGGCCTGTTGGTCTGCCTGTGAACGGTGCTTCGGGTGATTACTTGTCGAGGCCGCCCTGTTGGTGGAAACGGAATTGGCGAGAGTTGGTTGGGTAGCTACGTGCCCAAGATCCTGGTGTTGTGTTGGTAGAGGGTGGTGGTGATCAGATTGACAGTTGTTGATGACGGAGCGGAGGAAAGGAGATGGCTTGCGTTCAAATTTGGGCCAGGTCGCAACAGCCACACGGGCCATTCTGGGGGCGATGACGGCAGGCGCCGCTAGCCTGCTTTTGCCTTCCAGCGACGCGCGCGCGGTCCAATCAGCGGCAGTTGCGCACGCGACAACGGCGCATGAGGCAAACGAAATCTCGACCTCACACGCCCGGAGGGTCGCAAAGTGAGTCGTCCGCCACTCGTCACCTGCGCACGCAAACAACACCCGGCCGCGATCCGTGACAGACTCTCACCGCCCGCCTACACCGTCCGCCCCGGGATGAACACCGCAGGCTCGACGGGAAGCACGCCTGCTGTGAATGGAGGCATCGCTGCGAGGTACGGCAAGAGTCATCCTTCACCTCGCGCCTTCGCTGGAGCAAGCGCCGTCACATGCCTTGCTGGCAGCAATCGCGGCCTGGCCATGTGATGGCAATCTCGAGGCGCCGTAAAAATTGCTTCCGGCGCCTGAGTCATCCAGCGATGTCGACGAAACGATCGATCAGGTCAACCTATAGAGTCTCTGGCTGACTGCCTTGTCAGGTCTCAGCAGAAGACGCAAGACCGGACGGCGCTGATCTTGTATGGATCAGAGACCGGTAATGCCCAAGATGTAGCCGAAGAGGTCGGCCGATTGGCCGAGCGGTTACGCTTCGATGCTACCGTCCTGGATCTCGATTCTGTCCAACTCCGTGATTTGCTCAAGTACAAAATGATCGTCTTCGCCCTGTCCACTACTGGCCAGGGAGAAATGCCCCAGAATGCCCGCGCTTTCTGGAAGACGTTGCTCAGCGGCGCTTTGAGACCTGGTGTTCTCCGAAGAATGCGTTTCACATCTTTCGGTCTGGGCGATAGCTCTTATCCGAGGTATAACGTTGCCCACCGTATGCTTTGCGGACGCTTGTCACAACTTGGTGCAACTTCGTTCTGTGAGCGTGGTGAGGGCAATGAACAGCACCCAGAAGGCCACAGTGCTGGTTTCCGCGAGTGGATCGTTCAGCTCAAAACTGCCATGCTTGAAACGTTCCCTCTACCGGATAACGTTGAAGCCTTGGGCGAGGCCGAGTTCCTTGAGCCCAAATGGAAGCTTGCTCTAAGCCAAGAGCAAGATGGCTCTGTAGTCGCAAACGGTGAGGCACAGGGTACCGATCTTGGGACAGGGCGTGGTGTTGACGCAGTCATGAGCTCTACCATTAATGATTTGCCCGCCGTAGCCGTTGCATCTTCTACACAGGCAGACAAGGAGCAAGTCCCGCCCTCTACTCATCCTGTTCCTGTCAAAGACTCGTATTTGGCCGACCTTGTCGCAAATGATCGAGTCACCGCGGCCGATCACTTTCAAGATGTCCGTTTACTGGATTTCAGGCTAGACCGCCATTATGATTACGGTCCTGGTGCTGTGGCAGTGGTCTATCCGAAGAACTTTCCTTCAGATGTTGATGAGTTCATCAAGCTCATGCGTTGGGAGGAGGTCGCTGATCTTCCGCTTGATGTCGTTCAGACAAGGACAGATACTGGAAGCCAAAGTGTTGCACCGTCTCCGCTAAGGCACCTAAACCTCTCAGCCAGATCAACGACGATCCGATGGCTCTTAGAAAATGTCATCGACATCATGTCCATACCTCGACGTTCTTTCTTCGCCAATCTGGCTTACTTCGCGGGTAATAGCACCGAGGACGAAGAGTATCAGAAAGAACGCTTACTGGAGCTCGCCAACCCTGAGTTGATTGATGAGCTCTGGGACTACACGACGCGACCCAAGCGGACGATCCTCGAGGTCATGATGGACTTCACGACCATTCAAATACCCTGGCAATATGCTTTATCAGCATTGCCCTTGATGCGAGGTCGGCAATTCAGTATTGCCAGCGGAGGCGAGTTCAAGCAAGACAGCGAGGGACGAACCAGGGTGCAGCTCCTTGTCGCCATTGCGGACCCGCCCAGTCCCATTATCAAATGGCGAAGACGTCACGGCGTCTGCACGAGATACATTACAACGCTGCAACCGGGTCAAAAGATCAACATCGGCATGCAACAAGGCTATCTCGATGTGCGACCGAATGAGCTCGAGGCACCTGTTGTGATGGTCGGCCCGGGTACCGGACTAGCACCGATGCGGGCCATGACACATCAGCGTCACTTGTGGGCAAGGGAGCAAGGTAAAACACCATCTGGAAAACGTCTGCAGGGCGACATACTCGTTTTCGGCTGTCGCAGTAAGGAGTCTGATTACTTTTTCCATGATGAATGGAAGAAGCTGTCGGAAACCGAGGGGCTTCAAGAGTACACAGCATTCTCTCGAGACAAGGACGCGCCAAAGCAATACGTCCAGGACCAGATTCGCACCCAAGGCAAGAATATTTTCGAGGCTATTTACGAGCGTGGAGGCAGAATATACGTTTGTGGATCCTCTGGGAATATGCCTAAAGGTGTTCGTGAAGCTTTCTTGGACGTCCTGGCAGAACACAGTGGTAGCTTGAGCAGGGAGGAAGCTGAGCATTACCTAGACAGCATGGAGAAAGCTGGACGGTACAAGCAAGAGACCTGGTGATGGATTATTCATGACCGACCATACGAGATCAATGACACTTCCCATGTGGAACATACTCAATTCGCGTTACAAAGACTGTTCAGTCATAATACTTGATGACCTTCACGCCACCCACGACCTCTTCCTCTTCCCTTGCGCCGCCTTTGGCATTGCGATCTTTTGCTGTGTCCCAGTTTCCCTTCACTCGGGCCCTGACCCAGTCTCCCGCCTTCACTCCTTCTCTCGCGCTGTGGTCATCCCCTTTCAGGCCCAATCTTCTCAGCAGCGGGCTATCAAGCGTCTTCAGATCTAGGTCATGCGCTGGGCGCAAGAAATACAAGAGCCCCAAACGATCGAGATGTGCTTGGTCAGGTGGCGGTGCCACAACTCTGTGTACACTCGACTTCAAGTACCCGTTACTCCAAAACTGCAGCACATCCGCGATATTGACGGTAATGCTTCCGGGATAGGGCTTGACCCATTTCCACGCACCATCCGGCGCGAGGATCTGCAAAGCCGCGATGGACTGACGGAAGAGCAGAGTCAACGATCCAAAATCCGTGTGGCCCTTCGTGTAGACGTCTTGGAACTTGGCGTTCACTTCCGCAGAGCGTGCGTGGTAGAGCATATACCGCAGGTGGCAATGTGAAACATCGTCGTACCTATGGCCCTTCGTCAAGGCGCCTTCCGGCAACTCCAGCACGATCGCGATGAGCGTAAGCAGCTTCTGCACCGTATCTTGCGCGATGTGGCGCTGGAAGGACTCGATCTCCTCGCGGTGCTGCCGGATGACTTCGGGATGCGTTCGAGAAAGCTCTGGGATGAACTTGAAGACGTTGTACATCTCGATATTGTCTCTTAGACCTGGGAAAACTTCGATGGAGCCGAGAGGCCTGTAGCCTGAATAGTTGCCATGCTCAAGGTCGGCGCGGTAGCGAAGCTTCTCTTCTTCCGAGAGACTGAAGAGGTTCTTGGCGATGGCGAATTGGCGGTCGATTTGTTCTTGGGTCAAGCCGAAATTGGTGATGTAGCTGGTGTGGTATCAGCTGATACTCGGTGGACGGGTACCGGGGAAGAATACAAGAAACCGACTCTGTGTACGGCGTCGTCGAGCTGCTTTGCGAGTTTCTGCTTCCCACCTGGAGCGTCAATTTGGGATAGGTCGAGGGTGACGAGATCAGCCCAGTCGACTGACAATTTATCAGCTTGGATCAGTTGTTTCGCCGGGATTTCTTACGTTCAGATTTTGACTCTTCCGGTTGATGGCACGTGGGCAGAACGTGTGAGGCGGAGGTCGGGGCAGTCCTTGTTTGGGTCGCCATTCTGATTTATATTCGCTCACTCAATATAATTTGCGGTTCGAAAAATATGTTCTCTCGATTGACAATCACTGCACAGAAAGCAGCTCAAAAGATTGTAGCTCAAACAGAACGCCAACTTTAAGAGAAGCTCCGGCGGACTCTCCGACCACCCACCATTTCCCCTCATCACGATAGCGGATGACCTTATTGCCGAGATGCTTTCGCGATGTGCCAGCAAAGGAGCTACGTACCTCACCTAGCTAGCGTTTTGCCTTCCGTAGCGATCGCAGTGGCTGAAGTGAAAGTCAAGGTGGGGAAATGTCGGACCTGCATGAAGCATCAAGCACGCAATGCTTGGAAACGTACCATAACCCTCGACGCTGAATCACAATCGATTTCGTGATATGCACATTGTGGGGTGCTATGGGCTACTGCGGATATTCAGCCTGGGTTTGATCAAACGGGTCCGGAAGCTATCAAAGACTTACTGACATGTCGGCTTTGGCAAATGACTTGCTCTTTGCCTTCTGCTGGGCAAGCGATAATCTATCATTCAATATTGGCTAGGTGTAAAGACTTGAAAGATTCTCATTCTGTACTTAATGTGGAAACCGATTCGACCTAACTCTTGAAACGCAGGACTACACACAGGATGAACAACAAAGGTCAAGATCCCGCAAGTGCCGTTAATGTTCCTTACTTGATCTGCCCGACGCATTGATAGCCACTACAGGCTCTATACGGACGTTAGCACGGATGCCGAAATTAACGGATCCGGTCATCGCGATCACGCAAGATCAGGACATAGCACTTAGCCTTCAGCAGCACCATGCGCGCCGGAGTTTCACTAAAGGCCAGCATCATGCAAAAGATTGTCCGATATCTTCTTTAGATTGAAAGGTTTAAGGCACACGTGGGACCGTTTAGAAGCGTGTCCCGATACTCTTCTGCAACACTACCGACTCCATTCTCGAAAGACAAACGACTCAAAAGTGATCGCTATGGAGATTCCTGTCGTTCAAAACCAGTCGGCGAACCATGCTTCGTCCAAAGAAGCCACAATTGCAGAATCACCAACCACCTTATCCCTCGATTCTCGAGATGGAATCCAAAAGCAAGCCTCCCGCAAGGCCGACATCAGGATCCTGCTCTGGTACTCATTCGTATATCTCATCATGCGCACCCATGTGCAAAACGTCACAAACTCTGCCATCATAAACCTCGAGACCGGCGACGGGATTAAGGCTCAGCTGGGCGAACTCGAAAGCGAGCAGTGGGCCTGGATCATCAGCATATTAATGCAAGCGCACAACTGATGGGAATTGTTGGGCCGCAAGTGTACCAGTCGAGGTTCGGGCCGGAGTATAAGGTGAGCTATGGCACCAGTATTGGATTGTTGATTGGGGCTGTAGGAGCAATTGCCGTCACTTGGGTTTTGGTAAACGGGGGAGAAAAGCGACTGATTTCGCAGTTGGATGGTTGAAAGTGCCAGCAATAGGTCTACCATTTGCATCTTATTATCAAATTCCTAGTGGAAACGAGTAGATAGTCTCAATCAAATCCATGCCGGGAAACTGGATTATGACGATGCGGCCTGCAGTTCCAAGGTGTTACGGATCAAGGGGTGGTCCTTGGTCCACTTCTCACTCTTCCACCTTTGAGAGGCTCGGGTCGGACCGTTCCTCGACACTCCACCTCTGGACCGGTCTTTGCAAGCATAACAGACCCAAGACACCTCCTATATACCTTTCGTTTCGTTCGCTCGCGGTCACTCGTTGTGTGTTGCTGGTATTGACTGTGTCAAACGTCTTATCACAATCTACGAACCCCAACATGCGGTTTGAACAATGGAAACCCCAGGGTGTGACACAGTGCCTTATATCTTCGTCAAGGAATCTCATTGGACTCATGGAAGACGGTCAGACCGTCCTAAAATACCCACTTTACAAGACTGAAGACGCTATGGACTGCTTGCGTGAAGAGGCCGATCGTTACGGTCGCCTTGCACCCCATACAAATCTGGTCACTTATAAGGGGTTCTCCGAGGATGGTTTGCTCCTCGAGTACTGCCAACGAGGAGAACTGCATGATCTGATCCAAACTGCGGATGGTCTGACTGCAGACCAAAAGAAGACCATTGGGATAGAGATCGTCAGTGGTGTGATGCATCTTCATGATCAAGACTATATCCATTGCGATCTCAATGTACATAACATTTTACTCACCTCCGACATGGTTGCAAAAATTGGGGATCTCCAAGGCCAACTATATCGTCATGACGGTAGCGTCGAGCTGGAAACAATGTCTCAAGAGAATCCGAAGTCGCGCCATCCTTTCGCTGGGGACGACGAATTCTCGCCGAGGACCGACATTTTCGCTCTAGGTACATTGCTTTATCACTTGTGGCATGGACATCCGCCATTTCCAGAGTTGAACGAGCACACACAGGCGGATGAGATCAAGGCAAGATACTCGCGACGAGAATACCCTAGTGACATTGATCAATCCACCGCTATCGACGAAATCATTGTCAAGTGCTGGACATCAAGTTACAAAAACGCATCGGAGCTGTTGGAAGACATAGAAACCCCTGGCAACACAACACCATTGTGGTCGATCTGGGCATCAGTGTCTGAAATGCTCAAACGCGCAACTTCAATTGTGTACAGAGACACAGCGTGACATCTTCATGACCCGAGCCCAATTTTACAGAGACGACGTGTGGACACGAGGAAAGCGCCTGGCGGTCAAATGTACCATTGCAAATCTTCGAATGTCAAGAAAGTGTCGGAGTCGAAGCAAGACACTCTTCAATGTACGGTCGACTGACGGAAATCCACGTGCGCAGCCAATACCTTAGACTGCTAATGGGCTCAGCGGTGTCATACCGCCGGAGGGTCCTTTTTCGGAGATAGTGCCCCTCCTTGGCCGGACCATAAAGGTGAGCTATGGCACTAGTATTGGGTTGTTGGTTGGGGCCCTAGGAGCAATCGCCGTCACTTGGGATTTAATTTGCAGAGGAGGAAAGAAACGGATTTCACAGTTGGACGGCTCGAAGTGCCGACTATGGGACTATGACTTATGTCTCATCAAGTTTCCAATAGAAACGCGTACATAGCCTCTCCTGCTCCTCTTGAATTGGCCTCACGTAGCTGCGCGTCCGTGCATCAGAAAAGAAATCCATGGTCGGTAAGCCAGCGATGTGCAAGAACATGTACTTTGAATGATATGTACTATTAATGGGGTTAGGGGCGACGTCAGCTGCGTATCTCGGTGGCCTTCGAGTCCCAGGGGGGATTGCTCGAGTCAGTAGTCTCGCCCCTTGAATTCCAACAAAGGGTCTCCCTATTGGATTTTCGATATGAAGGTGGCGAGGGTTGTCGGTAGTCGAGCAGTCTGCTTCTCGCGGCAAACGTAGAGCAAACATGACTTGTGGAAACGCAGCTGACGGTGATGGCCAGAATGGCCCGATGCCGTAAAGTTTCGGCGGCAGCGTGAGCCGGCGTTTGCGACGACAGTGGCGGCGAGCCTTACATGATCAATTGAAGCGTGTGGCAGGATAGCCGAGCGAAGGATGACAGGCACTCGAGCCCTCGAGGCACTTTGCGGAGCCCGACCCGTGCACGCAACGGCTCGACCTAATCGACGGGCCACGGATGTCCACAGCGCTATACCGGTGCTAGAGGATAGGGCCGCCACTACCACCACCGCCTCTCCAGACGCTCCGTCGCTGCCCACCGTGACCTGCTCGTCACCGTTCGCTTGCGGCTGAATCGCCTGCCCGCTTGACCACACCGCGCCGCCGAGACCTGTGACCAGGCGGTCTGCTATCGTACCGCCGCTGACGCCCAGAACGACGAGAAGGAAGACAGGGACAAGGACAAGCATGACCCGGGACTAGGCCTGGACCGCCCTGACGTGATTCAAACACCCTGCCGACCATTCAAGAACCCTCCAGTCTTCGCACACCAGTCACGCAATCGGTCGGCCAGCTCACACCCAGTACAAGCCCGATCGCTCGTCACACATACACTGCGACCGCTAAGAGGAGGTTACTGTACACATTATGGAGGACGACAGTTGGTCGCGGCGCAGGTCCTCTGGCGCCATGGATTACGCTGCAGCAACCGACGACGAGTCGCCGCCTTTGTCGCGTATGGCGTCGCAAAAGGCCAGCCGATTCTACACCTCTCGCAACGGCAAGGCCGCTGCAACTTCACGGTCGCGACCACTGAACCAGTCCGGCTCAATGAGCAGTGGCCCCAGCATGCCCATACCAATACCCGCGAACCCCAGCGTGATTCCGGGCAACACTCTGCCTTCTGCGCCCGCAAGCCCTCCTACACCCGCGCCTAGCCCGACGCCCATGCAGCGACAACCGGACTGGAGTACCGCGGGACCCACCGAGGACATAGGAGATATCGACCTGGACGACCCGCCCTTGTTATCTGCTCACGCAAGTCTCGCCAGCTCGACCAAGGGTTATGGAATAGGATTCAGACACATGCGCGCCACGTTTGCTGACATGGACGGCGACGAGCGCCAGCGTATGCTCGCGGAGCTACTCAATATGTGCGACGGGAAACTGTTGGCGTTTGTGGCCAACTTTGTAGGGCCGAGGCTGAAACGAGATCCTTTCTCTGTTTTGCCTAACGAGCTGTGTTTGCGAATACTTACATTCATTGATGATGCTACGACACTTGCTAGGAGCAGTCAGGTCAGCAGACGATGGAGGAAGCTAGTCAGCGACGACATGGCATGGAAGAGCCTTTGCGAGAAGCATGCATACCGGCGGCTTAGCGACGAGGGTCATGGGCCTAGTACAAGGCCAGTTGTACTGCCTAATCCCTTGGCATCCTCAAGCTTACAGAGCGAGCACCGCTTTGCACAGCACTCACACCCGTACGGTGCACACATGCAAGGCTTTGGGCAGTTCAATAACCCATCCATTGCGCCTCTCTCGTCAAGCGCTCCCGACTTGACGCGGCGACCAAGCCCGATGAACGATCGTTCAGTCTTCCAGCAGAGCCTATCTGCTCGAGGCAGCACTAGGCGTGTTCCACAGCGACCGAAGACTGTCAGTTACAGATCACACTTCAAACACCGCTACCTCATCTCCAAAGCGTGGCGAGCAGGCGGCTCGCTGTCAGCGCACACCATTACACCGGACCAGGGCGTGGTCACATCTCTGCACTTGACCTCGCAATACATCATTGTTGCCCTCGATAACGCCAAGATACATGTCTTTAGTCCTCATGGCGAGCACCTTCGCTGCCTGCAGGGCCACGTCATGGGCGTCTGGGCCATGGCACCCTACGGCGACACTCTTGTCAGTGGTGGGTGTGACCGCGACGTAAGAGTTTGGGATCTGAACACTGGCCAGGCTGTTTTCCAACTTCGTGGTCACACATCGACTGTCCGATGTCTCAAGATTGCACCTTCGCGAGGCCCTGGACAGTCTGACCTCGCCATCTCTGGTTCACGAGATACCACCCTTCGCATCTGGGACATAACGAAGGGCGTGTGCAGACATGTCCTGGTGGGCCATCAAGCTAGTGTGCGTTGCCTTGACATTCACGGTGATCTCGTCGTCTCTGGCTCCTACGACACCACAGCGCGCATCTGGTCCATCAGTGAAGGCCGATGCCTCCGGACGCTGCAGGGCCACTTCAGCCAGATCTACGCCGTCGCTTTCGACGGTCGCCGCGTCGCCACGGGCTCTCTCGATACCTCTGTTCGTGTCTGGGACCCGCACACTGGCCGCTGTCTCGCACAGTTGCAAGGCCACACTTCGCTCGTCGGCCAGCTACAGCTCCGCGGCGACACCCTCGTCACGGGCGGATCTGACGGCAGTGTTCGCGTTTGGAGCTTGCAGACTCACTCGGCCATCCACCGCCTGGCGGCTCACGATAACAGCGTGACGTCTCTCCAGTTCGACGATGTCCGCATCGTCTCCGGCGGTTCCGATGGCCGTGTGAAGGTCTGGGACCTTGCGAGCGGCAGGCTTGTGCGCGAGCTAGGGTCTCCGGCCGAAGCGGTCTGGCGCGTCGTCTTCGAGGAAGAGAAAGCCGTCGTGCTCGCCTCTCGTGCCGGCCGGACGGTCATGGAAGTCTGGTCGTTTGCTCCGCCGCCCGATGAGATCGAGGATGCGGTCGTCGGCCGATTTGTCAGCTCGCGAAGCGGCATTGGATCAACGCCTGCGGCTCCACCGGCGCCATACAGAGATCCTTTGTACGGCGACCGGCCTACGTACGAACAGGACGGCAAGACTGTTATGGGGCAGTCCGATGCTGAGCAAGCACAGGCTGCGGAGCAGGACCAGGAGCTCACGAGACCAGACGACGTCTTGCCTGATGTCTATCCACAGGAGCTTGTGTGTGCTACCGAAGACGGTGTCGCGGGGCCTTCGACTAGCAATTCCGAGAGGTCATGACACTCCTCACGGCGAACAAGAGACAACTCCGGAGACGACATTGATTTTGATCCCGTATCAAAGGATGTATGCAGCCTAGCGAGCATCCTCTACTCGCGAACAGCCAGACCTAGCCACAGGCCCGCTATCAAAGCAGAGGCTTTTACCTGCAAGGTAACTGACGGCAGGGTCTTGGCACATGAAGAATCAAAATCCCGCCAAGCCCCGTATGGACGTGGCCGCATTGCGGACAATTTGCTATGCGCCGCAAGAGCGGGACACGAGTTGTTGGAACCATCGGAGAATTGTTGTCAATTGAGGAACAGACCATCGCACATGCACTTGGCAGCACTAGAATCCGTCGAAGGCGTTCTGACAGGCGTTTACTGAGGCCCTCACGAGGAGCATCTATGGACCGGGCATGAATTAGAGGACGGGACAAGGGGAGCTTTTGCAATTCAGCATCTTGGTAGGGAAACACGTCGGGCGCTCCATTGCAGTTGGTAGTTCTTTTTGATTGTTTGGCACCTCGAAGGGAGCTTTGCGCAGCCGCAAAGCTGCCTTTATCCGGGATTGAATTCGTTTTTGAACATTATTGGTCTTGAATTACGTTATGTGGGTACTCTATCTCGCTCTTCTGCCGGGCGATCTTGATCTATGGGAAGTCGAAATGGCTGCCGTTGTCCGCCGCACGTGTTTGTCCGCGCGTACTCCTCTCGATGCTGACGCGAACGCTTCGTGTGGTGCTCTGCCGCGATCCTGATCGCTCGCTTTGGCTCGTCTGACAGGGCCCGTTGCGGACAGCGGCTTTCATCGATACGCAAATCGGGGTCGAGGGAGGTAGGGTCGATTCCGGTCTCAGCTGAACCAAGTGACTGATGGTCGCTTGGAAACGCAAGGGCTGCTCAGTGGCCGCCAGTGGTGGGGAGCTGTGAAAGCGATTTTTTCAGCAAGAGTGATCGGTCTTCAGGAAAGCATTGTCAACTTACACCAAGGTAGACCTTAAAGGAGTCGTAGATCAACCACTGGAAGGCGGTCAGAGTGCCAATCATGGCAATGCGCACCGGCAGGCCGTTCCACAGCCCGCTGAACCCGATGTTCTTGTAGATTCTTCCGATCGCCTGGCCCGCGCCCTCGCCCGCCTTGCGGTCCGCGTTCAGCTTCGACACCATGACGTCCGCCGGGTGCGAGATCACCGCGCAGCCAATACCGGCGATGTAACCGCCGAGGAACGACACGCCCGTCTGCTGCAGCGTACCGTACGCCTCCTTAGGCTTGCCTAGCGTCGCGTAGATCTGCGCGACGGCGGACTCGAACGTCGCGAACTTGACCATGGTGTACGGGATCTGGCGCGCCCACAGCGGGTACAGGCCCTTGTACAGACCGCCAAAGCCTTCCTCGCTCACGACCTTGGACCAGCCCTCGCGCAGGTTGTTGGCGTACGGCGGGAGCGTGGTCTGCATGCGGACTTTGATCGCCTCAAAGGGGCAGAGGAAGATATCGGCGATGAACTCTGCGGTCGCGGACGCGCCGAGGTACACGATCGTCTTGGGCGAGTTGGGGAAGAGCTTCTCGCCGTAGTAGTATTTGAAGACTTCGTACGCGCCGTACTTGCCGGCGCCTTGGAAGGAGTAGCCGACGAATGTGGGAGCCTGGGATTGCCGGTTAGCGATCTGCTGATTGCAATCGTATGGGGAGAAGTTGGACGTACCCATCCGAAAAAGATGCCGCGCACGCCCTCACCGCGGATGATGGTGCTCCATGCTTGTAAGTTGGATTTGTAGATTTTGGGGTCGACTTGACGGCGGCATTTTACGAGATCGAGAGGTGTCACGGCGGTGTGTGTTGGGCCGCAAGCTGGGAGATGACAATTAGAAACCAGAGCAGGGCTGATAGCTTGGAAAGCGTATGCACACACCAATGATACCACCGAGAGTGCAGGCGCCGAAATAGGTGCCGCTGAAGAGCTCGATCTTCTTCTGGGGTTTGGGGACAGCAGACATGATGCTTTGCTGTATTTGAGAGGCTCCGAATACGATTTAGGTCCAGGTATTGGTCCCCAATGGCTAGAAACAAGGTATTCGCTGACGGTGTGGTCGGTCCAGATACGCAATGGGCACGTGCCTGATCAAGCGACAAAATACCAGGCGTAATTGGAGCGCGGCGACAAGGTGTATGAAGAGAGCTAAGGGGAGCGAAGGGCAAAGTGTAGTTTTCACAAGCAAGACACCCCCAGAAACCTTCCGCAAGATCCGGCGCGACGTTGTACGCGAGTCCACCGAGGCATTGGAAAGCGATGATGCATCCACGCCGCCATCGTCATACCTCGTCCCGTTGCGACTTATCGCCAACAATCAGCGACTAGCGCGGTCGTGCTAAAAGCTTATGCGTGCCTGAGCCGGCCGGTCCGGTTCGAGGCTTCCGGCTTGTTTTCCGGGACGAAGCGTATCAAGCAGAGCGTGAGTCTCGACTTTGTGCATTATTTCGAACCGTTCCGCAACATTGCCGATGCATGCAAGGTAAAGGACAGATAGAAATAATCCGCCATGACGCAGTTGCAATAGAGGGGACGTGCGGCCACGGGTCGCCCCTTGTGTGTCGAGTCGTGACTCCGTTTACGAGAGCAAAGTGTCTGTCTGTCGGGCAGTATTGATTACGCGCGGGTAGTAGGACAAAAGCGACAAGCCAGCGACAATGAGACGTGTCAGCATATCATGCTTGTATGGACAGCGTGTGTTAGGTCATTTGTAGTACTGGGGAGCCAGGGGACGTCTAATTAGGCTCGCGGTTCTTGCTCGCTCCTTCCTGTCCCTCAGCGCCCGAAATCGCTGTCAAGTCCTTCTCGCCGACACAGAGTGACTAACGTATCCTAACGCCAGCCTTTTCGCTCACCTCTCAACATGCAAGGATGAGCTGCGAAATCGATTCCTGGCCCTATATCTGCACTGTAGTAGCCATTGATGTTCAATCACTTCTCACACGAGCAACTTGTGCCCTGGCCCAGAGCTTGCCAGTACAATTCCGCAGAAGCAGTCTCGACCCGGGTGGAAGCCCTGTCTTGCGTCCAAGGCTGTTGCAACTTCGGCAATACATGATAAAAACATAACATGGACATATCGCAACCTCCATAGTTCTATTTCTCGCGATGAACAAAGAAAAGCAGCTCAATGCATCAACAATCAGCGTTTCATGTTCATCGCCAAGGTTCGCAAACATCTGGCATTTCCGGGTCCTGGAGATGCGACAATATCTCAGACATTCCCGGTCAGCTCCCAGACCAAACCTTTGCGCCGATCAGACACGAATCGCAATTCACGAAAGCGATCCTGCCCAAAGTGATGCGAGCGATCTACTTCAGAGATATTCGCATGCCTCAGGCAACACATCGCCGTCCTCACAACTCTCTGGGTGGCAGGGTGGAGCTTGCGGGGAAAGACCTGGCGCTCTAGGCTTTGAAGGCTGGCTTGGAGTGGGAGGAGGAGCAGCAGCAAGAGCAGCCACACGGCGAGATCGTGAGAAGAAGCAGCGACAAGGAGCTAATTTTGTAGTGCCCCTCCCGCCCCTCGTCTTCTCCGTCCTGCTCTTCACTTCCCACCACCTGCTTGTCGTCGCACCGCCCACAACCGCTGCGCATCACCGCCGCCGCCTGCCCCGTCGCCTCCCCTCGCCCAGCCTCGCGTTTCCTGACGCTCGGCACGAATGCCCATCGCATTCCTCACCCTGCTGCCAATCACCGTAATCGCAAGCTTCCTGCTACCTGCACTCAAAGACCAGCTGCTTCTGCTGCGCCCAATCGCCCGTCTTTGGCCCATTGATCCACCACCCCGTTGCTCTACCCCGCCAGCTGTCTCCACTCGCCGTCATCGCCCAAGCACCGATCCGCCGGCCGCAGCAGCAAGCCAGCGCGCCAGACGTCTCGCTCAACGGCGTCCGTCTCACTTGCGCGGCCGCTCCCGCCCTGTGGTGCCTTGCATTATTCGCTCCAGCACCTGGTAGCTCGCGCCAAACACCGCGCAGCTCCACTGCCGCCGCCGCCGCCGCCGCCGCTGTCCTCTCCGCGGCAGCTGCTTGTCGAGCACGCCGCTCCTCCCCCAGCCTACGCCCATCCCCCCCAATGCCCTCGCTCGGCTTCCTCAAGAAGAAGCGCACCAAGGACTCGCAAGGGTCCAACGATCCCAACGACCCCCAATCGCCTGGCCTCGAGCGTACCACCACCGGCGGAGGGTCGCCCATTACACCTGTGACCTCCAACAAGAGCACCAAGTCCGCCGAGCAGATGAATCAGCCCAGCCAGGCGTTCGCCGGCCAAAACGCCTCCGCCAACACTCAAAATGTGCCGTCTATTCGGAACCTGATAAATGGACCCAATTACGGCGACACTAACGCGGGATCGCAGCATGACAGCGCCTATAGCAGCGGCACGAACAGCTCGGTCCAGCACAATGCAACGCCGCAACTCAACATCCCAGGTCAAAAGGGCACCGCAAACCCAACGCGTGAGACCAAGGGCAAATACACGCTTGGTGACTTCACCCTTCAGCGCACGCTAGGGACTGGCTCCTTTGGGCGCGTACACTTGGTGCAAAGCAAACACAACCAGCGCTTCTATGCGGTAAAGGTCCTGAAGAAGGCGCAGGTGGTGAAGATGAAGCAGGTGGAACACACAAATGACGAGCGCCGCATGTTGCAGCGATGCAAACACCCCTTCCTGATCACTCTCTGGGGCACATTTCAGGACGCCAAGAACCTGTACATGGTCATGGATTTCATTGAAGGCGGTGAGCTGTTCAGTTTACTGCGAAAATCACAGGTGCGAAGCTTCCAAGGTTCTCTGATAAGCTGTTGTCTTGTTTCATGTGCTAATCCATGTCCATAGCGCTTCCCCAATCCTGTCGCAAAGTTTTATGCCGCCGAGGTCACGCTGGCACTGGATTATCTTCATAGCATGAACATCATCTACCGTGATCTCAAGCCCGAAAACCTGCTACTCGACCGACACGGACACCTCAAGATTACTGATTTTGGATTTGCGAAGGAAGTGCCGGACATCACCTGGACTCTTTGCGGTACGCCCGATTACCTTGCACCCGAGGTTGTTAGTTCCAAAGGCTACAACAAGAGCGTGGACTGGTAAGTTGCTTATTCATCCATACCCGCAATCCACGCAGTTCGCTCACGAAATCACCAGGTGGTCCCTCGGTATCCTCATCTTCGAAATGCTGTGTGGTTTCACGCCCTTCTGGGACGCCGGTTCACCACTCAAGATTTACGAGAATATTCTCAAGGGCCGCGTGAAGTACCCGCCATATATTCACCCAGACGCCCAGGATCTGCTTACGAAGCTCATCACGCACGACTTGACCAAGCGTCTTGGTAACTTGCACGGCGGCAGCCGCGACGTGATGCAGCACCCATGGTTCGCCGAAGTCACATGGGAGAGGCTGGCAAAGAAAGACATTGACGCGCCGTATGTGCCACCTGTCAAGGGCGGTATCGGTGATGCAAGTCTTTTCGACAAATACCCCGAAGAGACTGAGCAGTATGGTCTGCCAGGTGATGACCCGTGAGTCACCCTTCCCTCCAAACTGTAATCTTTGCAACACTAACGGTTCCAACAGGCACGGCAAACTCTTCACTGACTTCTAGATTCTCTGCTTGACATCTTGCTTGCCCTCGCGCTCCGGATCTCTCGAGACGGGATTGCAAGATGATAGCGGGATCTCCCACACTTTGACGATGACCTACGAAACGAAAACCAAAAATCAGATGAAAAGCCGCTAGTGCCGAAGAAAGCATCGAGAAAATCGACATCTATGATCAACCGATATTTGCAAAGCTCCCTGCACGCGGTGCTACTACAATGGGTGAAGAGCAAGCTTCCGGGGGACACCCGCTTGCCTCCGGTAGAGCATCATCACACGGAGATCGAGTCTCTGCCATTAAGGCAAATTGCCGGTAGAAGGCAAGAGGAGGAGTAACGCCAGGGCCGTGATTCTCAAGGCTTGAGCATCCACACTTTCAAATCCGTAGCTGTCATGGCGTCTACCTTGTATTAGTTGATTTTATTCTTGCTTGCATGTTGAAGCTTTTCACAGAGGGAATGCAATTTCGATGTTTTCATCCAGTCCCTCGCCATTTCCCATGCTTCCGTGTTGCTTTGCATGTGACTTCACCGTCCCGAGATCCGCCCTCCCAATTCACGATCTGTACGAGCTTACCTGCGCTGCGGCAGCACGCTTTGGGCCTCGGAGCCCTATCTTTACAGGCGAGCGTAAGCGAGGCGGGGCAGCTCAGTCTCACTACGTACCGCGAGGTGTGTTGCACCGATCACCCGAACAGTTTCACTTTTTGGATCTGGGCGTGTAAGTATGAAAACATCATGGGTCTTGTGGGTGCGAGGGTGAGATCGCTTGTCCGACTTCCGACTCCCGTAAACGAACATGTCCTCAAAAGTACCTCGCAGCTGAGTCTACTATCGGACAAATCACTTGCTCTGCGCCGCAACCGAGGATCTCACCGGTTCGCGAGTACTGACGAGGTGGGGTCTTCGCTGCATACCACATGGGTGGCTCGGCGGAGCCGACAGTTGATAGCCTGAATCCTTCTTCGGGTTGCACGTAGGCAGCAGCGTTGCTGTGATATGTTCCGTGTAACTAGTGTGATTTGTGACAGGCGAGGTTAGTGTCGCGGGGTTCCGCAGTAACTCTCACGAGAATAGGCGACTTGTACTTTTTGCTCCTCTCATACATACTCACAATTGATCAAACGCCCACTACTGCACTTGTTTGATATAATCCACCGGGACCACAATCGTTCCCACGCTCTCTCTGCAGAGATGTCTGTTCCTCCCGAGACACCCGACGGGCACACCTCGCTGCTCGGCACGAAGAGCATTGATTTCTCCAAGCCATTGGACCTCAGTGTCTTGAAAGACAAAGTCGCGATCGTCACTGGCGGCGCTTCAGGTATTGGCCTGGGAATCGTCAAGGCGCTCGCAGAAGCTGGCGCATGGGTAGCAATTTGCGATTGCAATGAGGCACCGGGGAAAAAGGTTGAGGGTGAATTAATCAGCGAAGGACATAAGTAAGGTCATTTTCTGTTCTTGCTTTCTAGCAACGATGTTTGCTGACACTGCTGCGCCTACGAAGAGTCAAGTTCATTCTCACGGACGTCACGTCGTGGGATTCGCAGCTGGCCGCCTTCAAAGCCGTTCTCGACTGGACATCCTCGCGTCTTGACATTGTCATCCCGAATGCCGGCGTCCGCGGAGGACTGTCCAAGCAATCTTTCACCGATCTCTCGCCTTCAGAAGACCCACCCAAACCTCCCACGCTTGCACTGGAAGTGAACCTTGTGGGCGTCTACTATTCCGCAATCCTCGCCATCCACTACTTCAACGCATTGAGCGCTAGCCGCGGTGCTCAAGATACCTTCAAGCCGCAGCTGTGCTTCATCTCGTCCTTGGCTGGGTACGGAGACTTGCCCTGGTCCGTAGACTACGGCGCCGCAAAATGGGGTGTCCGAGGAATGTGGAGGGATTTGCGCGGGAAGAGAGGCGTGAATGGGCTTGGAGGCATACAGGCGAACTTGATCGCGCCGACGTACATTCGGACGGCGATGACTGCCGATTTCGTGCAGGCGGCGGAGGGAGCTGGTATCAAGGTTGGAGAGGTGGAAGATGTTGTGGCGGGCGTGTTGAGAGCTGTGGCTGATGGCGAAGTTGATGGTGAGTTATGCAAGGGAGCTCGTATTCATTGTTTAAGCGTGTGGATGCTGACTATTCGGTGCCCTACAGCAAGAGCGATCGGTATTCTGTCCGGGCAAGGCAATGCTGGCTCCATGAACTTCGATCTCGAAGACGATCCCGTCAATCATGATGGAGGTAAAGCATTGCTTGAGGCGGTTCAGGCGGGAAAATTGGGTCCTGTATTCTGAGCGGACGAGCTAGCTAGATGCAAGGAATCGAGACAGGTTGACCGACGTAGGTTGGACCGGCCACACGGCGAGCTCGACAGGTAGTACGAGCAATATACTCAACAGCTTTGCTGCAAGAGGACTCGATTTCTAGCTCGTTCTTTGCCCAACTACTTATCTATGTTATCCGCGTAGTTACTGTTGGCCATGGTGCGTCTTGTGTGACAAGAGTGCAAAGTAAACGGTACCAGAAATCTCGTCGCGGCAACTCCGTAGCAACAATTAATGTACGGCGTTGCGCTCTGAGTAATTACGGTCTCGCATGGACAATGGAAACGTATCTGGCTGAATGCCGTGCAATTGACTGTTATTGTGATGAGGGCTGTAGTGCCCTTTTTCGGCTTTTTCTTGCTTTCAAACACATTCTAGGTTCCACAGGCAGGCTTTGCAAGTGCATTGAGAGGCGTGCCTCCGCGTACAGGTCTGCGACAACGTTCAGCAAGGCCTGAATATCCCTTAGGAGTGCATTTTCGCTTTGTCGAGCCCTACTCGACCGGTTATGAGTTCCGCAGACGTCGGCCTTGGCACTCACGTGACATTCGACCTCACTTCATCGGAGCCGGCGCCGAGGACTGCAATGACGTTCGTATCGCACGCCAAAGGTGAGCATTGCGGCGCAAGTTGCGCTCAAATCTTCCGTTGCATGCTCCCGGTATCGCACAACAAAAGCGCCTGGTCCAATGAGCTGCCCTTCGGAGAAAACTCCTGTGCAGCTTAATTCGCTGTCAAGCTGCAAATTCGAGCTGATCTAAGCAAGATTCGCCCAGCATTTGCGCGATCGCCGCTTTTCACAGATCCCGCGGCTGTGACTTGCCGGCCAAGGTGAGGTGACAAGTACCAGCAGCTCGGGGTTATCTCCTCGCGCGTGAGAGCATGTCATTGGAGACTGACTTGCCAACCACGCACCGCAAGAATTCCGCAGCGACCAGGTATGTGAGACCGGTACGGAGTGGGGAGGCCAGGCGGCATCAATGCGGGCCTTGGCGAGAGTGCACAATCTCAAGCATCGCGCAGCGTGTAAATCGTCGTGCTTTCGTGTCTCAAACCGTCCAGGCGATTTCACCAGCCAGCCAGATCCGTGGATGCGTACCGTCGCGAGACAGGTGTTCAGTCGCGCTTCGCTGCTGCAATTGCGATTCCGGCGGCTGCGCTTTCATGACAGATGAATAAGCGCATGGATTGCTTGCGTGCGCTAGCGTACTGTAGTAGGTCGGCCTTGATCCAGTAGAGCGGCCGAAGCTGGGTATGTACTGGTAAGGCGCTTATCCGCAGGTGCTGTCACGACCAACCCGGCGCGCAACCATTGCGCAGCAACGCATAAGAGGCCATGAGGTTGGCGCAATCTAGAGGAAGAGGCGGAGATGGGACACACCAAAGGCGGATGGCGGAAGGCAGGCCGTTTCTGGGCACTCAGCGGGTCGCGCTCAGGGCAGAGGACGTGCAAGGAAGCGCGAGACCCAGGGCCATGCCAGACTGTGGTGTGTTCGGGTGTCAGTCACGCCTGGCTCGTCAGCTCGAATGAGCAGGCATCCCATGCGGGCCAGAGAGGATGTATATATGGTAGTTGCAGAGCAGGCACCTGATGTCGGCGGTGGTGCTACTCGGGGTCTCGCGAGGGCAGTTGTACGATCTGCGATGGAATGCCCGGTGATGCGCCCTGCGGTGTTCGCCTTGACTCTTGATCCGCAAACGACGATGACGGCGTTGAGCTGTTGAGCCGATCCACATTGCGTTTCCCTGTTCCGTAAACAGCCTAGACTGTCCCGAGGGCTGAAGGCTCGTCCTGTGTGTTGCCATGCTGGCCTTGGAGATAAGTCCGCACGTCGCTATCTGGTGAAGTTGCAAACGTGCGGCCCACAGGGAGGAGAAACGATTTTCGGGCGTACAGTATTCTAGACCCGCACGATGTCACCTGATGAACCCTCCCCTTTAGAGTCTGAGCCCCCAGATTTTACCCACGCAATTTTGACGTCTTCGAGGACTCCCTGCTTGGATCCAGGCTGTCGGTCACTGCACGTCTACCCGCTTCGCCAGAAAAGTAGTGCGTTGCGCCGTGGTCAAGCGTGCCGGTTGGCCTGTCACTTTGTCTCTCCATCGCCTCCGTCTTTCGACACTGCGAAGCCTCACCCACGGCAGCCGCTCCCTCTGCCTCATGGCTGTCGGACAGCCCAGCCGCGACCAACTCTATCTCATTTCCAGGCTGCGGCACTACCGTGACACCACCCGCCAACTCGAGAGGCGCAAATAGCACTGCGCCCAACCCATCACGGCCAAGACCCGACGCGCCACCACCAACCTTTGCGCGCTGTTCTACCGGTCAACAACTAACGGCACCTGGCGCCGCACACGACTTGCGCTGGGAGGGAAGAGGGCAGTCTTCTTCCCCGGAGGCGACTGCTGGCAAGGTCGTCGCCGGTCATCTGCCAAAGCGTTGATTCACGGGAAAGCGGGGCTTTGACCGTACCTGACGGGAGACGATGGTCGGCAACCGAAAATCGCCATCTAATTTACCTAGTTGCTGAGATCAGCGTTTCACGCGCGCTTGTTGGCGTCGTGCCTCTAGTGGAGCGGTAGAGGGAGCTAATGGCGAACGAGGAACGACGCGGACCAAGGCGGCTTGCACCGAAGCTTCCTCCAGTTCCATCGTCGACTTCGAGCTCTTACACGCTCGAGAACCGCTCGCAATCGCAATCGCAGGATCTCCAGAATCTAGGTCCCCCTAAGCCTAAGCGTGCGCAAGTTAGAGCCGCGTGCGTGGCGTGCCAACGCGGCAAGGCCAAGGTGAGCCCAACCCACACGCACATGCCAGAATTGGCAGATGTGTCACACTCACGCAGACATGTCACTAACGGGAGGCGAATAGTGCGATGGCGTGCGGCCTTGCTGTAGCCGCTGTGCAAGGAGGGGCCATGTGTGTGAATACGATGTCGAACCCGACACTTCGCGGTCGATATCGATGAAAAGAAAGAACGAATCTCTCCAGGGCGAGCTTGATCAACTCCGGCAACTCCTGGAATATATCCGCACCCGGTCCGAAGTCGAATCCATGGAAATCTATCGGCGGGTCCGAGTAGCCGTTGATCCGTTGGACGTCGTAGAACTCTTGAGGGGTGGTGACCTGCTATTGCAGCACGGTGTTCCGGATGGCTCGGCTGGAAGCGAGGCTCCAGCCTCTGGTCTGGGGAACCTGGACATCAGCGCGATGGATAACAGCTCCATCAAAGTGCGTGCTCGGCCTTGGACAAAACTGGCCGGCGACGGACTGGTGTCTGAGCTCGTGTCTTCTTTCTTTGCGTACGACAATGGCTTCTACCTGGCTTTTGTTGACCAAGAATGCTTTCTTGATGATATGCAATCAGGCGACATCGAGAATTCCGAGTTTTGTTCTCCACTGCTCGTGCACGCAATATGCGCCCTTCGATGCGTAAGAAAACTCAACCGCACCATTCAATCCTTACTAACACTCCTCTAGTCGACTTCTGAAAGAGCCAGACTTTTCGGTTCTCTCCAGGGCTTTGATCTCCGGGAGCGATTCTTGAACGAAGCGAGACGCCTTCTCGACAAGTCGTGTGGCCGACGGTCTTTGCCTACAGTGCAGGCACTCCTGATTCTCTATACCTGCTGTACTGGGCAGGGGCGGGACAGAGGTGGCCTGCAGTATCGCCTTGTGGCATATGAAATGCTGAAGCGGCTACAAGTGAGGTTAGAGGCGAGGTACTCGCGACCGGGGATAGCGGACGAGGCGGGCCGGCATAAGTATCAGAAGGGAATTTCCAGAGCTCTCTGGGGAATCTTTTGCTTTGAAAGGTACTATCACCCTCCTTTCGTCTTGCCAATAGACGTCGGGCTAACCGATGCGCCACTCACAGCATATCTGCGTCCGCATACCTGCAGCCATCTATGGTCCGAGCGCCGACAGTCCCAAGACGATTCGCTGACAACGGGAGCATCGATCCGGCGGTCACGGGCAACAGGGCCTCGCAGCCGGAGCCTCAGTTGTCGGCATACGTTTTGAATGCCACTTGCGACTTGTCGGAACGTTTGTATGAAGCGATGACAGAATATGGCACTAACGGAGTGGATTCGAGAGTCAGACTCTACCACGAACTGCGCCAGTGGGCCAGCAGCATGCCATCGCTGATACGGGCAGACACGAACTTCTGCCCGGAGACAAGCCTGCTCAGGTGAGTAATTTCCAGGGCCGGACTCGCACCTACCTTGCCAAACACATGGGACTATTTCTGACAGTAACCAGCACATATGAGGACATGTTGGTGTTGAATCTCTTTCGCCCACTTGATCCTAGCCAGCGCCTCCCTGACGATCTTGGCACCTCCGGCCTTATCTGTTTACACCACTGCAAACGCACCTTGGAGACCTCTGAGAGGTATTGGGAGGCGTGGCCCGCGGATGATTACTCGATCATGAACCTATACCCACTGTACCATGTAGCCATCACGCTGCTGCACATGCTACACGACGATCAGAGCCATGATCTGTTCGAGAGGGTTTGCGCCCTGCTTGCGCGTTACGCAGATGATTTCCCGCTCGCTCGGTACATCCTGCAAGCGCTCAAGACCATAGCCGTGCGCCTGCGCCTGCCCCTGCCACTGGGCGTGGCGGAGAGCTTCCGCAACGTGAATCTGTCCGCTTCCGAACTAGCCGACGTGCCCGCGGCGTTCGTCTTGCCGGCACACACGGAAATGTGGGATGTGATTTTCGAAGAAAGGGTGGGAGGTGAGGACCCAGGGGTCCCGGGTGTGGAGATGGGGGAGCTTTTAAGCCAGTGGACGGATCTTGAGCAGCTCTCCAGCTAGTTTGGGGCTTTTGGGTGGGGATGAGGTAAGGATACCGTCATGCGGACAGCCGAGCTGAGTGGTTGGTCGTTTAGTTGATGACTCGAGAAGCTGATATGCCTAAACGCTTGAACGGCAATGGGTTCGTGAAACGGGTTTAGCCCTGTCCTGAAAAAGGAAACATTCTTTGCAGCCCAACGCACCCAAGCAAGGGGCGAGCTTATTGTGGAACCGCTGAAGTTCAATCGATTCTTCTGTTGCAGCTAGCCTGGAGTAAAAAAGTCCAGATGTGTGTAAATCGCGATGCCTGACAACAGCAAATTCCCCAAAGTTGAACCCTTATACTCTCTTATGGTTTCATGCAGCAGGTCTATCACGGACTCAGCTCATTTCAAGAAGCTTCCGCCTGTCTTCGCCAGTATATCGTCGTAGTATGGCTGGAACGCTAACCAGCCTTTCCCCGGCGTGCCGACCTGCTCATAGCTGAATCTTGCTTCATCTTCAGCGATGAACGTTTTCTTGTGCCCGCTGCCCTTCTCTGCAGCATCGACGAGCAGTTGAGCGTGGCCTAATGCAGTGTCAGCATGGACAACAAGGTGATGGCTTACGGAGAAAAAAGGATCACGGAGAAAAAAGGATCACTCACAAGTCTTATCAAGCGAAATAAACCAGAACGCGGCAGCATCGATGGTCTCGCCAGCCTGAGGCGGTCAGCATTCCAAGGTCTTCTCATCAATGAAATCATAGGCCCGGGAGAAGGCATACAGTGATCAAGCCATGGTTTTGCAAGATCGCAGCTTTTCCGTCTCCAAGACACTCTGCAATCTTCTTGCCCTCTTCACGATCTAGGACGACCCCGCCGAAGTTGGGATACACCGCATGGCTCTTGTAGAATCGCAGACTGTCTTGGGTGATCATGTCAAGTTCGCGACCAAAGACTGAAAATGCCTTGCCGTAGACGCTGGACAGTCGTCAATCGACAAGAACGTTAAATTGGTCAGGTACCACAACTGACCTGTGAGCGTGGCATGCAGCATGCACATCTGGTCTCGCTTTGTGAATCTCGGAATGGATGGCGAAGGCTGCGGCGTTGATGGGCTCATCACCAATGACGACCTGGCCTTCTTCATTCACAAGAATCAGATCGCTCACGCTGATGAGTGAGAAGTGTTTCGATAGCGGGTTCAACCCTACCGCGGTCTAATCAGAAACCTTCACACAGGGTCGTCAAACATTCACGAATCAACATACAGAAGTGGTCTGTTAGAATTGGGTCTCTGACACTGATGTGTCCCGCGACGCCCTCGTCAAATCCCCGTTCGGCAAAGATCCTATAAGCGGCGGCGAGGTGCTGCTTGCGGTACAGGCGCTCCTCTTCGAGAGAATCAAACTTCGGATAAGAGCGAACCTTGAGTGGTTTGCCGGATGTGGTCTTGCCCAAGGCTCCAACAGAAGCGTTGCCAGAGGACTCAGAAGTAAGTGTGGTTGCTACTGGGGCCATGGTCACAGCTTCGAGCAAAAAATCTTGGGCGTGGGATACAAATTATTCCGATTACGGCAATGCCAATAGAAACTCAGATGTCAATTATGGGCTTCGTTCGCGAGGATACAGGCTATCTCTGAAGTCGAGGTGGTTATCACTGTGTCCGAGAGGCCGAAGTCGCCACTGTCCCCGCAAGCTACATGTGGGGCCCTTGAGAAGCTGTTCGCTCAAGGTAGATGCGCCGCTCTTCTTTTGTCCGACGCCTATCTCGCAGCCCGATAGAGACCTGTGCAAGACGTACTTTTGATCACCGTAATCCAATTTCAAGGGACAGCAAATTTAGGGCATTGAGACCTATCAGGATCCTTCCTTGCACCACGCGACTCTGCTTGGACGGCACAACAGTCCTCGCAAAAGCAATTCACGAGAACACTGTGCTTTTACGGAGGCATTAATAATGCAGCTCATCGTGCCTTAGTGTATCTGCCTTGCCTCATCTCCGCCTGCAAACTTTCTTGCTGACTCGGCAAAGGTGCACGTCTCCTTCCACCACCGCCGCTCTCTTGTGTTGGGTTCGGATTCGCCGGCGGCTGCTGACCCATACCAGGTAACGGTGGGAAGCCAGGCGGAGGAACGAACCCTTGGGGCGGAGGCGGCATACCGGGCGGCAGACCAGGCATGGGGGGGAATCCCTGCGGAGGCGGTGGCAATTGACCGCCGAACATTTCTTTGAGCTTTTCGAAGTCCACTGGCGGTTGGCCCGCCGGAGGTGCGCCTGGAAAGCCAGGGAACGAAGGCTGTTGATTTGGCATATCCGCAGGCTGTGCACCACCCATGCTCGTGCCATCAGGGGGGAACGATGGCATGCCAATACCTGGCAATCCGGGAAGGAAAGATTTCGCGGGCATATTCTGATCCGGCAACGCGTCCGCTTCGTCTTCTGCCTCTGCTTCCTCCTCTTCGCGGGCCCTCGCGGCTTCAGACTTTTTCCACGTTCCTTGTGCCTCTGCCGCCGACTGCCCGATGTGCCATCGGTCATTGACATAACTCGATTCACCTGGTCGAGGTCTTGTCCAGAACCGAGTCACTTTGTCATTTGCGCCAGACGCAAGAATGTGTCCTAGAGGGTGCCAGTCCATGCTCCAGATGGAGAAGTCGTGCGCATATGGAGTCGTATGTGCTGGGTAAAGTGCTTGTGCAGGAGCCTCTGAGGGGTTGGGAGAGTCATAAGGTGACAGCGTGCTTGCCGTTCCTTGTGGTGCGTTTTGCTCGTCCAATAGATAGTGGTCCATTGAACCTTCTCCGCCACCCGTAGTGAGCAAGGATGAATGTATGGGATGCCATGTAAGTGATGTGATCTCTTTATCGCGGCCTTTGAGTAAGAAGACATCTCTCATCATCCGAATGTCGAAGACTCGAGCCACAGGATCGCGAGCACATGAAGCGAGTAGTACTCCATTTGATGGCTCGAACTTTGTCATTGCGACTGTATTCTTGTGTCCATGAAGAGTGGTGAGACAGCGCCCAGTCCTCGGATCCCAAAGCTTGACCTGGTGGTCCTTTGAGCCTGAAACCAAGAGTCCTTTGCTGGGATGCCAGTCTACACACTTCGCATCCCATTGATGTCCTGTGAGAGTCGTTTCTTCAAGCCCACCAGCGAAGTCGAAAATCTTGAGCGAGGCGTCATCACATGCCGTTACAAATTTGGTGTCGGTAGGTGCAAAAGCGAGATCTCGAATCGGATCTGCGTGCGCTTGGATACCTTTCACGTTGTTAAAGTTGGTCTGCCAGTACTTGACAACGCCGTCGTGATCTCCTGAAATGAGCCATTCATTGTTGTGTGAGTAGGTGGCGGCTCTGACCGCGCAATCGTGTGCTTGCATGATAGTTTCAAAGTTGAAACCAGTACCATTCCATAGCGTAAACTCGCCACTGGTACTACCAGTGAGGAGACGTCGCCCTTCGGGTGTCCATTTCACAATGTTGACGGGGTGTTTGACCTTGTTCAAAGACGAGTGCAGGTGTCGAGCAGGAATTGAATCAACCGGGCGACCTCTCCTAGCGGCGGGAGGTAGCATCTATGCTTCGGTCAGCATACAGCAAAGGCCATGATTTCTAGCGATATTTCGTACATCGAGTACATAGCTTAGACTGTGACGCTCTGCTTCGAAGCCCCTCACGCCCTGATACTGTGGCCTTCTGTTTTCGAGATAGCGGACATACGTGGTACCGATATCTGTGGCATTCCCTGATGCAAAATATCGTCAGTAAAATAATCCAAGCTGCATGTCCGTGCCCAAACATCAATTAGGCACAAAAACGTTTAAGCAAACAGGCTCACTTCTGCTCGGTCGTCCTCTCACTCTGCCCGGTTCGAAGCCACTATGCTCCTGTTGGAAACCGCCATCCATGGCGACAATCGATAATTATTGTTAAGAAATGATGATCGCAGGCACCAGACCGCACACGCGGCACCGTGAAGAGCCTAATTCAGGGACACTCCTTGAGGGTGGGTTTCCACTGCGGAAATCGGAGGGCTATCGATTTTCGCAACTCCAGCACAGACAAAATTGATTCGTGTAGAGCGGTGCTTCCCAGATTCGTCCTGGAAAGGGGGTGTGGCAATGATTGAAGCTTGATGGTATTCTTACAAGGCAGTGCCGCATTATCCAGACGCGGTCTCGCGTTGCACGCGGAATGGCATTGCGATGCGCGGGCCGAGCCGCTGGGCAAGAGCGAACGCTGAGGCCGAAAGGCCGTCACTCGTTACGCAGCATCAGCTCATGGTTACCTACACAGTTGCAGCCAGGCAGTCTCCAGTATATTTCTGCTCGCTGTTCGCAATCGACGGCATCTTGATACCCCCAAACACGGTGAGAGTTCCAACATCAACTACATGCTTGCGCGTGCTCTTCCCTTCTCCATGTCTTTCGTGACGCGAGGCCTCACGCGGCCTCACCTTGTGTCTCCAACCCAGCGAGCGAGCACAAAGGTCCCTCGCCAGCCAGCACTCCGCACATTCACATCGAACACCACAAGACCGCGAACAGGAGTGCGGCCATTCTGGAGTAACCTGCGACAAGGACAAAAGCAGCAACGAGGGTACCGTCAACCGTTCAACTACAACCGATTCCGGGCGACACGCAGCGGTTTTCGCAAATGGGCATCACACCCGCACTTCTACTACCATGTGGCAGGAATCGGTGGTTTTGTAGGGGGAGTATACGTATACAACCTGGAAGAAGTGCCCGTGTCACATAGGCGCCGCTTCAACATCGTCTCACCCGAGACTGAAGCAAAGACGGGCCAAATGATGTATGAGCAGACACTGCAAGAGTATGGACGCCAGATACTTCCGGCAAGCCACCCCAAATCTCGCATGGTCCAGCGCGTCCTTAATCGCCTGATTCCGCACTCAGGCCTTGAGAGTGAGAAGTGGGAGGTGCACGTCATCAACGACGATATGAAAAATGCCTTCGTTATACCTGGCGGGAAAGTGTTCGTTTTCAGCGGCATTCTGGACGTGTGCCAGGGCGACGACGGGCTGGCTGCGGTCCTTGGTCACGAGATTGCGCACAATGTCGCTCACCACGCTGCGGAGCGCATGTCGCAGTCCAATTTCCTACTTGCCTTCGCAGTAATCGGTTCCCTTTTGTTGGGCATCGATGCGGGCTTCGGTAACCTCTTCGTGGACTACGCTTTCATGCGCCCTGGCTCGAGAGCGCAAGAATCAGAGGCAGACTACATTGGGCTCTTGATGATGGCGGAAAGTTGCTACAACCCAGAGGCCGCGATGGAGCTTTGGGCACGCATGGAAAAGGAGGAGCAGGGCGCGCCACCTCAGTTTCTCAGCACGCACCCCAGCAACCACAACAGGCTAGAGAAGATCAGGGAGTGGCTCCCGGAAGCAGACATGAAACGAGAAGAAGGTGATTGCGGCGGAGTTGGAGGCTACGGTACGTGTTTCTGAATCGTTGCAAGTGGGCTATCGTTCCTTAACTGACTGCTCCGACAGCCAGCGACTTTAGGTCAGCTTTTCAGCGCTCTCGCTGGTAGACATGGAGTCTTTGCCGTCCACCCATGGCATTAAACAGGCGTTCGAGCGACTGATATTCCTCTCCAATGTATCATGACTCCCTTGCCATGCAGAATTGTTTCTGTCCTCGCAGCAAGTGCGAGAGTGCTAGTATATCACAGAACAAACTTCATCAATACATCTTTCTGCTAAAGAAACCGTTTCGTACGTTAAGCCGAGGATCATCGCATCCCTTCGTGTGCCGAACCCGCGACCGTCCAGCCCCCTGAATTGTATGTATAATCACCCTCGATCATCCGATGATACCAGAGGTCATCCAGAGCTGCACCTCATCTTGAATCGTCTTTTGCACCACCGGATCCATGTCCTCGTCATCGACCACAGTCTCAATCTGCTTGCGCTGCACGTCGGCCAGTCTGCGCGCAACTTCAGAGGCTTCGTTGAGGCTTACCAACCTCCGTTTGTCATTGCCTGCTGCAGTGAGACGGGCCATGGTATCGTCGAAGAGCTCCGTGAACACTTCAAGAAGGTAGTGAGCGTGATCGTAGCGCCCATGGCTGCTGGCATCACGGCCGCCTTGCACAAAAGCCTGTGCTGGCGCGTCAGTGATCGAGGGATACTCCTGAGCAAACAGGCCAAGTTTGAACCTGAAGGTTGCGTGCTGTTCGAAGGCCGTTGCGAGTGGTTTGGAGCATGCATAGGCGATTCTGGCGTCCTCGACCATCTCCAGCGGCGTTCTGCCCATCGCGTTTTCTCTGTTCACGAGGTCGGGTCGATATTCCAGCATGATTCCGGCAAGGTCGGGGAACCAAGGCGCATCCGGATCCCGTGACGATACGCCCATGCGCACCAATACGTGAAGCGGGGTGTTGCCTTCTCCATTGAACATTCCCAGCTCTGAGCCTTCGCTATATTCCAGGATAAGGCGAAGCATCTCGCAATTTTGGCGACCTTTTACGATGCCGAAGGATACCCATAGTGCCAGAGGTGTCAGAGCACCGGGGTGAGCTGAGCATCTCTGGGTCCACATTTCGGGCAACAGACGCTTGTCGACGATATCGAACAATGCGCGCACTTGCGCGACCCCTTCATCGGCTGGAGCCTTCCACAAGATCTGGTGCAAGAGGTTCAAGCCCTGCTTGTCGCGAGCGGTCTGATCGGCGCCAGCATCGATCAGGATCTTAGCTGCATCGATGCGGTGCAGCCGGAAAGCGATCAAAAGCGGCGTGAATCCATCCGATGATTTTGCCTCCAGGGCATCGGGCATGGCGTCCACAAGATACTTGAGTATCTTTAGCGAGTTTGCGGTCTGCTCGCCGATGATGCAGCAGTGGATTGCTAGATGCGAGCGATCACTCAAGAATGTCTTGACTGCACGGTCAAAGCCGCCCTCTGACCTTGATAGTGCTTGGATTCTCTTGTCGTCCTGATGGTCTGAAGCGAACTGCTTGTAACAGCGTAGAGGGGCGTCGCTCAAAAGCCACTCAACGCTTTCGAGAGAGCCATGCTTTGCTGCCAGAAGCAGCGGTGGGGTCTGCAGCTCCGGTCCATCGTACCTGTGTCCGTATCGACCGGCATCCGCCCAGGCTTTCCTCTTCTTGCCTCTCACATTCAACCCTTGATAGTACCTTGGCTTTTCTGCAACATCTTCAACGCCGCTCATGTGTGCGAGCTCGTCCAAAGGAATGCCAGCACCTGTATGCTGCAAAAACTCGGCAAGAACGTGGGAATGGCTCCACTGGAAGGCTCGCGAGAGGGTAGATTTACTCACGGCGTGCCTGACTGAGTCTTCCGGTTCATTTGCAGCTTTTGCCTTGGACTTGACTGGATACTCCTTTCGCAAGGCCAGAATGTAGTTCAGCAGACTCAGGTCGTTCCGGGCCAGGCTCAGCTCGATTAGGTCACCAGGGCTCGATTCTCGCTTGCCCTCGGACGGCGCCGTCTTCTCACGATCTTTGATATCATTCGGACATTTCCAGGACAGCATGGTAGCTGGATCGACAGGGCTCTTGACCAGAAGTGACACGTTGCCGATATCTTCGATGGTGGCCTGATCGTGGATGATCTCGGAACTCAGCGCGACTCCAGTGCCATCTTCTTCTTCGTCGACATCCATATCATCAGACTCTGTGTCGCTGGCGATATGGTACTGACGTTGCTTAGGCGCATCAGGAGGTGTATACTGCGCCTGAGCGATCTTCACAATTGCCGTGGCAAGCTCGAGGTGCCCACGGAAGACCGCGAGTGTAAACGGCGAGTCAAGGCTTTTGTCCATCACTGCGATCTGCAGTGGCGGGCGTGTCTCGCCTACCGCGTCTTGCCACGACGTGAGCGTAAGTTCGTTCACGGTCTTGGTATCGCCAGCCCATGCAGCCTCAAATAAGCGTATGTATCTCTCGCGAACCTCTTCGTCCGGAATGGAAATGTGGAAATCGAACTTGACTTCGAATGGCCTCTCTTCCGCGTTTCGATCATGTCCGTATCGATTGTTGCGTGAATCATCGACTTCAACGTTCGGATGAAGCTCGCGCAAGGTTTTGGCTGACCGTGCTTCCAGGAATGCTTCGAGCTTCCGAAACTCGTCGATCATGGCGGAGATGGCTTCCTTCTTCTCTCCTGCCCCGACTTCTGGATTTGCCTCGTGGTTGTAACTATTCTGCCCGAACCGGCGCTTTTCTCTTGCCCACTGGACCCGCGACGCAGCAAAATGATATTGATAGGACCCGGCCTCGTACTTGGAGAGGTAGACAGAATCCTCCAAAACGGGTGGCGGAAGATAGGTTGTTCCATTGTCGGGTTTCCACGATGACAAGCTCTGTATCTTCTCCTTCACAAGGTCGAGGAGAGATCGAGTATCCCAGCGAGAATACCACGAGACTCCGTGCGCGGCTTTGTAGCCCTCTGGTGTCAGAGTGTTGCAATCAATGCCGAATTCCTCCACTAGGGCGCGAGTAAGCACCGGCATCTCGGCGTGGACAGCGGAGATGACTGGCTGTTGGACTCTCTCCTCGAAATGAGCCTTGTCAACATGGGTGTCCACTGCCTTGAGATACGCTTCGAAAGGGACATGAGCCTTCGCTCCGGCGCGGAGCAGGCGAAGAGCAGTCTCTGTGTCTCTTGTGTCAATCGCTGTGAGCAGGGGTGCAGAAATGGCGACCCGCCAGCTATTTCCTGAGGCAGAAACGTTCTTGATCGCGCGGCTGACACCTGTCGGATCGGAGGCGAAGTATGTGTTGAGCAAAGCGGGCTCGTATGCAATGCAGCTCTGCAAAGCAGTCACATGCGTCATATCCGCTTGTGCGCTTGAGGCGCCCAGTTCGAAAAGTAAGCGTGTGACTTCGGATGCCTTCTGAGGCGTCAACTTGAGAGCCAGTGAGAGGGTGAGTATTGCAGGGATTGTGTCGCGATGATAAAGTCCTGTTGGGACTACCGGCAGCAGAACATCTGCGCCGAAGTCTTGGACTAGGCATTTGACTAGTTCAGCATGGCCATGAAGCACTGCAAGGTGAAGAGGGGAGGTTGGAGTATCCCATGCCAAGACGTTCACATCGTATACATCCGGACTGTCATCTGTTTCGTCAGCTTTCTCGTTTGTGTCCACCTTCAGATTTTGGATGTTGATAATCGAGCCTTCGGTCGTGGCATCAACGTTGGTGTCTGTGTCCATCTCGTCGACCATATCGAACGTAGATTCTTCTACGGAAGCCTGTGTTTGACCATCAGCAGACCTCGCGGCTGAGCGCAACTTGCGGCGTGCTTCGAGTTGGTCGGCGGCCTTTTCCTCGTTTTCTTCACTCTTGCGCAGCAGTGCAGACGCCATCTGTACATCGCCGCGAATGCAAGCAATGTGGAGGGCAGTCTTGCCGTCAACAAGACGAGCAACGATACGAGCTCCCTTTTCGATGAGTGCCTGGACGATACTGAGGGTAGAGCAGGAAACTGCGAGGTGGAGTGGACACCTTCCGGTATGATCTCGCGTGTTCGGATCGTTTCCTTCCTGTTCGAGCCATTGCCGAACATATTCCAGATCCCCATCGACAATGGCTTGACAAAGCATCTGCGTGTTTCCAACATACGCCATGTCGGTGTACTGCTCGGGGCTCAAGGGGTTGAAGCTACCGATCGCTTGTCTGCCGGGGTCATCCTCGATGAAGCCGATGGGTCCAGAGATGAAGCTCTTGCTCTCTTGCTCGGCAACTTCTTCCTCCTCAACGGTGACAGCAGCAGGGCAATCGCCACAGCAGTCACCAATGACATCTTCTACAGACCCGAAGAAGGCAGGATGTCTGTGCAAATTGACTTCACGGTCCTTCGGCTTGTTCCATTCCGCATTCAGCACTGCGCAGGCATGTCATTAGAACGATTCTTGAAAGTCATCAGTGGTCAACTTACGCATGTCTTTCGTAAACAGAATCTTCTCGATCTTCCGCGCATGAAATTTTGGCCCGTACGGTATCGAACAGGTGTGATAGTTGGACGAGGCTTCGTCGACGTCATCCCATTCGGCGACTTCGTCCTCCCATTTGTTCTTGATGTTGCCTCTGATGAAGCGTCGCCTCATTCGAGAGCGATCAGCTGCGGGACGTCCTCTCTCTTGTCGACGTTGGTCGATATACGCTTCGCGTTCCGAACTCTTCGGCAGTTTCTCCAGGATTAGAAGACGAGCGAGTCCTTCCGTGCGGAAGAAGCTGCGCTCATAAATGGTCGGGTCGATGCGAGATCTATCCAGTCCAGGGAATTTGACTTCGAATCCACGGTGGCGATACTTCGAAAGCCTGTTCTCATACGATGGCGAGCGGCGTGACAAGTCGATCGTATTTGTCTGTGTCATGTAAGCAGCGAGCGCCCTCGGGCTAGCCCATACTTGGTTTCCGTCGAAGGCGGCACAACTGCAGTCGACATCGAATCCAGTGAGAATCTCGGCGACGGATTTGTAGATGCGCAGCACGATCTGCACATGGCGAACTGGATACTGGCTGGCGATCGTAATTGTGTTCTTGGTGCGGATGGTCGTAGTCTCTACCAACAAGGCATCTCGCACATTCTTCTCTATTTGCTTGATCTTCTCAATGGCCTGTGCCTCCGTCAAATCGTACAAAAAGATGTCGACATCCGAGGCTGGAGCGACAATCTCATGGAAGTAGCGTCGAAGATTCCTCTTGGACCCGGCATGTGGTTTGGGAATCGACAACAAGGAGGTTACCACTGCAGAACCCGCGACAACAACGTTGCTCCAGTCGAGGTCAACAAGCGAAGACTCGGAAAAGATGTTGAAGTTCGTCTTGAACTCCTGTAGAGATTGAGCGATGGCGGGCGCGCCGTCGGGTTTGCGTTCATTGGGAAGAAGCGGCATGATGTAGCTGTCCTTTTCCTTCTCCGACTCAGCCTCAAGATTACGAGCGCGGATCTTGACCTTGTTTTCGTGACCCGCGAAGACTGGTACAACGCTGGTGCCACTCGCAGCAGCATGCTCTGGCTGCTGGGCAAACACCTTGCGTAACTCGGCCTCGTAGTGCTGGAATGGTTGTAACAGATTTGACATTGGTGTATCCTGATTGTCCGCGACATACTCGATGAATTGAGCATGGTCAACCGGGAGTTGAGGCAGTATCGTGGCGGCGTCCATGATGTTCGAACGTGAGAGTGTGAGTGAAGTTGTAATGCGCAGTTCGAGGATGAGCTCTCTTCTGCGGAGCCTCGAAGCAGAGTACGGTCTCTTATACTATGGGTCGTCGAATGACATGATTGTAAGAAGCGACGGCGTGACTTGATCTAGCCAACAGCTTTGTGTTTGGCCAATGTCAAGTCAACGGGAAAGGCAAGGCGGCTTGCCAACCGACGCCACTCGACGCGATCAAGGCAGCAACAGCGCGGGCCACAGCGCTCGGACGCCGTTTCTTCAGGACGCAAAAATACCATGCATTCGGGTGAAGACGAATTATACATAGGCAACACTATCATGTATAGAGAAGCTGGGTATTCTACGCTAGTCTCGTGAATAGAATCAATCAATTCGCTTCGTACAATGGCTTCATGAATGGCGCGACAGTTACTTAGACCTCATAACGATGGACACCTTCGCACTCCGTCAGGATGGGACATAAATGTTGCTGCGGACGCGGAAGAACGGCAAAAAGTCATCCATAATACCTACATTCATGGATACTACCTGAGCAAAAGCAAAAGATAAGGTGAACATCTGTTACAAACCCCCGGAATCGAACCAGGAACCTTCTGTGCTGCCATCAGCTTGCATGTTGCAACTGTTGTTAGACAGAAATCATAACCGCTAGACCAGGCTTGCTGATTTCAATCGTACAATTGATGTTCACGGAAACATTGTGCTGTTCATATCGCTTTGACTTTGTAGGCAGCTTGATCATCAAGCGGACTTAACATTCCGCATGGGAGATGTCGTGCGCCGTGATATAGATCAAGTGACATGGCCCTGGAGATCATACATTCGGTATTAGCTGTTCCACCAAACTCATGCATAGGCACCTCAATGATGCGTTCAACACTAGAAGTCCGGCAATCCATATTGACTGAGCTGCGTCTCAAGGTATGCTCGAAAGCCCTCATCGGAAGAAGCAAACTCATCAAGTCTCGGTCCTAGGACGTCGAGGAAAGGATAGTTCCCTTCACCTGAAACGTTTCCCATGCCATTGTTGGCCTCCAGAAGAGGCAGTGGCGCAGTCGCGTTATTCATGGCAAAACTCGATGCTCCTTGGCTAGGCTTGACAGGGTGTGGATGATAGCCGTTGACGTGTGTTTGGTCGTAGGCGCCATCGGTCGCATTAGTTGATGATGCTCCAGCAAAATCTGGAATGCTGATTAGCTTCAGCTCGAACACGAGTCTTGATCGTCTTCGTTACCTCGCATCAAGCGCCGTCGGCATTCTCCAGCATTTGCCCAGGCTTTTCCAACGATCGACAGGCATTTGACGCAAAGATCGATTTGCTGCTGCACCTCGTACTGACTGTGCTGGCTCTCGGTTTCTGTGCCGTGTTGCCATAATGTTGCAGCCGCGAGCACAATTGGGAAGATGATATCGCAGGGCAACCGTGTGAGGTCTTCGACGTACGCGGCCAGTATGGCGCACATGTCTCTGGCTGCAGATAGACATGCCTCGATGGGTTGGTGGCCGGGTTGTAACTGCTGGGCTGGTGACCAGTCGTATTCTAGCCAGTAGAAATGGAAGGGTCTGTTGACGAGGATCATGGATGCTAGTGTCCACTAGCTTGGATGTCAGCCATCATTGCAAGTCACCGTGACTTCGTTCAGTCTTGGGTGGTGGGTAACATCATGCTCACAATCTGTGAGACGCATATGAACCAGGAACGACTTACCATACTGTTGATGATTGCCACTGGTGGCACATTCGGTCGGAACAGGCCATTCGCCATAGTCGATATGTTAGACTTCTTCAAAGTCACATTGAATTCCTTCAGTCTGTTCCACAAGGACATTCGCATGGCCTCGGCAGCCTCAAAATCGCTGCAAATCCGCTGCTTACTGGTGACCGAGCATGTAGCTCGTAGAAGATCCTCCAAGATCATACATAATTGGATTGTCAGCTCAAATCCTGACATGGTGTGTGATTTGATCCGGACAACCTCTTCAGTGTCGCTTCGCCGGAACTGTAGTAGGTAGAATTCGTCCGACTCGGCTGTTGAGGGATAGGGCGCGGTAGTATCCTCAGACCTCAACGATATGGGTCTGCTCAAGCCGCAGGCGAGTACCTTGTCGAGAATGTACACGTTCCACCATAAACGCGATGCCACTTGGGTCTTGATGTGGTCTGTCTCCGCCGGTCGACTCTCATTCAGCTTCAGATCAATGGCCATGCCTCCAGCAATGTTACAGAGCATCGCAGCATTGGAGCCCTCGCCGAGCCCGTGCTGCTGCAAAGCCAGTATGACCAGGGTCTGACAGCTTTCGATGGATGGATTAATGAAGTTTAGTGGATGGAAGACGCTGGATGCTCGGGTGTTCCCTTCCTTCTTCTGCAAAGCCAGCAACGCCGCTTCGAAAAACACCGCCGGAGATGGGATTTGATCTCCAGGAGTCTCCCTGGGGCTCGAGTTCGAGATCTCTACACATGCCGCTATCGAGTAGACCGCGTACAGCACTGCTGGGGCGAATGCATCTGAGTCCACGCTGCTGCTGCCGGTATCGTGCATTGGCATGTATAGGATGGGCCATATAGGGTGTATGTTCGCAAAGTAGGCCTTGAAGAGTCTGGCCGACATCTCATTGCTGACTGCGAGGTCATTTTCCTGGCCGCTACTGCCTCGTCTGTCGTGCGCGAGGCTCGAGAGGGATGCTGTCTCGTCTTCATGATTCGTCCAGCTCCCCGTCGAAGCAGTCGCGCTTTGAATGTCATTCCGAGGCAATCGTTCGCTTCGACTGTTATCCTCTTTCTGCAAGACTCTGGACGGCAATCTTGCGCTGTTGCTAAGAATCAAGGATGGTCTACGTCTGTTATCATGCCCGTATCAATAAAGCCTGGTCGCAACGATGTCGTTGGAAGGAGCTGGACGAACGTTTTATTTCTTTTCGATATGCCATAATGGCAATGCCTCGAATTCTCCGAGCATTGATTACACGTTGGTACTACGCCATCACACTACAGCGGGCCATTAGCGAGATCCGAATACGTACTCCCAACCACACACAAGTAACTCACTTTCGTCTTGCGCTGGCCGCAGGGAATGCACGCCTGCGACACACGCTGTCGGGAACGGTTATCGCGGGGCATGGCATCACGTAAAATCAGCAGCCACTTATGGCTGCTAGTGGATTCGATAACAAATGGATACAGGCTGACAGGCAAACACGGCGTGATGGGAGCCCTGATAGCCGGGGATGGCGTGTCATAGCCAGGCAAGCCCCGCCGGCTATGGGAGCGTTTTCTCTCAAAAGTTTGCAGAATATTGGGTGCTGATTGCGGGCTTCGGCGCAATCCCTCCCCAACGCATGTTTCTGCTTACTTTTGAAATTCAGATCTGCCATACCCGTCCCATACCCGACGCCCCACATGATCTCTACCAAGATATCTTACATTTCACTGCGAACGCTCGACCTCTGAGGTCCAAAATATAGCAGCATTTCATATACACTGCAAGCATGGCATTGGAGCGTTTGCAAGATACCCTCGGTCAATTGGCCGGCAAGGTGGGCGGCCTGACCACACAGACTCGCCACCCGCTCGATCCTCTGACAGAAGACGAGATCGCCATCGCAGTCAGCGTGGTCAAGGAGAGGAAAAGCGATGTAATTTTCAACGCAGTCACCCTCTTGGAACCCAAGAAGGCGGATCTCCGAACATGGGTCGAATCCGGAGATGCCGAGCTTCCTAGGATGGCGGATGTCATCGCCAGCAGCAAAGGCAACAAGATCTACGACGTGCTGGTTGATATCAAGGCTAAGGCTGTTGTCCGATGGGAGGAGCCTAAGGATGTTTACCCTGGTATCACTATGGAGGATCTGATGGTCGTTGAGGAGATTGTGAGGAAGGATCCCAAAGTGATTGAGCAGTGTGGCATTCTCGGTATTCCTCCGACAGACATGCACAAGGTCTACTGCGATCCCTGGACCATTGGGTGCGTACTTTAACTGGTTTTGATGAGCTAGGCTTGGAGCTTCCCATTGACTTGCTTCCGCAGATACGATGAGCGATTCACCGACGGCTCAAGGCTCCAGCAGGCTTTGATGTACTACCGGCCCAACGTCGACGACCTGCAATATACCTACCCTCTCGACTTCTGTCCGATCTACAATATTGAAACCCAGGAGATCATTCACATCGACGTCCCCGAAAAGCGCCGACCTCTGAACAAAGCACCTCCGACTAATTACGATGCGGAGTCTATTCAGAAGGAAATCGGTCTCAGGGACGATCTCAAGCCTATTCATATTACTCAGCCCGAAGGGGTGTCTTTCAAGCTGGACGGAAGGACTATCGACTGGCAAAAGTGGAACTTCCACATCGGTTTCAACTACAGGGAGGGTATTGTGCTTTCCAACGTCACCTTCAACGATCGCGGCAATGTCAGACCCGTAAGTATACATCGCCTCGAAGTGGTCAGGTTCAAATCTCATAAATGCTTAGGTCTTCTGGCGCATTTCTCTCGCTGAAATGGTTGTGCCTTACGGTAACCCTGACCACCCACACCATAGGAAGCACGCCTTCGACCTTGGTGAATATGGCGCTGGCTATATGACCAACCCGCTCGCAATGGGTTGCGACTGCAAGGGCGCAATTCACTACTTGGATGCCTCGTTCGTGAGGAAGTAGGTTATCCCGCAGCGGTAGCCTGATCAATCTCAAGCTGACCGGTGATGCCTAGGAACGGCGAACCGTATACCATCAAGAATGCAATCTGCATCCACGAAGAGGACGACGGAATCCTCTTCAAGCACACTGATTTCCGTAAGTTCGAGTCTTCTCGATAGCATTCAGCAGATACTCATCCCTTCCACAGGCGACGAATCTTCCACGACTACTAGAGCCCGCAAGCTCATCATCAGCCAAATCTTCACCGCCGGCAACTACGAATACTGCATCTACTGGATCATGCACCAAGACGGCGTGATCCAGCTCGAAGTCAAACTCACCGGCATCCTATCGACCTACGCCCTCGCGCCTGGCGAGTCCGCCGCCCCCTACGGCACCGAAGTGTACCCCGGGGTCAACGCGCACCACCACCAGCACCTCTTCTGCCTGCGCCTCGACCCCTCCATCGACGGCCACGCCAACACCGTCTTCGAAGTCGACGCCGTCGCCAGCGACGCCCCCGTCGGCAGCCGCGAGAACCGCTACGGCAACGCCTTCATGGCCCGCAAGACCCCGCTGCAGACCATGGCCGCCGGCATCAGCGACTACAACCCCTCCCGCACCTGGGACATCGCCAACACCAACAAGCTCAACCCTCACAGCGGCAACCCGGTCTCGTACAAGCTCGTCTCGCGCGAGGTCCCCGGCCTCATGCCCAAGGAGGGCAGTCTGGTCTGGAACCGCGCCGGCTTCGCCCGCCACGCCGTGCACGTCACGCGCCACGCAGACGAGCAGCAGTTCCCCGCCGGCCGCCACGTGCCGCAGCACTCCGGCGAGCCGTCTCAAGGTACGTGAATGAAGAGTCAAAGAGATAAAAAAAATGAAGAGAAATCTCATCTAACAACCCCCACCGTCACAGGCCTCCCCGCCTGGATCGCGGCCAACGGCCCCGCCAGCATCGCGAACGAGGACATCGTGGTCTGGCACACGTTCGGCGTCACGCACTTCCCGTCGCCTGAGGACTACCCAATCATGCCCGCGGAGCCCATGTCGGTGCTGCTGCGGCCGCGCAACTTCTTCGCGCAGAACCCGTGCCTGGACGTCCCGCCGAGCTACTCGAGCACGCCGAGTGGGGTGCGGGAGGGGAGGAGGGCGTTTAGGGGGGGTGCGTAGGGGTTTGTTGGTGGAGGGATGGTGGGGATAGTGGGAGGGCATGGGGATGCGTGGTCGTTGGAGAGGAGATGGCATTCAACGTGGTGGCGTTGGTGCTGTGCTGAGGTGATGGGATTTATTATAGAAAGCTGGGATATGTGATTGAAACTTTACTGCACGAGAGATATGAGCACATGCATGCAAATGCTTATCGATATAGTGTTTAGCCAACGGGAGGATGGGGGTTGGATGGAGTGTTGCATAGGTATATGAAATGCCGAACAGTCTCAATCCTCACAATCCAAGCGATTCAATCCTCGCTGGCGCAACCGGTAGCGCGTTCGGCTGTTACGATCTCAGGATCTCAGCACACCGGAAGGTTAGTGGTTCGAGCCCACTGTGAGGAGCTAGACATGATCGTCGAGCTTCATCTTTTGCTTTTTGCTACTATCTAGCAATCCTGCAAATTCCTCTGCGATTTATTTTTGTTCATTCTTTGGAGTGTACCTAGACGCCCAAAGATCAGCCGCACAGCCTCGCTGCTTCGACGCGGCGTTCGCAGGAAAGCCGCGCCGAAGGAGGCGCTCCACGAACACTGCCATTACTTGGCGCACGCAATGCAAGAATAGCACAGGATTCACAAGTGGAGATCGTCGCATGACGGTGCAGCACTACTACTGCACTTCGTCTCGTCGCTACTTTATAGTACATGCAGGCTACGGACGAGAAAGCTGGCGTTTTCACATGACGTGCTTACAGCGCCGTAACAGCGTGCAATTGCGCGACGGCGACTACGGATGCTAGGTACAGGACCGGAAGCGCCGGAAGGGCTGTCGCTGATGAGATGATGATCGATTGCATCTAATAAGATTGCGTCGCTGGCGGTGATGGGGTGGTAAGCGGGAGAGTCGAGAGTTTGCGCTTATTATTGTGCGCAGTTGCTACGCGCGGATGCAGGCTTGATCGCGGGATTGGAAAGTAGATACCTAAGGTAGGTACCTAACCACTGATGGCATGGCACACTTGCTCAACGCGAAGGACACAGTTTCAGCCCGCAGCGCAAAGGCACCAAGGCACGACTTGCGCACGCGAGCCTACGCCTCTCTTGGCTGCGTGGGGGGCCAACAAGCTTTCAGCCAAGCAGCCCTCCTTGGCTGCGTCGGGCAAGGCCTCGCGTGTCACTGATCGCGTGCGCGCGGCGACGACAGCGGATGCACAAATTGCCGTGACGGCGGTGGCGCGCGCGAGGCTGCGGATGCCGGGAGATTGGGCGGCCGATCGGGCTGGCAGAGCTTCGAGGTGGTGTCTGACCGGTGTGAAGGCGTTTGAGATTGGAGGATGGAGCGCGCTGGGCGCAATCTCCCGCACAGGAGGATGGAGGATGGCATACAGTAGGCAGGGCCAGCGTGGAGGCTGCTGCTGCTCCGCGGGCCACTTCTCCTCAGCCCAGCCCAGCCCAGTCCAGTCGGCCGACCCGACGTCCGTCGCCCGCGGAGCCGTTACTATTGTAGCGTGGGTAGGTGCTGTACGGTACTGTACGGTACAGTAAGGCAGGCATGGCAGGGCGAGAGGGCAGGCTCAGGCAGGGCCCAGCACAGCAGCGACAAGCCCGCGCAAGCTCACCAACCGCGCTGGGGCTCCCACCACTACTGGCCATGGGGGCGCCGCAATGCGTGGACGGGCAACGCCAGGCCGCGCCAGCGACCACCGCGGCAGGGTTCAGACACTGCCACCCGCTGCGCCCGTCCGCTCGTTCTCGCACCCCTCGGATCTGCTCCGAACCCAAACCCGGCCGTAGTCTGCCACTGCCGCCGCCCGCGCGCCCACTCCATTCGCCAGGCGACCGCGGGCGGCCCCGTTGAAAGGAGATCTGCTGGTTCGTGTTGACGCCCGCACGCACTCCCTCCCAGGCACCCGCCGCCGACTCCATCAAGCTTTCTTCACGCCACGCCTGGCCATACTTCCTGTCCTTCTTTCGCTCCCTTGCCCTCGCCTTCCGCATCCGCTCTTTTGTGCCTGCCTTCGCTCTGCGCCTACGCCATTGCCCGGACCCTGTACATACCCACCTACCGTCAACATACGCCTACGATTAATGTCTACGCCCTAACCGCGTCTCTCGCTTACCCCTACTGTACACACACCTCGGCGCCTGGAGTCTCACGAGACCACCGTCTGATTCACCAACACCCTCACACACAATGACTTCCGAATCACCAGCATTGGGCAAGCCCCAATCGCAGTCGCGCGAATGGTTTGAACCTCTGGTAGGCCTCCACTCTGCTCCTTGAGCCCCAACAACACCAGCTAAACAAACCGCAGATCGTCGTCAGCATAATGATCGGCTCTCTCATCATCAACCGACACCGCGACTTCAGCATCTTCCAGAAAAAGCGACGAGCAACATACGAGCGATCACAGTCCGCAGACAGCCTTCTCTCCGGCTCAGACCGTGAAAGCGATGACGAGACGATTGGCGACAACCTGCGCAGCGAGAAGTCATTTCTGGGACAAAGGCAAACAATCTGGGGGGTTCAATTGGATACTTCGAGGTTCGCCGGCAACCTGCACAGCCGGATCCTGCAAAAGTACCCCTTTCTGATCGAGATGTTCTATTGGGCTCTGAACTACGTGGTCTACACAATGACAAAGAAGATCGCATCGCACATGTACGCATTGCAGGGCGCGCACGAGGTCACCGAGCTTGCGCAGAAGCACGCTCTCGATATCCTGTGGTTTGAGCACGACTCGGTCTTCCGCTTCCTTTTCCCCTTCAAGGAGGTCAGCGTTCAGAAGTACTTCCTCGAAAACCACCAGAGCATCCTCACGGCGTTCAACCAGCTCTACTCACTGGTTCACATCCCCGGCACTGTTGCGTGAGTTTCACTTGGTTGCCTCTTGCAAGTCTTGCTCCCACTGACCTTCCTTCAGCTTCCTGTCTTGGTACTACTTCGTCGCGCCGAACCACAACGCCTTCGCAACCGTCCGCCGCACAATCACCCTCGGCAACTTCGCCGCCTTCTTCGTCTTCGCCTTCTACCCCTGCATGCCTCCCCGCCTCCTCCCCGAGTCCTACGGCTTCCAAGACACCGTCCGCCAAGAGAACGCCGAGAGCGTCTGGGTCAAGTCCAGCAACGTCAACCAGCTCGCCGCCATGCCCTCCCTGCACTTCACCTACGCCTTCACCATCGGCTGCACCTTCCTCTACCACTCCGGCCTCCTGCCCGCCCTGCTGGGCAAAGCCCGCCGGCAGTCGCGCCTCTCCGCCCTCGCCGGCGCCGCCTACGCCCTCGCCGCCCTCGCCTACCCGCTCCTCGTCCTCCTCATCATCGTCACCACCGCAAACCACTTCTGGCTCGACGCCGCCGTCGCCACCCTCTCCGTCACCCTCTCCTTCTTCGCCAACAAGCTCTGGCTCGTCCTCCAGCCCATGGAGCTCCTGCTCCAGCTCCTCCTGCGCGTCGAGAAGCCCGTCCCCACCACCGGCTTGCACAGGCGCATGGACGCCCGCGCCGAGAGCAGGGGCCGCGCGCCTTCGCTGGTGTAAATTTAGGGGCTGGATTGGTGGGGCTTACTGGCGTTGTTTTGGCGAGGTTTTTTGGTGTTTTCTTTGGGTTGCGTTGGGTTGGGTTGGGAATAGCACTTGCGAAAGAGAGAAGAGAGAAGAGAGACTGTTCAGCATTTACCTACCTGCCTCTTTTCTCTCATACCCCTCAGGCAGGGGCAGGGGCAGGGGCAGGGGCCGTCGGATATACAGGCAGTCGCGGGATCCTACCATATGTAATGCGCGTGTGAGAACGAAAGAGAGAAAAAAGCGAAAAAGGCACCGTTTTTAATCTTCGCCTGTTCGAATTTCTGCTGTCGTCGAATCTGAGGTTGCACGTGAATTCGTCTCTCAAGGTCCCAGTTTCCAGGATCGTCCGCTCGCTTGCTTCGCTTGACAGCTATTGTACCTTATGCGCTGGACAGCACTAAACGTGCTCCTGTACGTACTATGCATGCGGGCTGACTGCTTCTCTCACAGGCGATCACTCTCAGTATGGGCATCTCTTTTACCTCCGCTGCAGGCGCATGATGCGCGCTGCTAATAGTCCGGCTGACGAGCTGAGGTTTTTGGGGGCTGACGAGATCAGGTCAGAGGCGGCTTTTGGGAAAGAGGGAGCGAGCGGGCTGAAGCTGATGGATGGATTTGCTGGCTGGCTGGAGAAATCAGTCAGCCGGCGCAAGAAGCAGGCTTTGGGGCGAGAAAGGAAGAAAAGGAGAGATGGGTTGGGATGGGGATGGTGGTGGCGGCCAATACCGGTCTCCAAACGAGTCCGATTGGAGAATGAATGCTTCATCGAAAAAGAAAAAAAAGACTTCTGGAAAGTAACGTTATCAAAAAGGTCACCTCCCTGCTTCTTCGTCCCTGTCTCGAATCAGCCCAGTCTGGCCCGCCAACATAGGTATACATACACTCACTCATCCTTACGTATCAGCTAAGCCAATCCATCCGACCGACCAACACCCACACCAGCATCTCCGTCCCCCTTCCAGCCAGCGGAGCGATTCTCGCACCACACAACCGCCCAACTCTGCCGCTTCTCATTCGCCGGGCTGAAAGGGCGACACAAGGGAAGGGTAGCGTGCATGCTTCCATGCGGGCCCCCAGCGATCCTGTAGGTGCTTACGGGCGTGGTGTGGTGTGTGGGAGGCCTCGACTGGGGGTGGTGGGGGGGGTTTATGTATCTCGATGGGGTCTGTGGAGCTGGGGTTCGTGCGAGTGCTTCTTTCTGGTTCTGGGGTTTGAGGGTTGAGATACGTTGACAAGCTTTGAGGAAGTGAGTGACGGGACTCTTGATCTTGACGACTTGGGCGAGTGATCGAAGCGATCGCTGGAAAGAACTTTTGAAGGAGCTTCTTGACCGGGAGTGAGTTGAAGACGGGATAGCACAAGATGGACAGCCCGCCGAGGTTCGGCGACGGGAGTCCGAGGTTCACAGAAGACTTGTGAGGAACTCATCCATAAGGAGCCTTCGTCAAGGCTGCCTACATGCGTACTGACTCTTTCACCAGCGGCTCCTCCCCGCCACCACACTACGGCGTCGAACACCATGCCTCCTACGGCGATGCCCCGCCGACCATGCAGCACAGGCTCTCGAACAAAGAGCGGCCTTTGTCGCCTGAGCTGTCTTCGCCGCTGCCGGAGTCGGTGCTGGCTGCTGAGGGCGATAAGGAGGTTGCGTATCCGCAGTTTCAGCCGGTGCCGTACCAGAGACCGCAGGCGGATGAGGGCAGGGCGGCAGATGGGAGAAGGGTCTGCGGGATGAAGGCGAAGTTGTTCTATGGGCTGTTAGTTTTGCTTGTGGTGGTTGCGGTTGGGTTGGGAGTGGGGTTGGGTGTTGGGTTGGGGACGAGGGAGTCGAGGTAAGATCTGTTGCGGTTGGCGGGTTCGTTTTCGTTGCTGATTATGTTGTGTAGTCCTTCGTCTCCTGCCCAGTCGTCGAGCGCATTACCAACAAGCACCACAGCACCTACCGCAACAGACAACCCCTACGCCATCGGAGGCGCCATCAGCTCACAGTATTACTCTACCGAAGGAGCTTTCAACGGCTCAGGCATAGCTCTCGCCTCGCAGTCGTTCGCGTCCGACCTCAGCGATGCCCCGCTTGGGAACCTCGTCGTGTACTTCCAGCACCATTCGGGAGACATCCGGTTCAAGCGATTGACGTCCGAGGGCGAATGGGTGGGAGGCTCTCAGTCGGAGATCGTGGCGTCTGACGCGAAGAACAGCACGCCTTTGTCGGCTGTCGCGTATGTTCAGAATGAGACGAGCCAGTGGCATATATTCTGTAGGCGTAGTCGCGGAGCGAATGTTGGAAGGACGTATGGCTGACTTGCACGTGTAGACATTGGCAAAGACAACCGACTGAAGCAGCGATCTAACAGCAATGTCACCAGCTTCTGGGACGATGGACCTTTGACCAAGATGAATATTAGCGTCTTCGATGCGGATCAGGTTGGCATGCAGGCTTGCTGGTATGGCAATGCCTACGGCGATGCCGATTATGCTCACACGTTTCGGCCTTCGAGCGGCTCTTCGGTGGATTCCAAAGAGAATGGTAAGACAGGACGACCCTCAAAGGGCAGGGCCGAACGGCTGACTTGCGACAGGCATGCACTTGTGGTACGCTTCCAACGAAACGACCTTCCAACAACTTGGCTGGACCACAAGCGACGATCAATGGGTGCATCAGCAGGAATGGCCACATCTCAACGGCCACGCCGGTGTCGGGTGCTACAGCTGGGGTGAAGGCAGCGTGACCTATGTCATGTTCGTCGACCAGAAGAATACGGTGAACTTTTACTGGAAAGACACGAACACCAATGCGACCTCCAACTCTTCACATCCCATCAATGAATGGACAAATTGTAAGCAGGTCACTTGCACAACCAAACATCATTCTCATCTAACGAACCTCAAAGCCTCAATATCGATCCCCAACGTCCACCCCTCAACCAGCCTAGGGTACACGAATTACTTCTACGCGCAAATGGCCGACACCAACGAGTTCAACGGCTACAACATCTCCTGGGATGCCGAGAACACGTCTTTCGTCGAAGACGATATGTTTACCGTCGGAGGCGACGCCGGCCTGCCGGGAAGTCATCTCAGCGTGACAGCTGTACCGAATCAAAGCGGTGGCGATAGCCTATATGTGTTCTACCAGACTGAAGGCAGTGATGTGACGCAGTACACAAGGGATATTAAGGGCGGGCAGTGGTCGAATGTGGATATTCAGATTCCGGATGCGTGAGATTGTTTCGGTTGATTTGGTTTTGTGTTTTCGGCCTCATTTGACTTCAATTTCCGTGCATTATATTGATGAGATTATGAGATTGCAAATATTGTATTTATTTCAAAGAAGAAATACCAAGCATGGTGATCAACTTCAAACGCGAACAAGCACGTCGTCAGCGGCAGAGCACGTTCCTCCAGAGCCGCGGCATGTGAAAGCCAGACCCTCGTGCCCTCCCACCAACACGCATCCGTCCACATATTCATCCCAACAGCACTTTCACCAGCACGTCGCAGCCATGGGCTCCTCGGTTGCTCTCGAAGATGTGGGCCAGAAAATCCCCCTTGAGGACATGCAATTCCACCGCGGCACCATCGCAGACCTCCTCGGCCGCCAACAGCTCTCCTTCCCAGGCGCGCAACCGGTCTCGTTTGCGCGCAGTCACTTCGCCGAACTCCAGCGCACCGACTACTACCTCTGCGAGAAAACCGACGGAATCCGATGCCTGCTATACCTGACCGCCTTCCTTGGCACGCCCGAAGGCGACATCGAAGCGCAGTTCCTCATCGACCGCAAGAACGACTACTACTACGTGCCGCGCGACGCGCTCCACCTCCCGCGCCAGGGCGACCTCGCCGGCTACCACACCGGCACCCTGCTAGACGGCGAGCTGGTGCGCCAGAACAGCGAAGACGGCTCGAGCAAGCTAGTATACCTGATCTTCGACGGGCTGTGCCTGGACGGGCAGAAGATCACGCACCGGCCGCTGGACATCCGCCTCGGCAAGATCCGCGCCTTCGTCTACGAGCCGTGGCACGCCTTCGCGAAGCAGTACCCTGACGACGCCGGCGCGCAGCCCTTCCAGCTGCAGCTGAAGAAGATGGAGCTGCCCTACGGCACCGAGATGATGTTCCGCGACATCTTGCCGAAGCTGCCGCACGGGAACGACGGGCTTATCTTTACTTGCAAGACGACGCCGTATGTCGCTGGCACGGACCCGCATATCTTGAAGTGGAAGCCGCCGCATGAGAATACGATTGATTTCAGGCTGCAGCTGGGCCCATTTCCTATGGACGAGGATGAGGATGGGGTGTATGAGGATTGGGATGCGAAGCCGGAGATCGAGCTGCTGGTCAACCACGGTGACCAGGGTGGCTACCAGAGGCATGCCAATCTCGTCCTCACGGACGCGGAGTGGGAGGCGATCAAGGGAATGGGCCAGCAGATTGACGGGCGCATTATTGAGTGCTTCCGCGATCCCGACACAGGCAGCTGGCGGCCCAAGATCGAGCCTGACGGTACGCCTAGGTACCGCGACGATAAGAGAGAGGCCAATCACATTTCGACCGTTAGGAGCGTGATCGAGAGCATCAACGATGCGGTGACGGAGCAGGATCTCATCGCCAACTCGGGCAAGATCAGGGAGACGTGGAAGCAGCGCGAGGCTGAGGCGAAGGCGAAGCAGCGCAGAGATCACGAGAAGAGACAGTATGAAGCGGATCAGGCGAAGAGGAGGCAGGCCGAGGCTGCTAGGCAGCGACAACAGGCCATGGAGCAAGACGTCGACGACGGTCCAACGTATGATTGATTGGATGTGTGTGACATTATTTCGGTTTAGCGAGGCGTTACCGGCGTGATACTTTTTGGAGACGGCGATACCCTTGGGGTCAGGAGCTGTCAGGTTGGTGAGCTCATATGCTCTAGTTTACAACAGGCTACTGTACAATTATTGCTACAAGTATATTTTTGTGCCTTCCGCTCAAGCCTTGGGGCTCTGCTTCATCCCCGCGAGGTCCTCCTGCGTAAAGCTCTTGGTCATCAACGGGCTCTTCAGCTCGCTCACAGCCTTCCTCTCCTCAGCCGGGCTAGGAAATTCGATTTGACCGCTCGAGATCCTCTCGTCAGGAAACTTATCCAGTCTTGAAATCTCCCTCCTCAAGTATCCCACCACAGTCGCAACATCGCCCAAATCCACATCCTCCCTCGCCTGGAACACGTTCCTCCACACCGCCGCTCCAAGCACCGCATCGCCCTTAATCAACCCCTCGTCATACGACAGCAGCACACCACGCCACTGCACCCACAGGTCCTTCAAGTGCTTGTTCCTAATCCCGCGCGCCGCCATGCCGTGCCACATCGCCATGCGGTCCTCCGCCGCGTAGAAAAAGTGATCGAGCAGGTTCTGCTCCCAGATCCGCACGTGCTCGGCGGGGAACTTGCGCAGCCGCGCCGTCAGCGCGTACATGTGCAGGAACATGACCTGCGCCCAGGTGTTGAAGGTCACGGGCAGCTCGAGGCCGCCGGCCGCTTGCGGCGCGAACCACCAGCCCTCGCCCTCGCCGACGTCTTCGCCGCGCTCATTCTTGGGTGCGGGTTGGGGAGGCTTCTCGTTCGCGGCGGGGATCGTGTAGGTGCATGCTGCGGCGCAGGCTTTGAAGAGGTCTTCCGTGCCGCCGTAGGCGACGTAGGGCTCGGTTGTGGAGCGGAGGGCGGGTTTGTTGCGTAGGGAAGCGATGAAGGAGGATTGGGAGGGTGAGGAGGTGGAGGGTGGAGGAGGGGGCTGCTTGTTGGTGGTGTCGGCGAGGCGGTGCGACGAGGAGAATGCGCGGGTTGCTGCTGTTTGGAATTTTTGCGGTTGGAGAAGATGGCGACGGGTTTGCTGGCGGAGGCTGCGGATGCAGGGTGTGCAGATTGTTGAGGATGACATGTCTGCGGTGTGTTTTGAGTGAGGTTGGTGGAGGCTAGGTTGTGCGATGGAGATGGTGGCTGTCTCCTTGCAATGCTGTCTGGATGTGCTCCCAGGCAAGCTCCACGAGCATGCGCGAATGAATGATCTCACGACGCCAGATTCAGGGCCAGCCAATCGGAGCTGTCAATGTCTGGCATTACCACCACATGCGACTATCAACATCATTCTACGATCATTGAACCACGAAACGTGTATGATTGCTTGGTGAGTATATTGCATTCATGAGTTGCGGTCAGCACCTGCTACTTGTGCCATTTGGTGACCTGCCGTCTCATAAGGGATGGCCGAATGTACGTATTGCCTTGTGGATCAATCAATCAATCAATCCAATGTACCTTAGCGAGGGAGCACCAGAATATTTGTGCACACTCGTGGAAATGGGACAAATACATGTGAGTGCTGCTAACAGATCACTAAGGCTGCCGTCAATCGGTGCCATTCCAATTGCATTGCAATTTTGGTTGGACTTGTCACTTGCACATATGGATTTGGTCTCTCACGTCCGATTTGAACTCTTGCTCGACAACAACGCAGATAACGCCGGGCAGACCGAAGAACGAGACCAACACACCAAAATGGGCATCCATCGACTCACTACAGGCTGTCGCCAATGCCTCGTCGTCTCATTACTACATTGCTGGACCTGGCTCGAACCCCAACCCTAACCCTCACAACCCAGATGCGTTGAAGACTATTGCCATGATGCCTTGTACTTCCATGATTTGCGATGCTGCACTATTTGAGCGTATGAATCGGCTTACAGAACGAAATCATGTTGGGATCAATACGTCCAGCGCAGTACCATACACAACTGTATGCGATATGGCTCGCGGCGTCGGCAATTGAAGAGACAATATATTTGGCACAAGCGGGCTTCACACCATGGTTCCACACCATTGGATGTCCCAACATCCAAGTCCTCAATGGTCTAGTGGCTATGATTTCCGCTTGTCATCCTTCAATTGACAAGCCGCGGGAGACCAGGGTTCGATTCCCTGTTGGGGAGTGCTCAGAAATGACAGCTCTTACTACATCCAGTCTTCCGGTGCTGGCTCACCAGCATCGTTCTGCATTCTTTTTTGTTTTCTTTCTTTTGCGAATTGGCTTCCTTTTTTTACTGCCGCTCTTCTTACATCGACCGGGGCCTTCTCATACATGTTGGTGATCAATTTTTCTTTTATGTAAAGCGAGTGCTCTGACCAAAGCCCTGATATTTGATGGGAGTGAAACTGGGCATGATATTCAGGAGCATTACAGTCCGATATCTCTCTCTCAAGGACGATGCTTGGGTGAGTGTACGTCTACAGGCGCGTGTGGATTTGCACTTCACTACGGAATCTCGTCTCAGCGGACACATGAATCTACCGATCAGCGACATGCGATTACCGAACCATAGCAGGAATCATCATAGAAGTTCTTGTTCTAGCAATGCATAATGCATGGCATTTCACGTACTGATATCCCTAAGGCCAGTACCTGTTCGCTAGGAAGATTGGTCCCGCGTAGAAATCGCACCTCCGAGCCGTCTATCTCGACGGAGTTCGATGTAATTGACCTGCGACGATGCACAGGACATAATGCGTGATGGCTGAGGGGTATGGGATGATGCTGGACTTCATTCCTGCCAAGTTTGCACAAATGACTATAATTGGAAGGCACGCGGCCGTGTAAGTGAACGGATTTTCAAATTCATTTCTCAGCCATTTCTGGTCGGAAAAAAACGCAAGAAATACTGTCAGATTGAGCACACGATTCTTGTGCACGTAGATGCCCTCTCCCTCATCAATCATTACCCTTGCCGGGGTAGCTCAATCGGTAGAGCGTGTGGCTCTTATGACCACCTTCTACATTTGGTAGTTGGTGCCTTCAAGAGATCAACCTCAAGGTCGTGGGTTCGAGCCCCACCTTCGGCTATTCCTATCAAAGCATATCAGACCTTTATTTTTTGCTTTTCTGCCCGACCTTCTGGACGTTGTGACGATGACTGACCACCGCCGACCGGTGTGCAGCTTTTTTGGAAGTTTCATGAGAGCGCAGTCTACGAAAAGAGCCGTTCATTATCTTTTCATGCAATGAGCTATCATGTTCAACACAAGAATGGTAATCAGATGGAAGTAGTATAGATATCAACAGACCTGAGAGACCGACGGTAATCTGCTCTAGCGATGATGTACGGAAAGCTTCTAGTCACACCATCATATCTAGAGATGAAATACGATCACTCTCTAGAACATGAAGCTCAGCAAAGACCTCGCCGGAACCTTCGCCTCTGCCGTGTTGCCCTTCTTGCTCGAAGCATAGCCACGCTTTAGATCGTTGTCCTGGTTCGTCAAGTAGGTGACGACCTTCTGCTTCCTACCAAGTCTCAGGCCCTGCAAGGATACGGTTTCTGCCTTGTCTCCGTTGTTAATGACCTGCACAGCAGTCGAGCCGTCAGTGTTAGCAAAGGCAGAGACATTCAACGCGCTTGAGCCAGCAACGTTCGCTTCGATTCTGCTCGCGCCCTTGCGGATAAACTGCTTCCCGAAATGCGCATGTGCCCACAGCCGCTTCGTCACGCGGACCTCAGACGTGTTGTTAACAAACAGCAGCGACTGGTTGTCCGTCGTGTTAGCCGCGCCCCACCAGTACAGGAAGCCGGTGACGTTAGCGAGCGTGAATGACTTCTGGATGTTGTTCGCCCACGTCAAGCCTTCGCTGGAGTTGCCGGCGACGTACCAGTTGTAATTGATGGGGTCGAAAGTGGACCACTCCGTTTGCCAGACTTTGAGGTCGGTATTCAATGGAGTGAGGGGCTTGGAGCTGTAACCGTGGCCCGTAACCAGGCCGAGAGTGTCTTCTTCGCCGGCGGCTTGGATGCCGGTCAGCATCTCTTGTTGGGCATTCCAGCCGGTGGCATCGCAGCAGGCGATTTGAGTCTTGAGACCGGAACGCTTGAGTGTTGGGTACAGGACTTTGAGGAAGTCCGCAGATTGCTGGCCATTGGATTCCATCGAGGCGTAGCTTGTGCTGGGGAACCGTCAGTAGGTGTGATGCCCAAGAAACACCAGTCAATGCTTACTTGAGATCAGGCTCGTTGTAAGGGTTGACGTAGTCGATGTTGATACCGCGGTCGCGGTAGTCCTTCAGGTACTTCACAATCTTGTCGGCGTAGGCCTGACGCCAGTCGCCTGTCTCGCATGAGCCGTTGGTCACTCCACACAGGTATCCACCATTGTTGTCGGTGCCTGTACGATCGATATCAGCAGTGTAAGATAGGAAGAGTATCGGAAAGCTGACCAGTAGTCTTCATATATCCATCGGCGCTCCAAGAATCGGCGACAATGGTGTGAACGCCCCGAGCTTTGGCTTGATAAGACAGCCAGACCTGGTACTGGTCGTCTCTTGGCAGGGGGATATAGTTGAGCTTCGAAGCCACCGTCAGTCGTTGTCATCGAATTATCCTAACTAACTGAGACTCCTACACGACTGCTGTTCGATGCCGGAGCCTCCGGAGCAATCGACTTCATCAAGTCCCAACCATCGTTCGGAGAGCTTCCGAGGCCATTGCGCAAAATGGTCATTCCGGCACCTTTAGTAGTGAAAAGGTAGTCGAGAGCCAGCTTTTGCGAGGGTTGGTCCAGCTCGTGCATGACAAGGGACCTTTGGAAGGCCTCGGAGATGCCGGTACCGTCATACTTCTGGTACTTGATCTTCTGGTTGATCTTGATCGTTGGACCGGAGGCCTGGGTCGCTGCTTGTGCAGTTGCGGCGAGTACCGCTCCGAATGTGACGAGGACAGAAGCAACCATTGCGACAATATCTGTCAAGAGACTAGTCCGCGCTGAGGTTCAATGTACATTGTGGCTCTTTCAGGTGCCTTATGTACCTGCATCGGATATAGCAGGCACCTACGTACAATAACAGACCACCAGCACCCCTCCCGGCTATGTTGGGTATCACGGGCACCACTCAATGTTTGTGAACATAGCCTGTTCGGTAAGCTCCATGAAGACTTACAGTGCCGACGGGGCAAAACTTTTTCTGCACCCAAGGTGGCTGGCTCCATCGAACCTGCAAGGTACTGTATTTTGTGTTCGGGCTGTTGTTGACTATCGAACGAGCTGTCAGCCACATATTATCAGGAAATGCCAATACGAGTCGCTCAGTTGCCTAATCCGGAGCGTATGAGTATAGCCGGGAGGTATAGCCCCACAAGCCTCGTGTGTGTGCCGTTAGTGCATTAGATACCCCGCCTTCCTCCTCTTTCTCGTGTCAGCATGTTGCGGTCTGATTTTCGAGCAAGGTCAAGAATCCTACACGAGCCTGCGTGGGGGAGAAACTTAGTCGGTCAACCCGGACAAGCTTCCATGTAGCGGATAAATGTACTCGGAGCGGAGGTGTAACTTCAGATGTCCGGCTTTGCCAGTAACGTCTGAACGGGTCAAAACGGTGATAGTTCGTAAGTTCGTCCGTTAGACTCAAGAAAAGACTAAGCATCGCTCCAACCTGCTTGGCTCGTCGCCACATCACCACAGTTGGGCACGAATCTCCTACGCACACCCAACCTACTGCATGGAAATCTGGTGAACCAGCTTAACCCCACTGACCTTGCCGTCCCTCATAGTCTGCAAGCCCTCCAGCACGCCCTCGAAACCCTGCCTTCCGACTTTCGGCGGATGAGCAGTCAGTCTCCTCTCGGCATACAGCTTCTCAGCGACCATGAACATCTCAGAGACGACCCTGTAGTCCTCCGGCGATGCCGGGAAGTCCCTGCCGTACTTCGTAAACGCTTCGCCTATGCCCGTGTAGCCAAGGACATGCTGTGATTGTGTCAACCATTTGAACTCGACAGTGAGAGGATAGGAATCTCGTACGAGGCTCTCGACATCTTTGCGACTGTGCTGGGCGGGCAGCAGGTAGGCGACCTTTCCCCCGGAGAACGAGACAGCCGCGCAGCAGATCTCAGGCGAGGAGCCTTCGCTGATACAGTCGAAGACGAGCTTCAGGCTGTCTTTGGTGAGCTCGTTGATCTTCTTGCCGCAGGACGGGTCGTTGTAGTCGAAGGCTGCTTCGGCGCCCATGGATTTGACCAACTGTTTGTAATAGTGTCAGCTACATGTGGATGAAAAACCTTGGAAGGAGAGGTTGTACGCACGTCGTAGTTGCGCGGGCTGGAGGTCGTCACAACCTTGTAGCCCGACCTAATAGGAAGTGTTAGCGGGAAATTGCCCTCATCTCGTGGATCAATCAAAACTCACAAAACCGCGCATTGAATTGCCATACTCCCCATCGCCGAACTCCCTCCATAAACCATCATCCACTCATTCTTCTTTGCTCCCTTAGCACCAGGCATCTGCATGCCCAGCTTCTGATACAAACCCAGCGCGATCGTCAAGACCGCCACGCCCGTCGTGGCCGCCTCCTCAGGTGACATGCGGTCTGGAACACGCATGCTGCAGCCCTCTTTGACAACGGCATACTCGCCGAAGCAGCCGTCTTCCCTCTCGGAAGCGTTGGCGCCATGCGTGACGCCCGATATCATGTCGCCCGGCTTGTACTTCTTGGTACAGTTGGGGCCGAGCGCAACGACCGTGCCGCAGAAGTCGCAGCCGGATGTCAGGCCAGGCTTTGCGTTCTCCTGGCTGTCGATGTGTTTCCTGCATGTAGTTAGTTTAAGTTGGATTGGGGTTTGGAGCGTGTGTTTGGTAGGGATTGTTACCAGTCTGTGGGATTGATCGCTACGGCCTTCACTTTGACGAGAACGTACTGGTCCCGCAGACGTGGCACCGGAACGGTCTGTATCTCGGCCCTGCCGGGCGAGACGATCTTCAAAGCTTTCATTGTTTTGGGAGTCAGTTTTCCGGTAGGCAAGTCAGTGAGAAGAGGGTGAGGAACGACGGAGTGTCTCATCAGCTGGTCTTATATTTGTCGCTAGGCGGAGCTACTTGCACGTGAAGGATTCTGTCTTCGACATGCAGTAAGAAACCCCTCGTTTTCACAGACCTTGGCGATACCTGAAACAGGCTGTTGTGCAATGTGTACGCATGACATTGCTTGCATCCTGCCTGAATTATGTTGTTCGATGATTAGCAAGCACCTCGCGTCCGCAATTCATACGTTGGGGTGGAGCAGAGGACTTCGATTGTGACCAGGCGACTCGGTGATTAGTAAGCAGCGCATGCCAGAACTCAACAATATCAAATACGGCTATGACATCTTTTGCGGTACTGTGTTCTGCCATGGCTGACGCGTCCTTGAGGATAGATGCATACCTTATGCTCAAGCTCCGCAGATTTTTTCATAGGCATAACGATGTGTGGAGCACTGTGTTCGGGCTTCACTGTCTTTCCTCCCACGCGTCTGAAAATACTGGCCTTCGAAATGTGCTCGTGAGTATCTTACAGGTCTATCTCGTTACAGCTAAGCCAGCTACTGTTGGGCCGCAGGCGTCGTTTCCGAACGGTACCGATATGCCGTCTACTCAGACAATGTAGCCCACAGACCCAGGACGCCGGCGACCAGAGGTCCGATCAATCGGATGCCATTCTGTCCGTTCCACTGCTTGAGCATCTTCTGCACCTTCGTCCTCTCGTACTCGTCCGCGCTGAAAGGCGAGTCGTCAAAGGGCTCGAACTCCTCCACGGGCGTGATGGTACCCGTTGCCGCAGAGTTCTGGCCGGGAACGCTCAGAAGACCGCCCGACCCGCCGGCCTCGGGCTTGTGCTCCAATGTCGGCTTGACCTCAGGATGGTGCGGCGGGGCGTCGGCGAGCTGGACCAGCTTCTGCGTCGCTTGCTCCATGAGCACCAGGGTCCAGGGGATGACGCTGAACATCGCTGCGGCGGCGCCGGCGTACAGCTTCCATGTCAATGCGGAGCGGGCGTTCTCGCGCGAGTTGTAGGCGAGGAAGCCGAATGCGACGATGGACAGGATCTCAGCGGGCGGCAGGGTTCGCTTGCCGGCGCGGTAGGTCAGAGCGAATTGCTGTGCTGCTGTTTGTGCCGAGGAAGCATCGTCGGTGGTGCCGTGCAGGATGCTGGGAATGATTGCTGAGGAGGTCGTGAAGAGGCTACCGGTGGTTATGAAAGACGCTGCGATTGCGAGGCCCTTGGCAGCTGCCACCAGGGGCGGAGAGGGTTGCGTTGAAGCCATCAGAGACAATCAATCTGTAGAGTTGAGGGCACCCGGCCTGTAATCGTTTAAAATCGTGAGTGTCTACAACTCTTCAGGAGAAGGTAGCTCAGCTTGAAGACGGCACAGAGGTGTACCAGAATAAGGGCATACGTCACCGACGTGGCACGTGCGAGCCAATGCCTCGTGGCCTCGTGGTTCGCGACGCGTACGTCTCAAATTGAGATCTCCTACCTGTGGGTGTTCTTCTCGACCGGCTGCGAAATGGCAACGAATATGAACAATTTGAATGCCTTCCAAAGAGTATGTTCCTGAGAGACATATCGACACACCAGCGAACCTTAACTCCCCACACATCGGCTCCGGCAATGGCGGGGAGGCTCCAGAGCTCGTACCGCACGACCCTCGAAATCTGCAGGCGATAAGGTTGAGGTCGTGGTCCTCTTCATGTGTGAGGTGCTCGCTTTGGTAAAGGCAGTGAGCATAGTCTCTCTCAGCCATTCCTCGAAGGTCTTTGAAGGTCGTCGTTCGGAGGACCACGAGCATTTTCGCACTGGCATGGACGACCGAGCTTTATGAATGGCGGATGCACCACACGACGTATACTACAGCGATCTTGAGGGTCTCAAATCGTATATACTCACTGTTTGATTGGTAGGATACCAGAATTAGTAAAACAGAAGCTGTGCAGAATCCAGCCACACATGAACTATTATTTCCACAGATTCTCATCGCCATTGAGCCATGCTCAACGCCAACTCGACATCAACGAGAAATGGCGGTGCCTAAAAGGATTGATAGCAGACAAATCGTTTCGAGGCTCGACGCAGATGAGTTAAACGTACCTGATACGACGCAGGAGGGTTGGCGGTAGAGATTGTGAGAGAGACCCGACGTTGGCTTCATTGGGGATGTGTGCATGTTGTAGCATCTGGCAGTGTCCTCATGCAGAGTACACGAGAACCTTGCCAAATTGTGCCACCGGTGCCTGAGTACGTATGTAGGGTGCAAAGGGCTTTTTCCAACAGCAATGATCTATCACATTGACTTAAGTGGGTCGCCAGCGCTACAGTAAGACGAAGGAAGCGCTAACCAGAAGAGTGATGAAGACGGGCATCGACCGCCTTTGTCTGGCGTTTCACATGTCACTACTCTTGTGAAACTGTCCTGACGACTCTTGTGCCATTGACTCAGATCACAGCACGTGATATCACGGCGTGAAGCCTTATTTGCCGCTCGACTTGCGCGGTCGTTCCTTCTTATTGCAAGACCCACAGTACCTTCAGTCATACAGATTGATCGGAATACTCGACACTCCCTCGAGCTCATTTAGAAACATGGCATCCGAACTCACGGTCCTCAAACAGCCAGTTGCAGTTCGACCAGAGCACGTTTGCTCTCACACCACGACTTTTCGTGTGAGGCAACATTGCCTTAGCTGGTCCTTCGGTGATTTTACCGTCACGGAGACTCCCCAAGCCGACTCATCCTCTTCATCCTCCCCACTGTTTACCGTGGACGGCAAAGCTGGCTCTTGGACTCAAAGGCGCGCGGTACGAGATGCTTCCGGTCTACCAGTTTTCGATATGCGACGCAAGAACGTGGGGGCAACGTGGTTTGTCGAACTTCCTGGAGGCAGTTCTCCCCTTATCACGCTCGCGCCTCGGCGAAACGACATGAAAGACAGGTTAGACGTCTACGTTCACGGTGAAGAAGAAGTCAAGCTGGAGGTGCGCGGCCTCGACGTCTGGAAAAAGGTCACTCACGTGTACCTCGACGAACGCCTGGTCATGGTTGTGAAGCTCGTTAACTTGCTCTCTGTCTACGTGCCATTTCTCAAAGACAATCAGTGGGATGTGCGCGTCTCCCAAGGAATGGACGCCTCGCTCGTACGTCAAGTTGTCTTTCACTTCGTGGTAGTTCCTTATTCGGCTCGCTGACATCCGCGACAGGTCCCAGCGATCATGGTGGTCCTTGCTGCAAACATGTACGACAGCAGCCTTTTGGTGACTGGCTCATCAGCTACTGGACAAGAAGGCGCGGCAACAGCAGGTGCAAGCGGCAGAGCTACCGGTGACAGCGGGAAATGATCCTTTCGATATGGGGGGTTCGAGGCATCCAAATCGGCAAAGGGCTAAGCGTAGAAACCGAGTACGGTTGGAAGGAGGGCAGAGCCTGATGTCTGTCCGCCTCAATGACAGCCACGCGATCTTCCTACGGGCTTTCTTGATCTTGAATTCGAAAGATTAGTCTGTCTTATAGAATGTTAGCTCTATGTTTCAGACACTCACTCTTCAAAAATATTCCTCTGATGTTGATACTGCTCGAATTAGAGTTTAGGAGTACAGGGTAGAAAAGCATCTTGAAGATCGTCAGACATGTGGCGCAAAATCCGCCGATTGGGGCGCTGATCGACCCTCGAAAAGTGGCCGTGAGTTGGCGCTTCTGATGTCACTCCAGGTGAGACTTGGATAGCATTCCCCTCTCTCCATTCTGCCGACCTCTGCAGACTTAGCGATTAATATAATTAGACTTGGGTGTCTCAGAATACACGTTTGCAACCTTCTGTCGCTCGCCGTCTTACTACAAGTATAAATCGAACCGCGCATCACATTCTCGAAACATGGCTACGACTCCAGACAAGAAACGCCGATTGAGCAGCATCTTTGGCACTAAGAAGAACAAGGACGGAGCTCCCTACAACACTCACCATGAAGCAAATCCTTCCACAAGTACTGCAGGCCAGTCCGACTCGGCCTACGCAAGTAGTGCTCACCCATCATCTAAGAGAAACTCCCACGCGGAGATTGTACCTATGGAAAACAATGGCAGTATCGAAGGTGTGAGTCCAGATCGCAACCTTGCTCTGAACAGAAACACCGGACAGGTCGTCGACGATGATACCGGTCAAGTCGTCACAACCACCACGACCACCACAACAACGACCACTACGACTACAGGCGGCAAGAAGAACACTCAGGTCCAAGTCAGTACCGAGAAAGACGGACAACCCGTGTTAGCCGAAGCGCCAGGCGACATACCTTCGAGAAGCAACACAGCATCTCGCTCGCCCGGGCCACCTGTAACCAATGCTACGGGCCATTCGCCGGTTGGTTATCCGCCTCAATCGCATTCTCCTGCCAACAACGCCGCTCCTTCACAATCTTATGCTCCTCCACAATCGTATCCTCCGACCCAAGCAGACTCAGGCGCCGTCCCTGTACCAGCGCGAAACCCCATGCGCGAACGCGAACCCATGGATCCAGTCAGCCCTCTACGTCCCAATTTCAGCTATCCGAGCAGGTCGGACCTGCACAATGAGCCTATGCCGCAAGGTGGACCACAATCCAAAGGCACATTTGCCAACCTGAAGGCGGCGGCTCAGGGCATTCACGTGAGCAATTCTTCTCTGTCATTCGTAAGATATTTTTCTAACCAAGCATCACAGGGCGTCGGCGAAACCCTTCGCGGCACGCTGAACAACGAAATCGACTCTCGCTTCCCCCGCAGCGACAGCCAAAAGGCATCCGCCGCGAATGCCAAAAACCAGGCCGTGATCGATGGCGGCAACCAAGAGATGGCGCGCCTCAGTCTCCACCAATCGAACGACGGCAGCTATGCGCGATCACCCGGCTCTCACGAACCTGTGCCTTCGCAGTTGACTCCTGGGCCGCCTCAGCAACAGCAACGATATTATCAGCCGCAACAAGACTATCAACCATCACCACAACCCCATCCTGAGCCAACACACAGTTCTTACGGAGGAGGTAATACAATTGGCATGAATGGATCCAATAAAGAGATGAGCCAGGTCCCGCCTTCATTCTCGCCTGAGTCGAGCGCGCCGGAGCAGAAAAAGGGATTAGGGCTAAGGAAACTGATGAAGCGGAGGCCGGCATAAATGAGGACTTTGTCTTGGTATGGCGAATGGCGATGCATTACGATTTCTTCTGAAGTACACGAGTTTGGCGCAGATTCTGTTGTTAATATTTGCCAATATTGGAACACAAGCGGCACGAATGAATGGGTGACTTTTCGCACATGGCTACATTACTGTTATGTTATGCTTCTCACATATCATGTATATACTAATAACATTTTATGACTGACATCTGCGACACTCATTCCGTTGGATACGTACGTCTCAATACCATTAGCATGCGAGACCTCCCAGTGAAGGATTCTGTGCAATGTTTTCGAACCTTTCGTCTACCACAACTTGTAACTTCCCGTGTGCATCACGAGACACCACCTCTTGCCCCAGCACTGCTTTCCCCACCACACTCCATCTCATCAACCCTAACCAACGCCTCTCCTTTTCCGCCCTCCTCCCTCTCCCCCTCAACCTCATCCACATATCCATCCTCCACATCCTCTTCCTCCCTCACGTTCACCGCCCTCCATCTCTCTACCCGCCTCCTCCAAGGCCCGTAGCACGCCCAAGCCACCAGCCCAAACACCACAAAAGCCCCACAAACCGCCCCGCCAATAACATCATACGCATCGCCTGCCCTCTCCACACCCCTCCAAAACCCTCCCTCCAGATCCGGCCGCACCGCCAGCACCATCGTTAACAGCTGCAGCACGCCGATCGCCAGCGCGACGGCCACCGTCACCCCCGTCAGCACGGCCTGGTAGTACAGGACCGCGATCTCGTCGCTCGCCAGCCGCGCGGACGCGTACAGCGACATCATCGCCGCGCCGTCCGCCGTGTCGAGCATGCACATCGCGGCCGTGAAGAGTACGGGGAAGATCAGGATCAGCCAGATCGAGGTGCCGCGCGAGGCTTGGATACTGCTGAGGCCGAGGAGGGCGACTTCGGAGGACGTGTCGAAGCCGAGGCCGAAGAGCACGCCGAGCGGGTACATTTTCCAGGGGCGGTCGATGAGGTGGAAGAGCTTTTTGAGGAGCGAGGTCATGCAGCCGCCGGCGGGGAAGAGGGTGTTGGAGTCGGCTTGGTGGGAGGTGGGGGTTGGGGAGCGGATGGCGGTTTGCAGGGCGCGCAGGATCTTGTAGAGGATCCAGGCGTTCATGGCGCCGAGGATGATGAGGAAGGCGGAAGAGACGGAGGAGCCGATGATGCCGCCGATTGAGGAGAAGGAGTCGAAGCGGTCGCTGATGGCGGCGGAGCTGGCGGCGACGACGATGGAGGTTACGATGACGATCGTGCTGTGGCCGAGGGAGAAGAAGGTGCCAACTGTGACGGGGCGTTGGCCGGAGGCGACGAGGCGCCGGGTCATGAGGTCGATGGCGGAGATGTGGTCGGCGTCCAGTGCGTGGCGGAGCCCGAGAGTGTAGGCCAGGACGGCTGTTGAGACGAGTGAGGTGTGAAAGTGGAGGACGATGCCGCATGCGATCCAGACGAGGATATTGACGAATACTAGGAGGAGGACGATGGCAATCGCCGGCCCTGGCAGACGGCGAAGGTATGGGATCCGCTCATGACAGGCACTCGCTTTCTTTCGCATGCGGTGGACAATAGGTGGTTTCGTGTTTTCCATGTTGATTTTGTGCCTCCCGCAAAGCAGCACCGGCTGGGCGTTACTTGAACTTCGTATCCGGTAAGATGGTGTACCAGCGATGGCCTTGGCCGCCAGGTCACGCCCCTCGCTACGCAATCTTCAGATCTTGTTGCTGCTCAAGAAAACCGGCGCCACTGAGGTGAGAAGACTGCTGCCGATAAAAGTAGAGCTCCCAGAGGGTGGGTCGCGATAGCGGTGCGGGGCACCAGCCGGCGAAAGTCAAACGGTGCTGTCATCATTCGGCGAAAACAAAACGCCGACCAGGATCAACAAGCACATCATTTGACGAATAAGATGAATGCTTGTGTACGCGCCATGCGATGACTGTTCTTATCAGTATTTGGCTACACATAAGCTGGCGTTCGTGCCGCCGAAGCCGAAGCTGTTGGTGAGCGCGACATTGACGGCGTGCTCCTGAGCCACTTTCGGCACATAGTTGCAGTTGAAGTACTCTGAAGGGTCTCCGGGCTGGTCAAGGTTGAGTGTTGGTGGCATAATACCCTAGAAATTGTCAGTTGCTTCTTTGCTATATTGTCTAGGTTGACTTACATCGCGAATGGCCAGGATGGTGAAGATGGCTTCGACAGCACCCGCTGCGCCTAAAAGATGGCCTACGGCACCCTTCGTGCTGCTGATATTAATGTCCGAAGCTTTCTGTTTGCCATTGCCTTCCAGCAGCAGACGCTTCACTGCTTTGTTTTCAGAAGCGTCGCCTAATGCTGTGGATGTCGCATGCGCGTTCACATAGTCTACATCACGCGGCTCAATCTGGGAATGTCTCAAGGCGCTTCGCATCGCCAAGTATGGTCCTTGTCCGTCTTCGCGTGGAGTCGTCATGTGGTGAGCGTCGGATGATAGACCGTACCCTTTCACTTCGGCATAGATATTGGCGCCACGGGCTTTGGCGTGCTCCAGCTCCTAAACGGCGTCAGTCAGCTCAGCATGGCAGAGGCCTCGAATAGGTTACTGACCTCGAGAATGACCACGCCAGCTCCCTCTCCGATCACGAATCCTGCTCTCTGTCGGTCGAACGGACGTGACGAAGATGTAGGATCATCGTTCCAATCTGTCGACAGACTCCTCGCCCTCGCAAATCCGGCGATAGCAAGCGGATGAATGCAAGACTCTGCACCACCCGCAACCATGACGTTCGCGTCTCCAAAGGCGATCATCCGCGAAGCATCGCCAATCGCATGCAGTCCCGTGGTACAGGCCGTAGTTGCCGCATGATTCGGGCCCTTGAAGCCATAACGCATCGAGACGTGCCCAGCCGCCAGGTTGATGAGCAGCCGCGGCACAAACAGTGGGGATATCTTACGATAGCCGCCTCTGTCGAATGCAACGGAGGTGCTGTAAGCCTCGTCCAGATTACCTATTCCAGAACCCAGCGTGACACCCGTCATCTCCAGATCCTCGTCTTTAGTCGGGTGCCAGCCGGCGTCTTGAAGCGCCTCGTGTGCGGACGCAACTGCATACTGCGCGAAGAGGGCCATTTGCCGCTCTTCGCTGGCCGGCAGCCAGTCTTTTGCTTGCCAGCGGCCATCGTCGCGGCTACCTAGCGGAACGAGGCCTGCGACGCGGCTGGGGAGAGTTACGAATTGCGGCCCTCTGGTGATAGTCGAGACAATCCCGGACTGGGAGTCCAGGAGGCGTCGCCATGTTTGTTTGATGCCGGCTGCGAGCGGCGTCACTGCGCCCAGGCCGGTCACTACGACTCGTCGCATCGCATGCCAATTCTTTTCGGACTTTCGACTTAAATACAAAAGGAGAGATCGACCTGGCGGATTATGAGTGTTTTGAACGATTTCAAGATCCAAACAGATCGGCAGGCGACGAAGTTCGCGGAGTTGCGCCGGTTTTGCGGAGAGCTTCGCGTGCTTCGGCTCTCCAGCGCGTCTCGAGCGCGTCCACCCATCCATGGACCTTCCAACAACTCCGTTCGGTACACAGGACGTAAGTCTCAACATTGTTCAAAGATCATTTCATTCAAGTTCCCGTACTGATATCCCAAGGAATCCCGAAGACAAACGCCTCCGCCATCATGACAGAAATTAAGAAGAAGGAAAAACGAAATGCCCCATGCCGTGCCCCAATCCTAACCCGAAGAGCCCCCCCAACCCATCCCATGTATACCAGAATCAAAAACGCCGCATAAACCAAAAGGAAAAAAGTCCGTTCATCACATGAAGTCGTTCATCCAAGCCATCCGTCATCAGCATCATCACCCCTCTTACCTCCAATATCAAGATTTAGCCGCGGCAGAGCCTCGACCGCAACCTCGCCCAGCTGCGGCGGCGCCTCTTTCTTCTTCCTGGGACTCTGGCTCCTGGCCCGCGCGGCCTGCTCTTCAACCGCAGGACCCTCGCGCACGAACTTCGTGTCCCATCCGTCTTCCACCGCGGCGGCAGCCCACGCGCGCAGGCCGTCGTGCACGCCGGAGTAGAATTTCTCTTTGCAGGTGCGCAGGGTGTTGCCCATTGTTTTCTCGAAGCCGCTGGCTTTCAGCTCGTCGCGCAGGGTGTTGCGGGCGGGTGCTGAGGGCAGCGAGGCGATCAGGCCGTTGAGAAGGTCGAGGTTTGCGGTCAGGTATGTAGTCGCATCCCATTCTACGCCGCCGATGTAGGGCGCGGCGGGGACAGGAGGCCGTAGGCCAGGGAAATGGCGCTGGGTGTAAGTTGTTGCGAGCGATTTCTCGCGATCTGCAGAGCTCTCCGGGTTCTCGGCAGCTGCACCAGTTTCGGATCCGGCGCTATCAGGTCGTTTGGGTAGCGGAACGACATTGAGGTGGTGCAGGAAGATCCAGAAAACTTCTTTGGTGACATTTGTCACTTCCTGGCACCACAGCTTGTATGGACGCGGAACCTGCATTCCCAAGACGAAGTCGACCGGTTTCTCGACCTCTGCTTTCTTAGGCTCGCCGAGGTAGGTGAGGATCTTGCGAGCTCGTTGCTCCAGCTCACCGGCGGACGAGTTGAGAGGAGCTGCAAGGTATGTGACTATACTGTTGTCAGTGGAAAAGCTAAATAACAAAATTGGAGGTACAACTTACAAAGGACGTTGGCAATGATCGTCCGAGTAGTGTACTCAGCTGGTCCCTTCTTTTCCTCATCAAACACCATTCCCAGCAAGGCCGGGAACAGCTCGTCCGCCACTGTCGCCAGCTCCGCCAAGGCCCTCTCAGTCGTGCACAATCCCTTCAAACAAAGTAGCGTCTCGTGCAGAAGCTGGTCCTCGTGCTCTTCACGCCATTCAATTCCCATCAACCGGTGTAGTAGACCGACGACTTCAGTCATGCCACCTTGCGAGATGAATGTGTCGACCCATGCCACCGTCTCGTTGCGCAGAAGGATACGCAGCTTATGTAACCTGCCGACCTCCACCTTTGTCGGATCCTGATTCTTCCGCAGATAAGTGATGTATTCACTCGCAGCGGGAGTAGCGTGTCCGCGTCTTCCCCATGAGCTACCAGTGGGAGTAGTCGGCGCGCTGGAATCGCCCATCGAGCCTCCCTTCGGGATGTTGATCGCCATCGATTGCACCTTGCTCCTTGAACGAGGTTTCTTCGACGGCGAGCTATCACCGCTTCTCTTGTCGCCTTTTGAGAACGTAAAAGTCCGGCTCCTTGCTCTTGAACGCTTAGTCGACTTGCTATCATCCTCTGCAAGCCGGTGCTGCTCCAGACTCTCCTGCGATCCCGCCGCTACTGGAGTTTCCATGGAAGATCTGTCGGCGTTCTTCGCACCCTGATCTTGCCTGACAAAGTCCGCCTTGACTCTCAGAGTCAGCGTCCTCATCCTCTCCCGCATGGGTTCAGGCACGTTCCTCGAGGCGAGCACAGCCTCGAACTCCGCATCCACGGTCTTCTGATCCAGTGCTGGCTCCTCTTTGGCCGGAGTGCCTTTAGCCTTACCCTGCAAAGCGGCCACGGCAGCCATCACTCTTGCGCCTCTTTTCGGAATGGTAAGCTTCTCTTTCGCAGCCGGCTGCTCCTCACTGCCTCCGCTGCAAGTCCGGTCGGAATGGCGGTGAGGCAGTGCCGGTCTATCCATAGCGGCACGACGAGCCTCCTCCCTACTAGGGCGGCGGGCGCTGTCGACAGATCTTCTTGAATCCATACTGGCTCGGGCACTGCTGATTTTACGGCTAAGACCTCCGGCGAACCCGTCCGTCGGGACGATGACGGTGCTCTGCGGTCGACTTCTGATGGCAGGTCTGAGACTCGGGGCATCCGCGGTGTGTCCGTTGAAATTGCGCTGTTTGCTCGGCGAGTAGTCTCTCGGAGTGTACCTGGAGATCTCGTCCTGCACGCTGCTGTCCCGCTTGCTCTCTTGCGACCCACGAGAGACGTGGTTCTCTGTCGACGCGAATTGGGCCCAGATCGGGGTGTCCGCGGGCTCGACTGCTGAGATGGGAGGTGTGGTATTTTCCTTCTCGTAAGCCTGCGACTGCGGTGCGTAGGCGAGGTCGCGGGTCGAGCGATTCATCTTGCCGAACATGGCGGAGAGGCTTGTAGAGGACTTGCTCTTTTTGGGCTTGTCGTTTTCGTTCTTGTTCGGAGAGCGTGAGCCGTACTTGCCGGTCCCGTACAACTTGCTCGATCGCTTAGAAGGCGAGCTGGGCGGGGACTGCGCATTGAGATGCCGCTCGCCGAGGACTCGAGACGTCGAAGCATGCGGGTGGTCAGGTGGGAGGAGTGGGACGGTCTGCGTGTGGCTCCCGCCATGCATCATGTTGGTAGAGTTCGAGGGTGTCAGGTCAGGCGAAACCGGGCGGGACTTCGAAGACACGAGAGACTTGAGGAACTTGGAGCTCTTGTTCCGGCGGTGTTGGGGCCTGTCTGGAGTGGCAGCATGATGTTCTTGAGGCGTCGTCATCCTGCGGGTTAGTATGTCGGAGGAGTCAAGTCAAGCGATACAAGTCAATGTATGCTTTCGATCTGCCTTGGGTTCGACCGTCTTGGGCGTAAGGCGGCGTGCAGATGTATAGGCATTGCTGGACTCGGTGACGATGTGTTTTGCCAAGGCGTTGCTAGGGGGCAACGCCTCGCCGTCGGCTGGATCTCACGCGCCAGCGCATTTCCCATGCAAGCCACCATGCCTGCGCGCAACGGCCGACACCGACAATGCTATTCTCCACAGTCAGTGCGTCAGTGCGTTGGCGGTCAGAATGGTTGTTCTGATGATACTAGCTCTAGTACCCGCTTCTGGTTCTTGAGGCTTCGTTTACTGCGATGGATGCACAGTGGAGATAAGGCGGCCTTTACGCAAACCTTCTCCTCAAGCTGATCGCCGTACCGTCACGTCATATGCGCGCTGCGTTATTAGAAATACCAGAACACGCAACTCCAGGCAGGTAGATGTTCTTTTTTTTGTCCACTGAAACCACAGTATACGCAATGCCCGCACCTACAGCAGTCTTCAGCGCAGGCAAGAATGCCCTCATCACCGGCGCCGCTTCAGGCGTCGGCCTCGCAGTAGCAAAGCTATGCGCATCGCATGGCATGAATCTCCATCTGGTTGACAACAATGCCTCCCTCCTCGGCGAAGCCAAGTCAAAACTCACCGGAAAGGGCTCTCTTGAGACCCACGAAATGGATGTATCCTCTCTGAAAGATTGGAACAGCCTTCAATCGCAGCTGAAAGACACCAAGCTCGACTTCCTGCACCTCAACGCCGGCATTGGCGCCAAAGGCGACTGGACGGACTCGGCGTACTTTCACAAGATCTTCGACGTCAACTTCTACGGCGTCATCAACGGTATCAACACCTTCTTCCCGCACTTCGAGGGCAACAGCTCCGACGCCAAGGCAATCGTCATTACGGGCTCGAAGCAGGGCATCACCAACCCACCCGGCAACCCGGCTTACAACGCTTCCAAGTCGGCGCTGAAGACCATCACCGAGCACCTGTCCTTCGACCTCGCCAAGTCCTCGCCGTCAACCAGCGTTCACCTCCTGGTGCCGGGCTGGACGTTCACGGGCCTGACCGGCGGCGGCGGGACCAAGACGAAGCCCGACGGCGCCTGGTCCGCCGAGCAGGTTGCCGACCATCTGTACAAGAAGATGGACGAGGGCAAGTTCTACGTGATGTGCCCCGACAACGACGTCGATTGGGAGACGGACCGCAAGCGCATGATGTGGACCATGGGCGACGTGGTGTACGAGCGTATGCCGCAGAGCCGGTGGAGGGAGGAGTACAATGATGAGGCTGCGAAGACTATGGATGGGATGAAGTTGGGTGCAAAGCAGGGGCAATGAGTTCGTTCGTGAAGACGAATCACATTTGCTAATGGGTCAAATGATAGACGAACACGGTACGGATCAGAATAGTACCCGACATTTGGTCTATAATTCTGCCACCCATGTGCATCTGTCTTCATTCCATTCCAAGCAGTCATTCAAGAGAGGTGACGATGCGCCTCCGAGGAAAACCACGCTTTGCACCTAGACAAAACTTCGAGACAGGCTCGACGAGGATCCTGGTTGTCGTTGTACTCGAAGCTCAGTAGTTCTATGTTGGAGGTTTCAAGACTAAGTCGTCCACATGAAGGCCTTTCGACCAGATAAGTGAAATACGAGGCCGGCGAGGAAAAGGTTTTCGTGATTTGTTACACTCCTGTCCGATTTAGATGCAATCATTCGAGGTCTCAGCGGTGCGCATGAACGGCAGGTTGAAAATGTTCGAAGTAGAAGGAAATGAAAAGGTTCTCGTTCTCTCTCGTAAAGACAATGGGTATCGTATTTCATGCTCCAGCATGCTCTGGCAGGTCAAATGCAACTTTTATGTCCGTGACTCCGTCTCCATCTCCTCCATCGTAAGAGAGTCCCTCGCTTCTCTCCATCGCTTATGAAGGGAACTGCACCGGGAAGCACTTCTCCTTCGTCCAGGCATCGCTGTGCGTCGAGGCATGCTGCTCGAGGATCTTGAGGTTCTCGGCCACGAGGTCCTTGCGGCAGAAGTTGCAAATCGTCATCTCCTTCTTGGGCTTGACGGGCGTGCCGTTCTTGTGCACCTGGACACGAGTGCCGGCGGCGTCGGCCTTCTTGTGCTCGCGGGCGATGCGGTCTTTCTTGGTGATAGGCATGGTGAAGGGTTGTTTGGTGCTGCTGGGCGTTTTGGTTTGTCTTAGAGGTGTTTGGTTTGATGTGTGGTCGAGGTGAAGTGATTTACTGGAGAGAAAGGAAGTTAGAGTTCTAGATTGATTGAAAGAATGAAAGAGACCCTCACCACAGCGCAGAGAGATAGGCGGGGCTGGGGAAATTTCCTATGGCGGGAGTCGAGAGCCTGGGCGTAGATTCAAGCACGGCTGTCATCACGTTGGACCCGAGCCAGCGGGTCCGGATCGTAAGCGGATCTCCACGTGCATGGAAGTTACTTTTGGAAGGAAAATGGTTGCTATGCGCTTTGCTCTTTCGATGAAGAGCCTTCACACTCTGCAATGCATGACAAGACGACAGTCTCTGACCAGGTTAGCCGTAGGAGCTACGCACTCTGGCGTCAACTATACGAACAATGTCCTTGCAATGATGTATTCTCGTCAAGAGTCGCTTCTGCACCGGCGAGAGAAAGCTGAGGAGTGAGATTTGAACATTCGAGGTTAGCAATGAAGCCTCAAATGGCATTGAAGATCCATCTTGGTCTCATAGTAGCATCTCAAAAAGCGGTTCGGGTCCGTGGATCTCACTACAAGAACGACCGATCAGGGACGCCAAAGCCATTCCGCCGAAGGGAATCATTCCCACGATCAACTTGATAATACCATTGGAGAGAAGAGAGAAGTTCACACTTTGTAAGACAAATAGCGACTGACGAGTACAAGCAAACCAGTCTTGTGGCCGACTTATGAAGGGCTCTCTCATTGCGAATTATGCTTTAATTTATTCGTGCGATGCAGTCAAGTGCTTAGAGACCTATTGCGTCAGTTTAGAGACGTCTCATACTCTGAGCAACGAAGACTTATAGCATCATGGCATGTCCGTTGAGTCTTGGTTGACCATTGACGGTGAAGGACCTGGTATACAGCGCCCATGCGTTCCTCAAAGTGAGGTCGCAATGCCTGGCAGCTTGTAGGAATAGCGAAAATCCTGGTTACTGATGTTGACTGCAGAATTGATTGCTCAAATGAAGGCGTGAAAACGTCTAGCAATGAGCTTTGCTGTGAGACATGAGACAGCTCGATCGTTGTTGTCTATCTGCAGGAATAAGCCAGGTAGAAGTGTGAAGAAATTCAGGGCCATGAGGACGATTGGTCGTCGGAAAAGATCTCATTGACTGTATGAATATCAAGTAGATATGAGTATCTTCATCGAAATCGTCTCATTTTTCTGATTCGAAAGAGTACCCGTATGGCAGTGTTGGATGCGCGATCACACGCCAAGTGCGCGACAGCAAAGTGCAAGGAGTGGCAGCGGGAGAGGAGGAGCCTTCGAGGAGACCAGGCGTTGGCGCTAGCAAGCGGCGATGTGCACCCGTGCCGCAACCCGCGTCGCGAACAGTCGGCATGGACGTCAGGTCTTCGGCGACCAAGGCACCCCACACAAATGGCCCTTTCTTCTCTGCCTCTTGCTTGCATACCTCCCTCTCCGCGACCACGCCCTCCACCTCCCTCCTCGTCCGCGCCATCAACTTCCTCCATCTTCCACCGTCCACGCGCATCCTCGCGTCCCTCCCACGCGACTGACCCATTGCTCCCGGATCGTCACCTCGACCCTGGCTAGCGCAAACTTCCTCCTACGCGCGTTTGCACCGACTTCTCTCACCGCCGACGCGCGTGATCACCGCGACCACTGCGACCTCAACACCATCGACCACGTCAAAAGCAAACAATCAACCAGCTCGAATTGATTGACTTAAAGCTTTAATCAACTTGGTCGACTTCTACAGATCTGGACGTCCGCGATACCAACCACCAAGCCAGCCCTAGGCTGGTTTGCTTTAAGAAGTCATGGTACACTACGCCGCATGCCATAAAATGTGTAAAGAGCAAGGGCAAAGTTAACATTTGGTTAAGGTCCTCTACAAGCGCAAGCCTGTGACATTTGTCGCGCCTCCACAAAATATCAAGGACGACACAGAGGTATGTGCACAACTTGTGCGCAACTAATAAGGGAGAAGCTGACCCTTCTTGTGTCAGGTATGGGTCGTGCCGGAGACAAATGAGATATTTCTGGACTACGAAAAATACCTGAAACGGTTCGTTCCACATCCACGACCGGCGAAAGCTTCAAGAGCTAACACTTTGTACAGCTGGGACTTCCTCCACCAGGCAAGCACATCGCACACAGACGGATGGAGACCAAGCTACTAACTCTCCGCTAGAAAAAGTTCACCGACGCGATTAACGGAAAGTCCGGCTTGACCTATTCAGATGCGGTCGCTTCGGAGGTTTGTTTACATGCAAATTGTCCCGTCACGCGCCCCTACTGACACCACCAGCAGAACCAGAGCTTAGCAGAGATCGAGAATGTCTTCCCCGAAGTGCTTCGCGACCCTATTCTCCGCAAGGTTCAATTCTCGACCATCTCTCGCATGGACGAGCTCGGTACGCTATATTGATTCTTACACGCAAGTCCGTTGCTAATGTTGGACTTCTACAGTCAATTGGGTCTATAACGAATTCAAGCGCGAGTTCTTTCCCGGCGAGGATGTACTGGTCACATTGCAAGACCGCGACCTGACAGCCGGTTCGATCCGCGAAAAAGCGAAATTCCCCATGATCAAGGGTCCGGATGGCTCTGTACAACGCAACGCCTTCGCTCGCTACTTCGTCCGCCTCCATGACACGCCTGGTGATGAAGCGCTCGTAGACGAACAGCATGTGCGCCGCGACCGCAAGATCTACTCCAAGCTCAACCTTCGAGCGTTCCTTAAGAACTCGCTCGAGAGAGAGCCTTACATGCACGCGCCATGGCTGGTCAAGGAGCCTCTGGCTATGCAATATCGCTTGCCGATGCAGATCCCGGAACACCTCCTTAGAGACGCACATGTCTTGGCTAATAGGGTACGTCTTTCCCCGAACCGCCCGGCTCAAAACCTGCCCAGAGCCGGGGCACCGGATGATTCGTCTGAACATAGGGCTTTGAAAGCTGAGATTGTGCAGGATCAGATGCTCCAGATGAGAGCACCGCGTGGGCGTCAACCTAAACACATGGCACCTGAGGAGCTTGCGCGCATGCAACAGGAAGCACAGTTACATCCGCAGATGCAGCGTCAAGTAAGTCGTCGCCATCCTACAGCCCCGAACGCATCGCTGACGAAACAGCACGGCGGAACTCTACCACACCATCCCAATCGCCAGACCATTCCCCAGGCTGTGGCGCCTCCGCCCAAACCTGCTCCTCCTCCGATCAAATACCCTATCGAAGACCTCGACATCGAACCGAAGAAGAACGGCGTCTCTCGTCCTCAACTCAAGTTCCTCACAGAGGAGATGGCGCACTTCGTTGCCAGTGATCGAACTAAAGGCCTCAACCAGGTGCAGATGGAGACCGTCGGCAGGCTTCTCGAGATCTGGAATACATTGAACGTGCAGTGCGAAGTGTACGAGATCGACAGTTTCACCTTCGACGACTTTGTGGATGCTATGGGCTTCACGACCGAGTCCGACAACACCGAATGCCAACTTCTGGACGAGGCATTCTGCGCGGTACTCAAGCAGCTTGTGAACGACAAGGGTAAGCTGGAAGTCAGTCTGCCGCAAATGCCGGACGAGGATTCGGAGGATGATTCAGAAATCGCCGTCGACGACAGCACTGTTTCGACGCCGGTTGCGGACGTCCCTGCTCGATCGACGCGCAGCAGACTCAGTCACGTCGAAAATGCCTCAGAGCAGCCGCAGAGTCCGAACGGAGCACCAGCTAAGGTGCACAAGGCGACGGAAGCTTTGGCTGGGTTTGACTGGGCGGAGGCTCTCGGTCAGCGTGACATGGAAGGCGGCAACTGGCAGCTTATTCTCGTCGGCATCCTCAACCAACTTTCACACGCACCGCACTTCAAGGCCACCTGCGACAAGGTGCTGTCATATCTGGTCCCCCTGGATATGGATCCATCGAAGGAGAACATCAAATATCAGTTCAAGACTATGGACATCAATCTCCGCGCAGCCGCGCTCCAGCCAATGACAATGCTCTCAGCTACAACGAAAGCCCTCAAAAAGTTCCTGGAAGATTGTAGTGAAGATCAGACCGAGGTCCGTAAGCGCAAGATGGAATTCCAGCGTGAGAAGAAGACTGCTATGGAGAGCTTGGCTTTCAAGAACCGCGATCGCGTCGCGGCGCAGGAAGATCTGGCCAAGAAGGAAGAAGCCGAGCTTGTGGCTGCAGGCGAGCTTGCTGAAGCTGCTGCGACGACGGCAGAGACCAATGGTGGAAGCTCGGAACCCGAAGACGAGGTGTCCGCTGGCCGCCGCTCGTCTCGTAAGCGCAAGCGCGGCGCTGAGATGAGTCCTCAGGAGAAAGAAAAGAAGGAGAAGGTTGATGCTGCAAAGTCGGCAGCCGACAAGCAGAGGAAGCAGTACCAAGCATTGGTCCGCGACTGCGACGTGCTTAGGCAGCAGATCCTGGAGCTCGAGGCCGACATCAACGAATGCGACGGCGATCTCCGCGAGGCGGACGTGCAGCGCACGAAGATGCTGGGCAAGGATCGCTTCTGCAACAGATACTACTGGTTCGAGCGCAACGGCCAGCCCTTCGGCGGCTTGCCCAACAGCAGCACCGCGCACTACGGCTACGCCAACGGACGTATCTGGGTGCAGGGTCCGGACAACATGGAGCGCGAGGGTTTCATCGACCTACCGAGGGAAGAGCAGGCGGCATACAAGGCCAGGTTCGGCATGACCGTCCCCGACCGCCGCAAGCTGGAGGAAGGCCCGTCACTGCTGATGAGCGCCAACGAATGGGGCTACTACGAGGACCCGGACGTTCTCGACTCTCTCATCGGCTGGCTGGACGACCGCGGCGAGCGCGAGAAGCGCCTACGCAAGGAGCTCTACGAATGGCGCGACAAGATCGCCAAGTACATGCGCGCGCACAAGGATTTCATGAACAGCGAGGCGGCCAAGAAGCTCGAGGCTGAGGAGGAGCCTAAGAAGGGCATCGCGACCCGCCGCCAGGCTGAGCAGGAGAAGGCCGAGCTGGGCGAGAGGTGTCTGAGGTGGCGCAACCTCACGAGCGAGTCGATCAACAAGCACCTGCACTCGGAGAACCCGCCGGCGAAGAGGTCGAAGAAGAACCCGAAGGTTGCCACGGGCGTGGTGGTGAACAGCCGCGTCAACCGGTCGCGCACGAAGTGATCGTGTCTCCTGCTGGATAAAGCCAGGCAATCTCACCTGAGTTCGACAACGACTGTGTGTGCATTGGGAACGGCGTCATGCGTTTTTGGCTCTCGACTTACCTACCTACTCTGGAGCAAAAGATAGATCTGGCGTTTCTGCTTTGAGCGCGGCGTATCGGGAGTACGATTGCGATCGGAGGATATGGCTTATAACACCTCTATTTGACTTGCGATGCATATGCCCTGGCGCGGCGGAGGCGGATTGTTTGTGCGTACGGATAAGTCAGTGGATTGATGAAAGTTGATCTCCTGGAGGCACCTGTAGGCGCATAGGCTGGGGGTCGAGGAGAACAAACGGCTCCATTTGTTCTGCGATACTTCGGTGGAAAATGTAAGCTTATCATGGCAACTTCATTCGACTTCATACGTTTTCCTTATTTTCGTCTAATAAAGTTGGCGCTGTGGCATGAAGCGAGGCGGAGTTTGGGCCGACCAGCCACGCCAGCCACAGCCAAGCGGGGAAGTTTGATGCAGCTTCCAAGAGCTCCCAGAGCTTCAAGCGTCATCCCGCGCCGGCTGACACCTCGCCCATGCCGCCATGCCGCTACCACCTCGCTTGGTGCCGTCGCTTCTGCAACCCGCGCCGCAAGACTCGGCCAAGCCGGGCGAGGACATCGGTGCCATGCTTTTGACTTCTTAAAACACTCTTTCGCCTGGCCACACCGACACCCTCAATACCGTACAGTATACTTATCTACCGTGACCCAGCAATGCAGTGTGTTGCCACTCACTCCCACCAAGCATGCGCACCCTAGCGCTGTACATTGTTATCTTCGGCTGTATCACCGCAGCTCTAATCTTCTTCAGCGCCACGGGCGGTCCATTCTTCGTAGAGGAACAGTACAACCGCAACAGACCCTCAAAGCCCCAAGGCCCACCCATCTCTCACAGCGAGTCGCACGCCTGGCAGACACAGCGCGAATGGATCTACAAATACCCTCGCGACGCCCGCAACTATGGCCTCGATGAGCTGCAGTGCCAGGTCGCTTTCCCGGACCTATACAAGGAAGTCGATCGTGCGGCTGCGTGGTGGAAGGAACGCGGCGGCGTGACCGAGCGCGAGATCGACGTCGGCTGGCGTGGGGATGGTATCGTGAGGGCCATGATCTACGACAACCAGCTGTATGTTATCGACGCCCACGGCGTATTCGACCACAATCACCGGCCTAGGGCGCTGGCGACGCTGCATTCGCTCCATCGCGCTGTCACGGCGCACTCGGGACCTCTGCCAAATGTTGAGTTTACCATGACGGACCACGATGCGCCCTTGATCGATCAGGAGGATCTAAACCACACCACCTGGGGCTATGCCAGGCTCGCGCACCAGGAAAACCTCTGGCTCATGCCAGACTTCGGCTATTGGGGCTGGCCCAACGTCGGCCTCCGCAGCTACTCCGAACTCCAGCAAAACCTCGCAGCCGAAGAAGAAGATTTCCTCGACAAGATCCCCCAAATCGTTTGGCGCGGCGCAGTCGAAGGCCTCGGCTCCCACGACGTACGCGCCGGCCTCCTAGCCGCCAGCGCCAACCAGCCTTGGTCCGACATCCTGCCCCTCGACTGGAGCAACGCGACCAACATCGCCACCCGCCTCCTCGGCATGGAAGACCACTGCGCCTACCAGTTTCTCGCCCAGACCGAGGGAAACACCTACTCCGGCCGCCTCAAGTCCCTCCTCAACTGCCACTCCGTCCTGCTGTCGCACAAGCTCTCCTGGATCGAGCACTTCCACCACCTCCTGCAGCCCTCCGGCCCGGACCAGAACTACGTCCAGACCAAGCGCGACTTCTCCGACCTCCCCAAGAAGATGCGCTCCCTCCTCAACCCCTCCAACATCCTAGCCACGCAGCGCATCGCCGACAACGCACGCGCCGCCTTCCGCGAGCGCTACCTCACGCCGGCCGCAGAGGCGTGCTACTGGCGCGCGCTGATCCGCGCGTGGGCGGACGTGCAGACGTTCGAGGTGCAGGGGTGGAAGGAGAAGCTCGTTGAGGATCCGACGACGGGGAGGAAGAAGCTGAAGAGGTCGATGAGGGGCGCGCCGTTCGAGGCGTATGCGATTATGGAGGAGGTGGAGTGGGAGCTGCCGGCGAAGGCGAGGAGGGTTTGTATTGATGAGTGAGGGGGCTGTTGTCGGATGCATTGACGGGGGTTGTTAGTAGGAAATTTGGGTCGTGTGAGGTGTTTTGTGGGATGCGGTATCAGATGGACCGGTCGCGAGGCCTGAGTGCATGTTATGTGTGGCGTGTTACTACATTATCTCATGGCTTGTGTTTATTTAATTTACGGAGATATGCGAGTGATAAAGCTCCTTTGATTGCTGCCAAACCCCTCTCAAGACTGACGCACAGGGCTTCTAGTTCTCTGTATTTGCGAAGCACATGGACGGTAGAACCTCGAGCAGTTGAGCTGCTCGGGTTCTGGAGGATGACGGCAATGCTTTATCGTTAGGCGGACGCTCCGCTTCCTCATTCACGCTTCTTTCGACCTCAACTTCACCCTGAAGTCGTAATCGCAAAGGCGAGCGAATGTTACTTCACTTACAACTAAGATTGATCGATATGCTGATCGGACAGAAATTTGCGGGAGCTAGTGGGATGTCCCTCGGGGGACTTGAGTTTGCAATTACTTCGTGATTTTTTATTTTGCTTTTCGGCAAGTCCAGTATGACGACCAAAGAGCCCATGGTTTTGGCAAAACATACAGCAGCTGAAGGAAAACCTCGTCGACAGTAGTTTCGCATCGAAAACAGCTTACTTCCATAACTCCAAGGGGTATCTAAAACAAATGCGAAAGATGCTACGCTAAGCCAATGGCAACGATCAGACAACTTCTCCCACGATATTCAACGCCTCTCCCAAGATCTCATTCAAAAGGTCCGTAACCCCCAACATATCTCCTGCCGGCCTCAATTGCCCATTCGTCATATTTAGTGCCCTTACACTGTCCCAATGCCCAGCACCCACCTCCTCCAACCGCCCCATCTGCGACGGCCAAGGCGTAGGCGGATCCTTCCTTGTCCCTGACGACCCATCCGCCACCGTCCCATTGCTCGCCGGCTGCTCAACCGCACTCTCCGCCCCACCCAGAACAACCTCCCCAACAGCCTTAACCCACATCCACGGCGACGCCAACCCATCCCCCGTCCCCGCCGCCCAGTATTCCCAGCCAACCGCACACCCAAACGCCGCATACTTCCCCTTCAAACTCCCCAGCACGCCCTTCAGCACGTCCAACCCTACGAACCCTGAACCCCCATCCCCAGGATTCGTCAAAACGCCCATCACGACTCTGTCCGCCGCCCACTGGCCCCCGGATACTATATCCTCGTACATGCCGCTGCTGCTGGCGTCGCCCCAGCCATTGTAGAACTGCGCGTTGTACCAGTTGACCAATTTGCCGTTCGGACGAGAAGGTTCCGTCGCTTGCGCGTCAAGGTCCAGCGCCGAGAAGCCGTGCAGGCCCGTGCTGGCTGTGTTGGGGAGCAGCGCGGAGGCGACGGGCGCCATGGTCAGGAGGAAGGAGGAGCCGAGGTCGGCGTGCAGTTGGCGGAGGAGACGGAGGGGCGTGGAGAGGGGGACGCGCTCTTCGATATCGAGGTCGAGGCCTTGGATTTTGTATTTTTGGAGGATGGAGAGGAGGGGGTCGTAGTAGGCGTGGAACTGGGGGGTGTTAGTTCTGGGGCTTGGATGGGGGAGGGGAGGGGAGGGTGGAACGTACGGATGCTTCGTCGCCGCTGAGGCGCTGGTAGGTTCCTGGTGCGGCGCCGCCGAGCATCATCATGACTTTGATGCCGCCGGCTTGCAGTTGGGCGACTTCGGACCAGAGCGTGTCGTACATGGGGTCGCTGGGGTGGTGGTCGTTGAGGGTGATGTCGCCAGGCTGCTCGTTGAGGTGGACGGCGGAGAGGAGGACGTGGGTCACGCCAGTGTTTTCTTGGAGTAAGGGCAGGAGGGAGAGAGGGCCGCCGTTGACGTCTCTGAAGGTTTGGATATAGGCTACTAGGCGTGGTGGTGTGGCGGCGGTGTTGGATTCATCTTGTGATTGTCGGATTGAGAGGGGAAGGGCCCATGATGTGGCTGTGAAGGCGAGGAAGATAGATAATATGACGTTGAAGGCATACATCGTAATGTATACTCGAAGGGCAAACGAGAGACTATGGAGTTCACAAGGACGGGTGGTTGAATGCTCCCAACCCGGTCCTCAAGCGTATCCAAACACCAATTGTGAGTACTGAGAGTAGTGGGAAGCACTGAATAGTGGTCATCGTGGTTGCTAATGTGCCTTCAAGGCCTATAAGTAGTAGACTTGTCTACCGTGCGTGTATAGCCATCTTTTCGCTTACCTGCCTCTTTGTGGCGTAAATCCGAGACTACAAGCCTTCTGCCGCATAGACAAGTCTGGCCGAGTCAGCTCAAGAAACATTGTACTGGCTTTTGGCAGTGACAGATTCATATCTCGAGATGTAGTCCTGCGTGTCTTTGATTGACCAGGCTGAAGAGATGATAGGGATCGCAATGGTGTTTAGGAGACGCAATGGTTTTCACACATGGTGAATGAATTCTTCTACCCAGTAACGGAACGCTTAAATGTCTTAGATGTGTGAGACAAGATGGTGGGAGATGTCTCAGATCTCGGGTGTTTCCTTCTCGAATCCAGCTGGAAACGGGAAATTAGGATGACACCAGCTTGGAGATGCGTGTTCAGAAAATCAGTAGTCACAGATCGACGAACCGTTGTCCTCGGATGTTCAATAGAATTTGCATCTACCCACTCCGCTTTCGTTGGCTGGGTCCGGACCGGAGGCTACGTTTCAGATTCTGTTCATATCTTGGTTCCCAATCCAGGAATTTGCTGTACATATGTGGGCTGCTATATCGGCAACCTCAATTCCTGCGTCATTCCTCAGTCGCTCTCAGCGCCACCCTTGACCTCACCGTAGCCCTCCTTCCTGCCCCATCCTTCTGTAGCATCAAGACCCTTACTGCTGACCCACAGGAAGTAAGGCTCCTTAAAGTTGTCGACGTGGTTGAAGAACCGGCCAAACTCGCCCTTCTCCTCCTCCTCGCTAAACATCCTAGCGTAGATCTCCCGACGCTTGAACTCCTCGATCTTGTCGTTGTACTTGTCAAAGCGCAGCGGCTCTCGCTCGTGCTTGGCCGCTTGGATGTTGTTGTAGGAGTCGAATACGGGGCGCTCGAGCATGAGGCCCAGACCGGGGACCTTCGGGATCGAGTAGCGGGCGTCGGTAAAGGAGTGGGCCATCGTCTTGTCGATGTCGCTGCCGCTACGGACGAGGAGCGTCACCATGCCGATCATCTTGCGGATCTGGTGCATCATGAAGCTCTGTCCGTGGACCTTCAGGGAAAGCCATTCCGTCTTCTCCTCTTCGGGGCCGTCGCCGATGAGGATGGGCTCCGTGTTGACCACGAAGGACTTGATATTGCGCTTGGCACTCGGGTCGCGGAAGGTCTTCTGGATCGTGTAGTTGTGGTAGTTCCTGGTGCCGAGGTAGTTGTTGAGAGCTTGCTGAACGCGCTCAATGCGAGCTTGAGGGATGCGGTAGCGACGCTTGGCGATGTTGTAGGCAGCGCGAACCTTTTTGGATGCCGCGCGCAGACGCTGAACACGATCCTGCTGGACTCTGTCGATGCCATTGTCTGATGCTGCAGGAGCCTCTCCATCTTTAGCAGGCTCAGAGGCTTCCTCAGTTCCCGCGATCTTGACCTCGGCGTCGGCAGTGGAAGGCTCGTTGACTACAATGGCCGCCTCTTCTGCCTTCTCTTCCTCGGCTGCGGGCTCACCCTCGTTCGCTTTGTTGGTGTCGGCGGCAGCCTTCGACGACTGCTCAACGTCTGCATCGGGCTTGGCCGCCTTTGCGCCAGCTTCCTCCTCTCCTTGAATCGCTTTGATGACGTCGTATCTGATATCCTCGTCAATAGTCTCCAACACGGCCTTGATCTGCTCATCCTCCACGTTCTGCCAGAAATCCTTAACCTCTGCTTGCCTGCTTTCATAACCCTCGCGGTCACCAGCTTCGTCCGCGAGTCGCTCCAGCTGCTTGGCCATGAAGCTGCTGGGATGAGGGGGCAGAAAAGCCTGAGTCGGTATCAAGTACTCATACCACCGAGAATCGCAAGCCTGGTAGCACGAGAAACTTCCTATCGTCCTCTCAATGCCCCATACGCGAATCTGCGGGTGCAGGTTCTCATTGATCTTCTCCACAATGTCCTCGTCCTCCACGATAAGCTTCAAGCTGATCATGTTGCCAGCGGCGTGCACACCCTTATCCGTGCGCGCGCATCTGACGAGCGAGGCTTTTTTGGGATCATCCGCGTTGGCTTTCGAAATAGCACCAGCTTTTACGAATGCTTGAAACAGCTCGCCCTCAATGGTCTCCTCGGTCGGCGAGATCTGCATGCCTTTGAACCCAGTTCCAGAATATCCAATCATGACAGCGACCTTGCGCTTCGGCTTGCGCCCTTCGGCATCGATCTCTTCCTGAGTGAACTTGGTGGCGTACGTAGGGTCCTCACCCTGCTGCTGGCGTTGCGAAGAAGCCGCGATTTTGGAGCGCTTGTCTGGATCATTGCGGCTAATGTCAGTCAGTCATCGCGTTCGCCAAAGCCTTAGTCTTTGGTGTAGCGTATAGCTTACAAATAATCGGCTCTTCCCATATCGCCTTTCTTATGTCTCTTACTGTCGCCATCGGCATGTCGTCCTCCGCCACGGGAACCATGACGGATACTGTGGTCGGGAAAGCGTCCTTTGCGCTTGCGCTGGTTGTCTCCGTTGGTCGAGGCTTGTTCACCCTCGCCCTCGGGCTGTTCTGCCGCATTGTCCGCGCTGTTCTCCGGGACTGCTGCAGCGGACCGAGTGTCTGCAGCTGGCGGAGCGGCGGCCTGGTCGATAGCGGCACCAGCCTCCTCCATGATTGCTGTGGAATGCTCCATGTCTGTGGACGGAGACTTAGGTATGTTTGCATTGGTGGGGGCGAAGCGCGGCTTGAAATGCGCAAGTCCTCAGTCGCAGGAATTTCCGAGCTCCTCAGGTGGAGCAAAGCGGATCCATTCACATGCATCGCGCTAGTGCATCTGCCTTTGCGGGGGCGGCAAGGCCCGCGCCTCAGCTCTCGAACCAGCCTTGCTCGTCCCGTTCTTTATGCCTCACTGCGAAAGTCCCCGCTCCCATCTCTCTCTCCTCCTCTGTTCCCCAGCAGCGCTTGATTGCGTCTGTCGACCATATCACGGTGTCCACCTCATCTCCGTACCCGCACGCCATTTTTCGCTTCGTCTAATCATCACTCACCTGACCGCGACTGCATCAGCCCATTCACCAGCCTATCCGGTCCTTGCTTGCTTGCTTCAACGCATTTGCGCATTTGTCGCAACACCTATAACTCGACGAGCAAGATAATAAACCTTGTCGCTCTAGCTTCTGGACCAACATGGCCGAACTCGCGACGCTCCTCCTGCGAACTATCGCCCGCACCTTCTACCCTACGGAACATGTCCTGCTCATCGAGGCGCTCATCGTGCACAGCACGCTCTCGGATCAGGACCTCACACATGTCATGGGAATGCAACAGAAGTTTGTGCGCAAGGTCTGTGGGCGTTTAAAAGAGGACGGGCTGGTGAGCGTGCAGCAGCGGACGGAGCGGCGTACAGACGGCAGTGGAGGTTTCATGTCAGGGTCTGGGAACCAGCCAGGCAAGGAGCGCGTCACGCACAGGGACTGGTACTATCTCAACTTCCACACTGCGATTGACAGCGTGAAATACCGCCTGCTTCGGTTGAGTAAGCACGTGGACAGCCTTGGCGCATCCACGACTGAGAAGAAGGATTTGGTGTGTTCCACTTGCAAGGCGCAATACACCGAGCTGGAAGCTATGGACAGTCTGGATTATGCGACTGGGAACTTCATCTGCAAGCGCTGTGGGACCGTTCTGGAGCCTGTGGACGAAGAAGATCGCGCCAACGAGAATGAGAGTGTAAAGCGCTTCAACAACCAAGTAGACAAGATCCGCGGGCTCATGATGCAAATTGACGCCACCAATGTCCCCGAGAACGACTTCGACACGGCACTGTCCAAGCAAAAGCCCATCGAACGCTCAGAGGCCAACCCTGCCGCTCGGACAGAGATCGTGGACACACCCAACCGCAATCTCCAGAGCACAAAGGGTCTCGCCATCAAGCCAGAGAAAATCTCTGTGCAAGTGCAAGACGACGAGACTGTCAAGCGCGAAGCCGAAGAAGCGGAAGCAAAGGCACGACGCGACAAAGAGGCAAGGCAAAACGCCCTCCCCGAATGGATCGTCAAATCTACCGTCTCTGGTGATATCACCACCGTTGGCGCGAAAGAAGAAAGGCGAAGACAGGAGCGGGACGCACACCTCGGCGGCGTATCAACGCTCAAGTCCGAGGATGCTGAAGACAAGAAGGGCGACAAGGGTGATGAAGATGTCATGGCGGCGTACTGGGCCGAGCTGGCTGCGGCTAAAGAAAAGGAAGCTGCGGAGAACAAGGAGGAGGACGAAGAGGAAGATGACGATGACGATGACGACGAGTTCGAGGATGTGGATGTGACTGGCGCAAATACACCTGCTGTCAACGGCGCTGGCAGCACCGCCGTCTCGACACCTGCCGTCGAGAGCTCCAACGCAACAGACGACGAGCGAGACGCCAAAAGGCCGAGGCTGGACCCAGGTCCCACATCAGGTGTCAACGGTGCCTCCACGCCGGTGGTCGCTGAGGGTACGCCGGCGGCTAGCGATGAGGATGAAGACGATGACCTGGAGTTTGAGAACGTGTAAAACAACCACGTAGTTGAGTAGTGCGTGTGCTGCCCATCTACTCTCTCTTTGAAGGCCGTGCAGAGACGGTGCCATACGAACGAGAGAAAACTCTGGTTTCATGGTGTGCTTTTAGCGTGGCGTTTGGTCTTTGAAATTCTTACAAATCTCGTGGCTGGCGAAAGTTCAGACCAAAGTGCAGGAGAATAAAGGTGTAGCATTTAACCAAAAACTCGAATCAATAATACTCTATCAGAACGCGTTAACCGCCTATACCCCTCCCAAACCTCTCCGCCTCATCCTCTCTCAACAAACCCCTCCTATCCTCACCTTCATCTTCAACGTGCTCCCTCAGCGCTCCGCCCTCATGCCCAACACGCCCAACCTCACCCTCATTCAAGACCAGCCAAAGATCCTTCTTCGTCATCAGCCCTCTCAGCTCTCCACGCGCCACAAACAGAATATACCGCAGCCCCAGCTTCTGGAACATGTCGCTCGTGAGCATCAGGCTCGCCTGCTCGTTCAGCGTGATCGGCGTCTGATCCATCCACGGGCGCAGGTCGAGCGTCGTGCTCGGGTCCGCAAGCGCCTGGTGCGTGAAAACCGCTTCCATCTCCGCACCGCTGCCGCTGCCGTCTTCCTGGGTTGACGAGAAACGCGAGAGCGCGTAGCTAAGCTCCGTCCGCGAAATGTAGCCCAGCAGCGTCGGGTCGGCGTGCGACTTGACTATTGGGAAGCCGCGGAAGCGGTGCTCCTGCAGCAAGCTGCGCAGCGAGGAGATCGTATGGCCTGTCGCGGGCAGGCTGACAAGGTCGTCGGCGCGCGTCATGAGCTGGCTTATCGGGACGTCGGGCACGGGCGCTTGCGTCGTCTGGTCGAGGTACGGGTAGCCGTTGAGCTGGATCCAGGACTCGTAGATGCCGCGCGCGTGGATGGCGTCGCCGATCCATTTTGCAAGCATGACGGCGATCATGATGGGTAGGACGTAGGTTAGCGCGCCGGTCAGCTCGAACATGATCACGACGATTGAGACGGTCATGCGCGTTGCGCCGGCGAGGGCGGCGGCGGCGCCGATGACGGCGTACGTGCCGGGGGTCACGCAGGGGATGTCCGGCTCGCAGGCGGCGAAGAAGAGGGATTTGGGGTGGTTGCGTTGGGCAATTTCGACGATCAGGCCGACGGAGCGGCCGAAGAGGGCGCCGACTGCCATGCTTGGGAGGAGGATGCCGGCGGGGATTTGTAGGCCAAAGGTGAGGGAGGCGAGCAGGGAGCCGATCAGGGATGAGAGCAGGAGTAGCAGCAGTACGCCTGTGTTTGCAACGCCGGATTTGCAGAGGCCTAGCTCGTCCGAAGCAATGTCTTTGCACTCTGAGAAGAGGTCTTCGACGAGCTCTGAGCTCTGAGCGCGGAGAAAGGTTACAGGGAAACTGATGGCGGCTGTTATGAGAGCAACAACCATCACTTCGAAGACTGGGCGGTTGAGAAAAGGGTTTCTGTTCGACTTGCGGATCGACGCAATGCTGAGGTTTGCTTTGATGAAGAAAGCGCCGTAAAGACCACCAAGAATGCCGATGACTGCGAAAGGTAGCAACTCGAAGGCATGCCACCCGCTGTGGTAAGTGACTTGATAGAGGACGATCTTGCCAGTGCGGAAAGGGTCGAATGCTTGGAGGGTGACAGCAGCGACCATGGCGCAGACGAAAGAGGCCCACATGGTCTTGTCGGGAAAGTAATAACTCAACTGCTCCAGGCTGAAAAGAACACCACCGATGGGTGATCCAAAAGCAACACTGATGCCGCTTGCTGCGGCTGCGGACAATATCTCGCGTTTGCGTGCCTCATTGCCATTGATGCTTGGGAATAGCTTCATGCAGACATTGGCGCAGCAGCAAGCCACGTGAACGAGGGGACCTTCTTTGCCTAGCCACATGCCAGATGCTACTGCAAGACACAACCCGATCGATTTGACCGCCAGAGTCCATGCCCCTAGAAAACGTCGGATGACGAAGCCGCCGAGCACAGTTTTGATCTCTGGAATACCAGACTGCTTCGCGTAGGGAGAGAAGCGGACCACAAGAAAGGAGGCGAGAGTGGCGAAAAGAATCTTGCACTTGTGTTAGGGCAACGGTCATTGTCACGCAGATGGGGCAGACTTACGGAGAATAGGATGAAAAAGATGTACTCGATGATATATCCCCCTGCCTTGTTACCCAAGCCCATTAAGGCGCCCCAGCTCCGCCAGTCTTTGCATTCCGCCATGGCATCTTCACCCCAGCAACAGAACGTTTTGTTCAGATAGAATTTGCCTCCGTTTTCAACATTACTGCAGACGCCGGTCTTCATGTCTCCAAGCCAGTCACTCGCGACATCGATTCCAGCTGCGATTCCTCCGACTGCGAACCCAGTCGCGATTAAGATCAACCAAGATTGACTTGCGTCCGCTAGGATCTTGAGCTGACCAACGAGACCTGGCGAATTTGTAAAGAGGTGCTGCAAGCGCATGCGCTCTTTACTGTATTCGTATATCCAATCGATGGCCGTGAGGTTATCATAGCCAACGCGCCTTCCAGGTCCTTCAACGTACCAGTCCAAGGCGGATGCATCTTTGGTGTCCTGTAGCCCTCCAACGTCTGCGCTGGTATTCAAATATGAGAGAATCGTATTCGTCGTGGGTGCCGTGTTCATGGGAGGCCGATTGCGCCCGGCCGGTGAAGTAGAGCCATTCCGACTGGCCGAGAAAGGCGAGGAGAGGAATCTCGACGCGAAGGATGGCTTCGCTGATTTGGCATTGCGTTTGAACGATACCTCCTCGTTTACAAGGCCATCGTGAAAGGGATCCTCGTCCAGTAGCTCATGCGACTGAAGATCGAGGTTGTCGTCGTCTTCTGAGGTGTGATCTGGCGCGGGCGACGCGTTTGGCGGAGTGCGCGACGAGGATGCTACGGCGGGCGCATCAGGTGATCGTGAATTTGAGGAGCTCGACATGGAGCTGGTGGGTAATCATGGGCACATATTCAAGAAAGTCTACAAAGTTGCTTGACTTGTGTTATCCCTCCAAGCGTACAGCTACAGCGGCCGAGGGGCTGACGTAGATCATGCGCGTAAGCTCAGTCACGCCTGCGTTTCACTCAGCATTAATAGCATGAGGGTCGCTTTTGGTCATTGATTAATCCAACAAAATGAAACAGGCGTTTTGGGCACTCAAGGAAGGTAGATTTGCGTGGTCGCGCTTATCATTGCGTGATTCCAGAAGAGATACATCGTAAGAAGGTGTGCTGCCGGTTACACCCTGTGACAATACTTGCAGACGCAAATGCATGACTTGAAGCCCAGATGCCCTGGGCAAAATGAAGATAGTTTTATTGTTACAATGATACACTGACCCAAACTCTTGCGTATCAAGACATTTTGAGAACGCCTGTACATTCACCATTTATTCCCACATAGCGCAACCGCTTACTCCATCTTCGCGACCGCACCAAGACCCTTCATCAGTTCAATCATCTTCTCAGCCTCCTCCTTGGGCACACCCTCCTTCATCATCTTCGGCGCGCTCTCCACGAACTTCTTCGAATCCACCAAGCTCAGGCCGAGCATAGACTTGATCTCCTTGATGATCTTGGGCTTGGAGCTGGTATCAATCGACTCCAGCTTCACGTTGAACAGTGTCTTCTCCTCGACCTTCGGCGCGGCCTCCTCGGCCTCCTCAGCAACAGCAGCTGCAGGCGCAGCGGGACCAGCTGCGGCGAAACCACCCATGGGCATGTCGGGGATGTTAAGGCGAGTCTGTGGCATCGTCAGTGAATAGTCCACGGATCCTTGATGGAATGCGATCCTACCTTTAGAGTAGATACCAGGTCCGCAGTCTCAAGAAGGGTCAATTGGCTGATCTGGTCCACGATGCCGGCGATCTTGGGGTTGCTGGGTGCCTCCGCGGCAGCATCAGTAGACTGCCATCTCCGCGAACTCCTGTAGCTCTGTGCGGCGACGCATCGTGATGTGGTGACGGGCGAAGTTCGCAGGGCGCGGGCGCATTGCCTTGCGGCAAACTGGCAGGAGAGAGACATGGTCGATTGCTGTGAGGCGGCGAGGGCGAGTTGAGATGATCGTACTGGTGTGTTTCGCTGCCCTCGTGCTCTTCCATGGGAGAAAGTCGCGGTGGTGGCTTCCTGTTTAGGTTTGGCGGCTTCCCCTTGCGCTTAGCGCCAGATCGCGACTTGAGGGCCTCGGGATTTCCATTCGAGAAAATGTTCTGCAAACCAACAAGCATCTTATAGATGCGTCAAACCGGACCACTCTAATAAATCTTAATTGACGGCGAGGCATACTTGTTGCCTTCGCAGAGGCCTGCAATATGGAGTGCACATGGGACTCAAACCTCATGCGCCAGTTGCATGAGCTGCCCGACGATCTAATCGAAGCCATTCGTCTGGAGAGCAGCCACGAGGAGTATCTGTCGATTTTCACGCGCCGGTGCATCGACCCGCAATACACCTACGCACTTTTTGCATACGCCCCGGATCTCTTTGCGCACGTCTGCGCAGATGTTAGACGCCATGGAAGTCTATCAGATTCCGTTGCCACTCTTGGCCGGGTGGTACATTTCGCGCCATATTTCGCACCTTTTGCGCAAAAGCTTCTGGCGAGCGAGCAATACTCTTTTCAGCGCGGCAACGACACATCAGACGACGTATCCTTCTTGCTCGGAGTCTATCGTCTCTTGAATCACAATCATCGAGCTTTCAGCCATCTCGTCGACCCTTCAGTAATCACTAGTCTGCTCCAAAGAAGGGAAAGACCTGTCGTGTACCTTGCAATTCGCATCCTTCAGATCATTCTCAGTGGTGCCGATGACTGGTTTGAGGAGATGATTCAACGCTACTTAGGTCGGGATAAGCCCGACAGTCCGATCGACGGCCCCTGGGATGATAGAATGATCGACTTTCGGTTTTTGACGCTTTGGGAAGAGGAGCGCGATGAGAGAGTCTATCAGCTTATCCAAGAGGTGCAAAATCAGCAGCAAGATGGCGCCTCTGGCCGTGTGATTCCAGCGACATGCTTTCATTCGTCGTGCTCGCTCATTGGCGGCATCTTGCTTCCAAGTTTCGTGGAAGCTTCACACTCGCAGAATCCGAACCCTCTGGTTGAGACACCAGTTGTTGCCCAAAACGTGCGGAGCATTGCCCAGGCTCTCAGATCTCCCAAGCCACTACTTTTGACTGGACTTGCGGGCTCGGGTAAAACTCTTCTGATCCGCGACTTTGCTGCCAGGCTTGGTAAACTTGATCAGATGGTCACTTTACATCTCAACGAGCAAAGCGATGCAAAGCTTCTTATTGGAGTATATGCCACCGGTGATTCGCCAGGATCGTTCGTATGGAGGCCTGGTGTCCTCACTACGGCGGTACAAGAAGGTCGCTGGGTCTGCATTGAGGACCTCGATCGCGCGCCTCAAGAGATCATCGGTTCGCTCTTGCCACTTGTAGAACGTGGCGAGTTGACCATTCCGAGTCGCAAACAAGTCATTCACGCCAAACAGGGCTTCCGAATCATCGCAACTGCCCGGAGTGCACTAAACCACCGAGGTGAACAGACCAAGCCTTTGGCCCATATGCTTGGGCGTAGACACTGGCATGAGGTTCAAGTCACCATGCCGGCGACGGTCGAACAACAAGACATCGCTCTACACTTGTACCCGCCTATCAAGCCCTTCCTCCCGCAGTTTATCACGGTATTCGATCGTCTGCAGAGCATGCGCCAAGGCGCAGTTTTGGTGGGTCAAAGCAAAACGGGCGTCTTGCGTCCTATCAGTCCGCGTGATTTGCTCAAATGGTGCAATCGTGTGACCCACTTGTTGCAGGGCCGCACTTCTTTTACGGGAAGCGATCTCGATAACATTTTCTTGGAGGCCGTCGACTGCTTTGTTGGTGCCCTACCTGCTGGCGATGCGAAGACCTCCATTGCGAAAGTGATTGCTGAAGAGTTGCACATTGATCCTGAACGCCGCGATTTCTTGCTCACTCAGCGGGATACTCGTTATGAGGCTGAGAAGACTCGTATCACTGTTGGTCGCTACTCTCTGCCTCGCTCTCCCGCTGCCAGAAAAGGGAGTCAGGCCCAAAATACGTTTTCGACAAATCCGCATACCAGCAGGATGCTCGAGCGTGTTGCTGCAGCAGTGTTGAATAAGGAGCCTCTTCTCCTTGTCGGTGAGACGGGTGTCGGCAAGACCACTGCTGTCCAACATCTTGCAACGCACCTGGACAAGAAGCTTGTACCATTCAATCTTTCGCAACAGAGTGAAGCCGGAGATCTTCTTGGTGGTTTCAAGCCTGTGAACGCTCGATCGCTCATGGTACCTCTGAAAGATGAGTTTGACGATCTGTTCGGCCAAAGTTTCAGTCAAAGCAGGAACCAACAGTTTCTTGATCTTCTTGGAAAACAGATGATTAAGAGCAACTGGAAGGCGGTATGCAAGCTTTGGCATCAAGCTTTGAAGATGGTCGACCAGCAGCGGCCATCTGCGGAGGCTCGTCACGGTGAAGGCCCCAGCAAAAAACGCAAAGTCGAATCGAAGAAGAAACCCGATTTTGCAAAGTGGGATGTTTTCGCCGAAAAAGTGGCTGACATGGAACACCGCCTTGCGGCTGGGAACGATGGTTTTGCTTTCAGCTTCGTCGAGGGCAACATAGTGAAAGCAGCGCGGAACGGAGACTGGATCCTACTCGATGAAATCAACCTTGCTTCTTCCGATACACTTGAGGCTCTGGCAGATTTGCTTGATCCAACCGCACCCTCAATCCTTTTGACGGAGGCCGGAAACATTGAGCGCATCGACGCCAGCCCAGACTTTCGCGTGTTCGCCGCCATGAATCCTGCCACCGACGTTGGCAAGAAGGATCTGCCTCCTGGAATCCGTTCGAGATTCACAGAGCTCTACGTTGATTCTCCAGACAAGGATCTCAAGAGCTTGCAGAGCATTGTCCAGGCTTATCTACGGGCAGAGGCTTCAGCAGATCCAGCAGTGGCTTTGGATGTCAGCAAATTGTACCAGCGCATCATCGATCTAGCGCAAGACAACAAGCTCGTCGATGGTGCCGGTCAACAGCCCCATTTCAGTTTGCGTACGCTCACTAGGACGCTTAGCTACGCTAGATGCATTGCGCCAATGTGCAGTCTGCGCCGTGCTCTTTATGAGGGTATGCAAATGAGCTTCATGACTTTCCTCGATGCAGAATCTTCGAAACTGGTTCAGCCTTTACTTGAGCAGCACCTGTTTGCCAAGTTGAAGAACACCCGCAGTGAGCTACAAAAGGCTCTGCGAAAGCCAAATGACGAGCACAGCTACGTGCAAGGGTATCCGGGCAGCAAGCATTGGGTTCGCCAAGGAAGGGAGGTGTTGCAAGAGCAACCGCACTATATTATCACACCCTTCATTCGCAACAACCTTGAGAATCTTGTGCGAGCGTCAAGCACCCGACAGTTTCCTGTTCTTATTCAAGGTCCTACGTCTAGCGGCAAGACCAGTATGATCGAGTATCTTGCAGGTCGCAGTGGGCATAAGTTTGTGCGAATCAACAATCACGAGCACACCGACCTCCAGGAGTACCTTGGCACTTACGTCTCAGGCGCTGATGGCAAGTTGCAGTTCCAAGAAGGTGTCCTGGTCAAGGCCCTCAGAGAAGGACATTGGATTGTCTTGGATGAACTGAACTTGGCTCCGACAGACGTTCTTGAAGCGCTAAACAGACTTCTTGATGACAACCGCGAGCTTCTGCTCCCCGAAACTCAAGAAGTTGTGCGACCACACTCTGACTTCATGCTCTTCGCAACTCAGAATCCTGCTGGCTTGTACGGCGGGCGCAAAACGCTGTCAAGAGCGTTCCGCAATCGCTTCCTCGAGCTTCACTTCGACGATATACCCATCGACGAGCTGCAAGAGATTCTACACAAGAGGACACAGCTGCCCGATTCTCGATGCAAACGAATCGTTTCGGTCTATCGTGAGCTGTCCGTCCTGCGACAGGAGAATCGCTTGTTTGAAAGCAAGAGTTTTGCTACGCTGAGAGACTTGTTCCGTTGGGCACTTCGCACCAACGACACGATCGAGCAGCTTGCAGCCAACGGCTTCATGCTTCTTGCGGAACGCGTACGGAAGCCGGAAGAGCGCGAAGCGGTTAAGGGGGTGATCGAAAAGGTGATGAGCACCAAGGGGCCAAAAGTCAAGATTGATGAGGCTTCTTTGTACTCTAGCGAGAGCCCAGAGATTCAACAGCACATGCAGAACGCCAAGCATCAGGGTGCTGTTTGGACCAATGCGATGCGACGACTGTATGCATTAGTATCCAGAGCAGTGAGTAACAACGAGCCGGTGCTTCTGGTTGGCGAGACTGGATGCGGAAAAACTACAGTGTTCCAAATGCTGGCAGATGCACTTCGACAAGAGCTACACATCGTCAATGCTCATCAAAACACCGAAACAGGAGACCTGATTGGTTCTCAGCGGCCCGTGCGAAACCGTGCTGCTCTTGAAGCACAGCTTCGCGGACAACTTTTGGCTGCGCCCGTTCTCAGAGATCACGACATGGCCGCCGCCCAATCAACCGAGGGTCTACTCGAACTCTACGATCGCACGTTGCAGTCTCTACAAGCCGACGAAAAGCAACAGTATGAAGCTGGCGCAGTTCATGCTGAGATTCAGTCCAGCTGTGCTCGCTTCAAGGCGTTGTTCGAGTGGGCTGATGGTAGTCTTGTGCAAGCCATGAAGACAGGAGCCTTCTTTCTCCTTGATGAGATCTCTCTTGCCGATGATTCCGTGCTTGAGCGCCTCAACAGTGTCCTGGAACCCTCGCGGTCAATCCTGTTAGCTGAGAAGGGCAGCCTCGACTCCTTCGTAACGGCCATGCCTGGCTTCAAGTTCTTCGCTACAATGAATCCTGGCGGAGATTATGGCAAGCGTGAACTCTCGCCAGCTTTGAGGAATCGCTTCACTGAAATCTGGGTGCCTGCGCTCTCTGATCTTGAGGATGTTTCGTTGATTGTCAGCGGCAAGCTGGCTCCTTCCGTTCAAGGATACTCTAATGCTATGGTCGCTTTTGCGCACTGGTTCAAGGAGCAGTACAATACTTCGGCAAGCTCTGCTGTCTCTATCAGAGATGTGCTTGCTTGGTCAGAGTTCGTCAACGCTTTCTCACAGATCGATACCGTGGCTGGCGTCGTTCACGGCGCGGCGATGGTGTACATCGATACTCTGGGAGCTAATCCAGCTGGCTTGATGACCATGACTGGTAAAAACTTGGAAGCAGAGCGTAGGGCTTGTCTGTCAGCGCTCAACAAGCTACTGCGCTCCGACGCGACAGCTATCTACGACACTGACATTGCTGTGACTGTGGATGATAGCAAGGCCAACTTTGGCCCTTTCGCGATCAACCGCAAATCAGCAGCGTCCGATGCCACGAGCACCTTCAACTTCGATGCTCCGAGAACACGCGCCAACGCCATGCGTGTCGTCCGCGCGATGCAGCTGGCCAAGCCAGTGATGCTTGAAGGCAGCCCGGGTGTTGGCAAGACAGCTCTGGTCACAGCGATCTCGGCTGTTGCTGGCGTGCCTCTGACTCGCATCAACCTGTCAGAACAGACTGACCTTATGGATCTGTTCGGATCTGATACTCCAGTGCAAGGAGAGGAGGCTGGTACATTCGCATGGCGCGACGCACCTTTTCTGCGCGCAATGAAGAACGGCGACTGGGTTCTTCTCGATGAGATGAACTTGGCGTCGCAATCCGTTCTTGAAGGCCTTAACGCATGTCTTGACCACAGAGGCGAGGTCTTCATCCCAGAAATCGGTCAAACTTTTGCACGCCATCCCGAATTCCGGCTATTCGCTGCGCAAAACCCGCACCACCAAGGAGGCGGGCGCAAGGGCCTTCCGGCTTCTTTCGTAAACCGCTTTACGGTTGTCTATGCTGACTCATTTAGGTCCGAAGATCTTGTCATGATCTGCCAACGCCTCTTCCCTAACCTCCCTCTAGAGGAAGTTACTAGGGCAGTACGCTTCGTGGACACTCTGGACACTGAAATCGTTCACCGACGACGTTTCGGCGCACAGGGTGGACCATGGGAGTTCAACCTTCGTGACACTGCGCGCTGGCTTTCCCTTATTCAAGGGCATGGCTTATTGAGCGCCGGAACCTCGCGGGATTTCGTTGACCTTCTCTTCACACAAAGCTTCCGCAGCTACACTGACCGTGCTCATGTCGCCCAAATTTTTGCTGCTGTCTACGGCATCGATGTCTCTACTGCGGACATAGTGAGCAGCATTTCCAGATCCACCTTGCAGCTTGGTGTGGGCATTCTTCCTCGCCACGCCCTTTCTGCTCCTGCCTTAGAGAGGCACGGCTCTACAAAGGTCGTCAGTAAGCATCTGCAAGCGCTTCAATCTCTCATGGTCGCTGTCCAATGCAGCTGGCCTGTGATACTTTCTGGGCCTTCCGGATCTGGTAAAACAGCACTCATAGAGGGCCTCGCAACTACCGTCGGCGCGTCCATCGAGACCTTCGCTATGAACGCTGAAACAGACGCGATGGATCTTGTTGGTGGATACGAACAGGCCGATCCGCTTCGTCAGACGTTGCAACTGCTTGACGACTTTTGTGACGCCCTGGACAACACATCCAAATCCGCGTTGGTCAACTCGCACGCACATGGGCAAGTGGCTCTTGCTGCGGAATTACGTCGCTACAAGGCAACAGCTGCTGTTGATCCTTCAAGTCTGAAACTCGTCGCTCACGTCTTGAAAGAGAACTCGGCGCTTCCAGGAGCCGTGGAGCTCACAGAAGCACTCGAGCAGTCAAGCCTGCCGATGGACAAAGCCCGCTTCGTTTGGATTGATGGCATCCTCGTTGATGCTCTTGAAGAGGGCAAGTGGCTGGTCCTTGACAATGCTAACTTGTGCAGTCCATCCGTGCTCGACCGCCTAAACTCATTGCTCGAGCCAAATGGGTCTTTGATCATCAACGAGCACGTCGCCGAAGATGGAACGCCGCGCACTATCCGACCCCATCCAAACTTCAGGATCTTCATGACTGTGGACTCAAGATACGGCGAGCTCTCACGGCCGATGAGAAACAGAGCACTCGAGATCCATCTTCTCGAGAGCGAAGCCTCAAGCCCAGACCTTAATCCCTTGCATCCAGAGTCTGCCGTTTCGCGATTCCGTCAATGTAAATCCCTGGGAGGGATCGCCCAACGAGCTCCGGAATCCTACGCGCCGACAACTCTACTCCAGGATCACCTCGGCATCAGTGACCTCCCGCTAGCCTCCAGATTCGCCATTCAACTAACCTCAGGCTTGTACCGTGGTTTCTCTAGTGAATCAGGAGCACAAGTCGCTCAACTCGACAGTGCGTCCAAGTTCAGCAAAGCTCGCGAACAACTCGCCGCTTTCTACGAGCTCGCAGTAGGCCAGAAGCAGGTGTCTGCTGACTTTGCACGTGTCCAGGTCAGTTTCGCACCCATATTTAGTAAGTAGCCACCAGTAGCTGACGGTAAGTCTTTCTTTTAGACTGTTCACCCTCTCAACAACCAGCCGCTCGTTCAGCAGTCTGAGAGTACTTTTGCATCCGCACTCAACTTAGGCTTTATGCATGAGCTTCACCAGGAGATCTATGCTGTTGCAGTGGCAGTGCAAGCTATGCAGTCCGATCGTGCCATGGTATCCAAGCTCGTGCGTGTCGAGCGAACCGCTGCCTCCAAGCGTGATGGCACGGTGAGTACTACGCTTCAGTCAGTCGGAAGTGTTGTGAAAGCTGTCATTGGTCAGAGTGATCATTTGGAGCTCTCGCCATCGAAGATTGCATCTTTGAAGATCTTTTTCCGCTGGTTGGCTGCGTCGCTACGAAACCTCATCGAAGTCTCTGAGCGTCAAGATCTCGACCAAGCCCTGCTGAACGCCAGTTTCGCTATCGCAAGGGACGTATGTGCTCGCCATGTTGATGCAGAGATTCAGGAGGCTCCACTTTTGAAGGAGATCTCGAACCATCTGAGCTCTGTCACGCGGCAAAATGCTTCAGGCTGGGGCTCTGCAATGGTACCTCTATGGGAGGCACTGAAACCAGCTACACCTCCAAACATCCAACAGCTAGAAGATTTGCTTCGGCTTGAAAGTATTATTGCGCAGTTCGACCATGCATCAGCGCGCTTCCAGCAGCCTGTGGAAGCGATTTCAGGTCTGAGGCTGTCGTTTGCACGGGCTTTGAGCAGAGCCAAGGCAGGAGGTACAGATATTGACCAGCTTGCTGAAAAGCTCAAGGAGCTCGTGCCCGTGACGGCCGATCAGGAAGGCGAGGAACCGGCACAGATCTCGCCTCATTTCGCTGAGGTCTTTTCAAGAATCACGCGTCACCTGAGCGTGCTTCGGCTTTCAGGTCAGACATTCGAGAACACAGAGCTGGCAACCCTGGAGGTATTTGCTTTGCAACCGACCAGAGACTTTGTCTGCGATGCCGGCGGCATGCAAGACCCCTCTAGCGGACAGGTCTTTGATTTGCTTCAAGCTGCGGCACGACCGCGGTCCACAGGCTCCGAAAGCCCTGGAAAACGACTCCCCGACATGCTTCTGCACCACCTGACCACGAGAAATGTTGTACCCACCGGAAGGCTGGCTCTTTTGGAATCTGAGATGGCATCCCTCGGGAATGTACTCGCTGAAAAGACTCACCTGATCACCGAGAGCTTGCTGCCCTCGTTGAACAACGGCCTGCGCCAGCTTCTTTCAACGGTTCTGAAAGCTTTGAGCGAGAAGTCAAGGAGCCACCACATCCGCGACGCAGCACAAGCTCTGGGCACGATCATCCTTAAGAAGGATGTCAAAGGTCTGAATCACCTCACCTCTTCTCGTGCTATGCCATTGGAGGTGAAGGGCTTCTTTGAATCCACCGCTTATGTCATTCAACCTCCAAGTACTGAATCAGCAGCTGCGAAGGCGTGGCTCAGCTTTACTACATGTTGTCTGAGGCTGTACCTCCCGGCTTCTCAATTCGACCCAGCGTTGGAGCCGTTGTTGATGCGCAAGATATTTGACAACGTTACTATTGACCTGACGCGCAAGCTGGCCTCTTTGCGCGACTTCAAACTCGCTCTTACAGGCGAGCACACATCGCTCCGCATTCGCATGTTGGAGAACGACATTCAATCACTTGGCTCTCCGCCAGACGCTCTACAGATCTGCCGTCCTCCGGTCTCAGAGCTTGCTGAACTGCAGATGGACTTTGACGGTCTACGCAGAATTTTGACAGCCATTGAGAAAGACACTTCGATGCTGTTGGATGCCGGCGTCTCAGCAAACATTCAGCAGATTCGAAACAGACTTTCTGGTCATTACAGATCCTATGGCGATCTTACAGGGCCCGTCATTGGCCTCCTCAGCTGCCTTGACATCTGTCAGTCCCTCTCCCAGGAACATGCTGTTTCCGAAAGCGATTCGCAGCTTGGTTCTCGACTGCAGACTCTCGTGCCGTTCTACAACGCTTCTTTGGCAGATTGGTCGTCGGATGCTATCATCAACAAGTCCTTGCCCGCTGCCGCAACACAACAGGAGACAGTCTTGTGGCTTGCTACTGTAGCTGCACGAAGCTGTGCATGGCCATTGGCCGAGGCCGATCAAGAAATCCATGTTCGCCTCGAACAGCAGTTTGCGCGCCTGTATGATCAATGGCGCACAGAGCTCGGCCGTGACCAGAGGCAAGAAGCCGCTAAATCCAGCCTGTACAGGTATAGCGGCGAGGCTGAAATGCAGGATGAGCCATCTGCCGAAGATCTCGATGAGCTTTTCCCTGGTGCTGATAGCGAGACCTCCCGAGCCAAGAAGAGCATTTCGGGAACGCAGGCTCTTGCTACACGTATTGCTGGCTTGCATCGCGAGATCTTTGCTGGCAGCAAACTGTCCGGAGACACCGCCGTGCACTTGCTCGATGATTTCGTCAAGGTCTGTATGAAGGCTAATGTTGGGGAACATGTCAAATTGGCGATGCCAATGCTCCTCTTGCAAATGCAAGATCCCGTTCCGAAACAGCACTACAACATCTACAAGGATACAAATCTCGACCAGGTTCGTAAGCTTGTCGGTCTTCTCAGGAAGGTGCAAGATCGCTTCAATGAGCTGCACGAGGCTTGGCCAGACCACGCCACTCCGATGGACATCCTCGTTATCTGCGATCAGATCTTGGCAATCGAGCATGCAGAACCGTTGGTGCGCTTCTTGCCAACTGTGGAAAAGCTGCATGCGACCGTGAATGAGTGGCAAAAGATTGCGAGCAGGCAGTACAGTGCAAAGGACAATCTTGAGGCCATCACGGATCTGATTGTCAGCTGGAGACAACTCGAACTTTCGTCTTGGGCAGGCTTGTTCGATGAGGAGACGCGCCATACCCAATCAGATGCAGCCTCGTGGTGGTTCATTGCTTATGAGACCATCGTTGCTGCTACTGACTCGCTTCCGGACAACGAGGAGGCAATTCAACAACACGTGGTTGGACTTCTCAAGACACTGGAAGACTTCTTCCACACATCCGGACTTGGGGAATACCACACCAGACTGGATTTGTTGCGCAACTTCCAGCATCACCTCGCTGCACGATCTGTTCAGTCGCAGGCTTTCGCGGCAGTGCACCAGGGTCTTGCCAATTTCATTGCCTACTTCAGCCACTACGAAGGCGCCGTCCAGGAGGCTCTTGCGACTGGTCGCACTGCCTTGGAGAAGCAGATCAAGGAGGTCATCCAGCTTGCAAGCTGGAAGGATCGGAACATTGAGACTCTTCGCCAGAGTGCCAAGACATCTCATCGCAAACTGTTCAGACTGGTCAAGAAATACCGTGTCTTGCTCGCTCAGCCAGTGGCACAGATACTCGCAGCCGGCATCCTATCCCTGCCAAAGGAGCAGTCGAACTCTACTCCGTCCGTCCAAGCAGCGTTCACGCCTGTCGAGCTCGTAGAAGAGAATGCAGTAGCCTCAGCACTGCAGACATGGGCCAGCAGACCGGCAAGATTCCGCAATGTGGCCGCCACCACGGATCTCATCAACAGCAAATGCAAGCCTGTATCCTGGCCTCAAGAGGCTTCTCAGCGCCTCACAGAGTTCCTCGACGATGTACATGAGTCCATTACTGAGCTTCAGAAGGCAACGCCAAAGACACTTAAGGAAGAGAACAAGAAGCTCGTGAACCATTTGAAGACTCGGAAGAGACGCCTGCTAGCAGACGTCCTGAAGAAGATCCGCGCCATGGGATTCCAGCACAACCTGAGTCAAGACATTTTGGACTCTCAATCTTCTCTCTCACGAGCCTTGTACAAGCTCCATGCGTTGCAGCAAGACACCGATCGACCGGCTCAGAAAGATTCGCAATCTCATCTCCACAAGCTCCTTGGCCTGATGCCATCCGTTAGGGAAGGCTCTCGCAAGCACTCTGAGGACCTTACCCCTGCAGAAGCCGCTCGCTGCGCCGTATACCTTGAGAGCGTATTAGCGATGTCGACGACTCAACAAGCCAAGCTCTGCCAATTTTCGAAGAGCTCGCAGCACCTGCGAAGCGGCCTGGCAGCATTCGAGACATTCGCAAGCTGCATGCAGCCTGCTTCAGACAAGTCGGCGCAGAATGCTTTCAGTCTGCAGCAGCTAAAATGTGTGTCGCCAATGCTCGAGACTTGTATGCACCTGGTGCGAGTCCAGTCACACCTGGCTTCTCGCAACTACCAGCCGGTCATCGATGGTCTGTCTGAACTTGCTGCAAGCTCACACTCTTTCGTCACCCAGATGAGCAATTCTAGGACCATGCCCGTACGTATTGTCGATGCCGAGGATCTTGCACTCTGGCACAACACCATCGGCGCCTGCGAGCGTGCCACGACCAGCATCACGGCATGGATCGAAGAGTATCCCGAGCTTGAGTCAACCCTGAGCCAAATGGCAAGATGGCTGCCCGACCAGACGACAAAGCCGCAGCCGAACACGAACAGTGCTGTTTCAGTCTCTCCCAACGATTGGACCTCACACGTTCTCGAATTCCTAGACAAGCTCCTCGTCTCCGTGCAGAACCTCGAGAAAGCACTGCCCACCACGCAACCCGACGACAACGAAGCCGCCTGGCTCCTCCGCGACGAGCACCAGCTCGAATTCGCCTGGAAAGCCCTCGACGTCGACCGCGCCGCGCAGCACGCCGAAACCCTACTCTCAAAGCTCCAACCCGCCGCCGGACAAGACGGCTCCGCGCTGCGCACCCTGTCCGCCGTGTGCAGATCCGTCTTCCCCCTCCTGCGCGCCTACTCGACCGCAACCGACCAGGTCCTCGACGCCTACACGCAGCTGCACCTGCGCGTCAACCAGATGGGCCACGTGCTCGGCGCGTCGTTCGTCACGCTCGCGCGCGACGGTTTCTGCTCGCCGCCGGAGAAGTCCGAGGACAGCAAGCAGCAGGACTCCGGCGACGTCGAGGCCGGCACGGGGCTGGGCGACGGCGAGGGCGGCGAGGATATCAGCAAGGACATTGGCGACGAGGAGGACCTGGGCGAGCTGGCGCAGGAGAAGGGCGAGAAGCGGGAGGATGAGATCGAGGACGAGCAGGATGCGGTTGACATGGCTGATCAGGAGATGGAGGGTGATCTGGGCGATGCGGAGACGGGGTCGCAGGATGAGGATGAGGATGGTGATGAGGGCGATGAGGGTGATGAGATGGAAGAGGAGTCTGGGAAGGTTGGGGATCAGGATGATGGGGCGGTTGATGAGAAGATGTGGGATGATGCGAAGAACGAGCAGCAGGAGGATAAGGAGAAGGAGGACGGTAAGGGCACTGCGCAGGATCAGGAGATGTCTGCGGCTAATGAGGGCGAGAAGGAGGAGGGCCAAGAGGGCGAGGCGGGTGAGGATGGAGAGATGGAGGAAGAAGAGCAGGCTGCTGGCCCTGATGAGGAGGAAGTGTCGAAGAAGGAGACTGAGGCTGCTGATCCGCATATGCAGGAGCAGGAGAACCTTGACTTGCCTGAGGATCTCAACATGGACGGCGATGGTGATGATCAGGATGATATCTCCGACGCTGGTTCTATGGAAGAGGACGACATGCCTCCCGACACTGGCGCGCAAGATGAACCCGCCGGTGACGCCGATAAGGAAGAGGAGCAGCCTGAAGAAGCAGAGCAAGCAGAGGCCGAAGAGAAAGAAGCGGAGGATGATGCTATGCAGACTCAGGAGGCTGGCGAAGACGCCGATCCCGAGAACGACCCTGAAGTCAGTGACGATGAGGACGAGAATCTGCTTCAAAACAAGGACACTGAGCTCGACGAGGCACCCGAAGAAGGCACGACGGAGGGCGAGCAAGGCGCTGGCAAAGACGAGGATGAGCCGCAGGCGCAAGCAGCTGGCGGTGCCAACGCTGACAACAACGAAACCGAGCCCAACGAAGACGCACAGGCCAAGCAAGACTCTGGTGCACAGAGTGGCGCGAACGAGACCGAAGCAGAACAGCCGTCTGAGAAGTCTGAGCAGTCCGCTGCTGCACAACGTCAATCCAACTACAAGCAGATCGGCGACGTTCTGGAAGAATGGTACAAGCAACAGCGGGAGATTGAGGCACCCAATGAATCAGGTGAGGCAGACAAGCAAGAGAAGCAGCAGGATGTCGACATGGCGAACGCCACCTTCGAGCATCTGCCCGACGCCCAAGCCGAAGCCGATACTCAAGCGCTGGGGACCGCCTCAGCCGATCAGTCTGGTGCTCTGAACGAGGAGACTAGCAAAGCCGTCAACGAGGACAAGGAGATGGAAGATGCGCCTTTCCAGGAGATGCCGGAAGATGATGAAGAGCAAGAGGATCCTCAAGACAAGCAAGGCGATAAAGATGGCCAGATGGAGCCCAGCGACCAGCTCCCGCAGAGCACCGACGCAAAGGCCTTTGTGGGTGAGCAGAACAACGCTCAAGACATCGAGATGGGCGAGGATGCACCGCCTAAAGAAATCGACGCCGAAGACTCCGACCACGACGTCGAAGACATGGACGACCAGCTCCTGCACACGCACATCTCGCGCGAGGACGGACCCGAAGAAATGACAATTGAAGAAGCGCGGCACACCTGGGCCGCGCACGAGTCCGGCACACGCAACCTCGCCCTCATCCTCACCGAACACCTGCGCCTGATCCTGCAGCCCACGCAGGCGACCAAGATGCGCGGCGACTTCCGCACAGGCAAGCGTCTCAACATCAAGCGCATCATCCCCTACATCGCCTCCTCCTACAAGCGCGACAAGATCTGGATGCGCCGCTCCGTGCCCTCCAAGCGCAGCTACCAGGTGATGCTGGCGATCGACGACTCGCAGTCCATGGCCGAGAGCGACAGCAAGCGCCTCGCCTTCGACACCCTCGCGCTCGTCGCCAAGGCCCTCTCCACCCTCGAAGTCGGCGAGCTCGCCGTCCTCGGCTTCGGCGAGCGCGTCACCGTCGCCCACGACTTCGCGCAGCCCTTCACCTCCGACGCCGGCGCCGAGGTCTTCAAGAGCTTCAGCTTCGCGCAGACCAAGACCGACGTCCAGCGCCTGCTCGAGGAGTCCCTCGCGCTCTTCCAGGCGGCCCGCCTGCGCGCCGTCGGCGCCGCGAGCGAGCTCTGGCAGCTGCAGCTCATCGTCTCCGACGGCGTGTGCGAGGACCACCCGCGCATCCGGCAGCTGGTGCGGCAGGCGCACGAGGAGCGGATCATGATCGTCTTCGTCGTCGTCGACTCCGCGGCGCAGCAGGCGGACGTGGGCCCGGGCAAGGCGAACGCGCAGAAGCAGAAACAGAGCATCGTCGACTTGCAGCGCGCGGAGTTCGTCAAGGACGCCAACGGCGAGCCGCGGCTGAATATGGTCAAGTACCTGGACACGTTCCCGTTCAGGTATTATTTGATCGTGCGGGATGTGCAGGAGTTGCCTGGGGTGTTGGCGGGTGCGCTGAGGCAGTGGTTTGCGGAGGTTGTGGAGTCAGGGGCGTAGATGAGGTGGGAAGTCTTTCTTTGCGTTGTTTAGAATGTTATAGTGTTGCATTTTGGGAAGGAGTTTGGGTTTGGTTGGGGTTGGAGTTCTGGGTTTGTAGTATTATGTTTGGACCTGTAGAATTGTATCGTTTGTCTTTGTAGACGCTTCATCTGTGATCCTATCAATCGTGTTGATGTTGCAAGTGGGCAGCACACCACTCATCGTCAACAACGATGAATCCAACCAACGCACGCCAACGAACCATATAGCATATCAAATTTACACTGGATTTCATGCAAAACCATCAAGAACGTCTTTCGCACGTCTGCGTAACCACAACGGTCCCAAGAGACCAATGCGATCGTCTCGAAGAAAGTATGCAGTGGTTGCAAGGGTTAGGGTTGGGGCAAGCGGACAACCTCACTTGGGCGGACAGGCGTTAGCGGCGGAGTACCCGAGCCAATGAGCGTCGGGCTTGACGAACTAGGAAGGAACGGTTGTCACCCAGCACCATTGGACATGAGAAGGACACTGAGATAATCATGTATTACGAGACGAACCAGCGTGACGTGCAACCTTGTTTTTTATTGGTTACAGCGCAGAAAATAGCTCAAGGCACTTCTTTGCAGTCGTTCTACGAACAAACGCTCAACAGTGATCCTCAGGCATCCAACGAATCAATTAAGCACAGATGCTCGAACCCGGCGCACACTTCCCGAACAAGACAAGCCCACGCGGAGCCGAAGCGTGCTGCGATCGCGTACAGACCTACCTAACGTTACCTAGCAGAAGCGCGCTCTGCTCTGCCCTGCTCTGCCCTGCCCTGCTCTGCTCTGCTGCCATGCTGCCACCTGCTGCTCTGAACCTGAACGCCCCGGCCTAGCGCGGGCGCTGGGACCGCGAGTTCGAGGGCCGGCGAGGGCCTGGATCCCTCTGCAGAAATGCCGATCAGCGCTCGCGTGTCCACTTTCGCTGCGCGCGCGGGTCCTGGTGGGCCGGGAGGGTAGAGAGGGCCGTTGGATGGGCGGCTGGGATCATGCTTGCTTTGCGAAGGGCTGGTGGGTGATGTGATGGATGGGAGCTGGTGGGGGGCAGAGCAGAGCCGCATGTCGCGGTGGAGGTAAAAGGTGGAGGACAGGGGGTGTGGGAGGTGTTGCGATGCGCTATCATGCGATGCGGCTTTTTGCAGTAGCATGGAATCGCCTAAATGCACGCACGGCGGCATGTGTCTGCTGGATGAACGATGAGCCTGAAAGGCAAGCGGCCGGGTAGAAGCAGACTGGCAGAGCAGCAGGACGGGAGCTCACGAGCCACGCTGCTGTTCCCGCACACACTCGCCCTCCCGCCCGCGCAGCCGCGCGTGGAGTGCGTGAAGCTCGCGTGCGAGGGAGCTGGGTGGAAGGTACCTGAGGCAGTGTACCTATAGCGTTATCGAGTATCCAGTCTGTAGGTGTGATGAATGGAATTGTTCGGGAGAGCACACAAGAGGCAGGCTGAGGCTCTGGCGCGGGCAGATTGGCTGAGACCTGCGGGCTGCCACCTGCCAGTCGGCTCCCTTGTGCCAGCGCCAACCTGGCCGGGTTCGAGGTGACAGGCTGCGGGCTGCGGGCTGGGGGTTGGTGATTGGGCGGGGAGGGATGGACGAAGCCACCTCATTTTAGCGCCCTGGCCACCTCTCCCGCGCCCGGCGCATGCTGGGGACTTGGATGAGGTGTTGCCTGCCTGAGGCGGATGCTGGGTGCTGGGTGCTGAGTGCTGAGTGCTGGGTGCTGGCCGCTGCGCCCGTCCTGCTGTGTGCCCTGCCGCCGTGCCCTGGTGCTGCCGCTGGTGCTGCTAGAGACTCTCCCACGCTCGCTCGCCGCGCGCCTCGCTGCGCCGTTGCCCGTCCCGTCGCCGCCGCCGCCCACGTCCAAGTCACGACGCTCTCCGCCGCGCCTCTGCCACAGCCAGCGAGCGCCTGCTGCCTCTCCGTCGCACTCCTGCGCCTCGTCAGCCATAAGCTACCTACCTTACCTCACGTACAAACACACGCGCCTGCCCGCCTCGCCCGCCTCGCCCGCGTCTCATCACGTGTCTCCCGCCCACGCGCTTGAAGGTTGCTCCCTCCGCGCTGCAGCCAGCGCCAGCAGACGGAGCTTCGTCGCGCCTGGCAGCTGGGCCGAGCAAGCGCGACCGCGGCCGCAGACCCCAGCCGAGCAACGTCAAGAGCTCCCGTCGCTCGACCACACATCACAACTCACACCACCCTCCACGCCCCGAACCCCCCGCCGCGCCTCGACACCGCTCCGCTGGGCATCCGCTCCGCCTGCACGCCTGCGCCGACGCCCTCCCGCTCGTTGCGTCGTTGCGCCCGCCCACCGACGCCCGCCCGTCGCTGTCGGCCCTTCTCCGCATCTCGCTGTTCCTGCTTTCTGCTCGCCGTCCAACCTTGCGCGCGACTCTCCCAGACACCCACCTGTCCCCGCGTGGACATATCAACTCGCCAAATGAGTACCCAGGCCCCCCCTCCGGCGGTCGGAGGACAAGAAGCAGGTATGCGTGATCACCACCTTGCGCACGAGCCAATCCTCGGAGCTGAGCGAGAAGCGCTCCCCTTCCGAGATCGCGAACCTCTACTGACACGTTCCACCCAGGCTCCCTTAACCCTTCGCAAGCACAATCTTCGATCGCCGCGCCTGCCCAGCCACCTGCTGCAGTCGCCGCAGCCCAGGCTGCCGAATCGAGTCGAAACGCTGAGGTCCCCGGCGCCGGTCCTTCAGCCCAGCCGAGTCTTGGTGTCCCTGGACAAGAGAGTAGCGCGACCGGACTGAGTGGAGTCACCGCGAATGACACCTCTGAAAATGTGGAGACGGGTTCGAAGCGAAGCCTTACCGGCCGACGAAGAGGCGCGAGCACTGGTAGCAAGCGTTCGAACCGCCAGCTGGGAGGAGATGGCGAGAAGCAGAGGCCTGGCTCCAGTGGGAGAACACAAGCTGGTTCTGAACCCAGACCCAAGAAAAGAGGCGGACTTTTAGCATTCCTTACTTGCTGCGGTGGCTCTAGCGAAAACCAAGAGCCGGGCTCCAGAGAGTCTGCTCAGCCCGCAAAACTCCCCACGACAGCGTCGCAGCCGACAAGGGCGAGGCAGAACCAACAACACCAAGAGATTCAGCCGCCAAATGCCAGCGCAACCAACACCAGTGCCGATGGGTCCAAGGAGGTCATTGATGAGAAGGCTGGCCAGCAGCCGAAACACAATGGACACCCGACCGCCGCACCGATCTTGCCGACGCCTCCAGCGGATTCGGAAAGGCACCCCCAAGCTGTGGTGCAGCCTGAAAACCCAGTCCCCAGCATCCCACCCGGCCTCAATTCAGTTCAACCCAACCCTGAAGTCCAACCACTCACTAGAGAACGACAAGATCTCCAGCCTGAGGCACCCACGACTGGTCCTCCTCACATTGACACAACACAAAGGACCGTCGCACACGATGCAAAACCCAATCACTCAAACAACCCACAGATCGGCGTAATTGCACCCACACCTATCGTTTCGCAGCAAGAAGAAGAAGAAGTTGAGGATGATATAATTCAGGACCGAACCCCCGAGCAAGCCGCACGAGACACGGATATTGAAATGTCTGATTCTGGACCCTCAATACCGCTAGGACCCAACGATGTACCGCAAAACCCTGAAGTTGAGACCACGACGCGTGAGCGACGAGGTTCATCAAGTTCGTCGAGCCGGATAGATCTCCCACCTCCGCCACCTTTGGCCGAGCGACAAATACAACATCAGCACGGTGATACCGCTGTCGCTGGTGGTGCTGTCGCTGGGACTGGTGTCCTTGCTGCCGGAGCGGGTTTTGCGGCACAAGAAAGCGGTCATGACCTTAGCGCAGTGTCAACTCCCGAGCAAACTCAAAAGTGGCTGCTTCCGCCCATACAACCCCAGTTCAGTGGCAAGAAATGCTTAGTCCTGGATCTGGATGAGACGCTGGTCCACAGCAGCTTCAAGGTACGGTTACCCTCATATTCTCGTTCCCAGATCCCATGCTAACGTCGCTTGATAGATCCTCCACCAGGCTGACTTTACTATCCCGGTCGAAATCGAAGGCCAGTACCATAATGTCTATGTCATCAAGCGCCCCGGTGTTGACGCCTTCCTCAAACGGGTTGGCGAGATTTACGAAGTCGTCGTGTTCACCGCCTCTGTATCCAAGTACGGCGACCCTCTTCTCGACCAACTCGACATCTCCGGCTCTGTACACCACCGTCTTTTCCGCGAATCATGCTACAACCACCAAGGAAACTACGTCAAAGATCTCAGCCAAGTCGGCCGACCGCTCGGCGAGACAATCATTATTGACAACTCCCCTACATCCTACATCTTCCACCCGCAGCACGCTGTCCCGATCTCTTCTTGGTTCTCCGACGCCCACGACAACGAGCTTCTGGATCTAATCCCCGTGCTGGAAGACCTCGCTACCGCCGACGTCCGGGACGTCAGCCTGGTGCTGGACGTGGCGCTGTAGGATTTCGCCGCGAGCTGCCAGCGACGCGTGCAATAACAACAACAGTTAACGGGTTGACGAGAGGTGTTTACAGGAAAAGGGCCATCAAAGTATCAACAACCATCACCACCAAAAGGAAACGAATCATTTTTGTCTTTACAACAATCAGTACTGTCAGTCAAGAGAGAGAAAAAGACGAGAGAGAGAGAGAGAGACAGAGAGAGAGCGCGGCGAGAGCAAAACGAAAAGCATCGAAACCACCACTCCGGTTCTTTAACCCTCATCTTGTTTAATTGCGAGACCCGTCTGTCGCGCGCCGTGGGCCTGGGAGTGGAGTGGAGTGGAGAGGTGGGAGACTCGAGCGAGCCAGGACTCGCAGAGCTGCCACACTCTTCTCTTTCTCCTTTCTTTCAGAGACCAACCGGCAGGGACATTATTTCATCGGATACCCTTCGGATCAGAGCGAGCCTGCCTTGTCGTTTCCCTTACACTTAGACAAAATATCTTGTCTTCTTCTTCTTCTTCTTCCTTTTCTTCCTTCTGTGTTCTCATTTGTCGCTGGGAACCTCGGTTTTTTTTTTTTTCGTCTTCGCCTTCCTTCTCATTCTTCTTTTCTTGTCATTGTCATCATGTACAGAGTATCTAACCCTGTGTCACCTCTTCGCTTATTAGCCATATCGTGAGAGAATGGGAATACTACGTGGGTTTTATTGTATCGATTTTGTGGAATTTCTGCTGTGTTTCGTGTCTTGTAACTTGTGACGGTGATTTTGTGGCGGATGCAGGGATATGGAAATTTGAGCTTCGGTTTGGATTCCGTGCTGTTTTGTGAGGATGTGTTCTCATCGCTCATGAGAGGTGAGGGAACGCGTTGAATGAGAGGTAAGATACAATGCTGGGCCGACGCTTCTGTTGTCATTACCTATTCAATACCCTCCTTTTGCGTATATTGTCTATCGTACACGCTCACCCTCTCACACAACCTACCCCCTCTGCGCCCTATACCCCCTCTCCTCCGCCCACCTCTTCTCCACCAACTCCGCCACCTCCCTCCCGTAAACCTCCTCCGGCTCCTCGTCCCCCTTCAGCACCCTCCTCTCATGCGCCAGCATCTCATCCTTCGTAACACAAACCAGCTCGTCCAACCCCACCCTCACAGCCTTCTGCCCCTCCGTCCGCGTATCCACCCACTCCCCCCTCGGCTTCCGCCACCTCACCAGCGCCAACCTACTCGTCAGCCCGCTGATCGCGCTCCTGCCCCGCCACACCTCGTCAACAAGATACCCCACGTCCTCCGCATTGACCGGGATCCGCAAGCCCGTCGCGTCGAAGCCAGGAATCAAACTGCGCGCCAGCCTCTCTTCCAGCCCCTGCAGCTGCGCCAGGATCCCGTCGTACATCTTCTCCCGCCCCTTGGAGGAGATGTACTCCCCGTGCCCTGGGTAGGACGCCAGAGACAGCATGACGTGGTTCGCGGCGCAGAGCCCGAAGACGGCGGGCATGGTTCCCAGGACCGGCAGGATGCGCGCGCGGAAGGACGGCAGGATGCCGAGTTCGCTGGCGCTGCCGGAAGCGTACTGCTCTTCGGGCAGCGGGAGGAGCTGCGCTTTGCCCGGCGCGGTTTTTTCGCTGCTGTAGATGACGGGGATGCCGGCTTTGACGCCTTGCAGGCGCAGGCGGCGCCGCGTCGAGCGCGACAGCGGGTCGTCGGTCGAGGCGCTGATGTCGCCGACGAAGACGCGCGTGGGGTCCGATTTGCAGCCGGCGCCCATGGAGGAGATCACCGGGAGGGAATGCGAGTGGCAGTAGGCTAGGAGGGCGACTTTGCTGTCGATGTTGTCGATTGCGTCGATGACGAAGGAGGGGGTTTGCGCCGGGGAGGACGAGGAGGAGGGCCAGGGACCCAGGAGGGTGGAGGAGGCTTCGGCGGAGTACAGCTGGTTGACGGCGTCGAAGTGCGTCCAGGGCACGATCTGCTCGAGGCGGCGCTGCAGGCAGGCGACTTTGGGCGTGCCGACGTCCGCGAGCGTGGCGACCGCGTGCCGGTTGAGGGAGGAGAGGGTCACTTGGTCGAAGTCGATGAGGCGGATTTTGCCGCAGCCTGAGCGTGCGAGGGCCGCTGCTGCGTGCGAGCCGACGCCGCCGCAGCCGACGATGATCACGAAGGCGTTGCGCAGGGCGTGCAGGCCTTCGTCGGTGAGGAAGACGCGGTTGCGCGCGAGTTGTTCGAGGATCAGCGCTTCGTCGTAGTCGCCTAGGCGCGCGCGGCGGGCGAGCGCGATGCCGCGTTCGTCTTCTTTGCTGAGGGTTGAGGAGTCTTCTGTGCGTGGTGCTGCGCCGCCGAAGTCGTTGATCTGGGATGGTGTTAGTGATCATTGATCGATTGATGTGTCTGGGGTGCGAAGTTCAAGTACCTTTTCGACATCATGCTTCGAGCTCGCATCTGGTATCGATCCTTTCAGATCGTGTATACTGTACCATTTCTTCGCATTCTGCAGCCCTATCACGGCGCTGGCGGCGAGGGCGCCAGATACCACGGCCGTCAGGCCCAAAGAGAGCCTAGGCGAGTCCTGTATCCATGATGACATTGTGCACAGCACTGCCTGGGAGTTTATCCAAACACATGCGCGGTTTATGCACGTCAAGCGAATATTTTTAGAACTTTCGATGTGAGGTCGTCTCTCAATTCTGGGGCCGCCCGCCGCCAGCCTTGCGCCGCCAAGGCGTTGCGTCGGAGGGCGGAGACAAGACCAAAGTAAACGTAGCTTCACCTTTGAGCTGCAGCCGCCTTTGAAGCAGCCGTCTCGCACACGACCTCCTGCAGGACTCTGTCCACCCACTCCTCCTCCGGACTATTTGCTTCACTGGGAGTGGCCGCGGGCCTTTGCTTATGATCTGAGCACGATATTTCGCATTTCCCTTCAGCCTTTCCCGACCTCCACACTGCATCATCATGCTCCTTTCCTTGCAGCGGGGTCTCTCCTTGCTGCTGGCAGCATGGGTGTCCTTCGCGTACGCACAAGAGTCCGACGTTAAGTCGATTCCTTTGCGCACTCATAGTTTGGCTCAGGTTGGTTTATTAGAATGCTATGGACATGCAATGCCAGGGAACGGATCGCTAACCCATTTGCACAGCCCTACCTCGACTCCGACCTTCAATCGCGATGGTTCGATTTCGGCGGCAGCACAGTAATCCGCGCCGACCAATACATTCGCCTGACCGGCTCCCACCCCTCCGAGGCAGGATGGCTCTACTCGCGTGTCCCGCTCACCGCGACGAACTGGGAGGTAGAATTCGAGTTCAAGATCCACGGTTCTGGAACACTGTTCGGTGATGGCATGGCGATGTGGGTGACGAAATCGCGCGCGGAGGAAGGTCCTGTGTTCGGCATGCGCGACGAGTTCGAGGGCCTCGGCATCTTCTTCGACACCTACAAGAACAACCGACCCGGCGTCGTCTTCCCATACGTCATGGCGATGGTCGGCGACGGCAAGACCAAGTACGACCAGGGCAACGACGGCAAGGCCAACGAGCTCGCGGGCTGCTCCGCACGCGGCATGCGCAACGCCGACTTCCCCACCCGCGCCAAGGTCACCTACTTCCAGGACAAGGAGCTGACCATGGACTTGATGTACAAGAACGAAGACGAGTGGACGCGCTGCTTCCAGATCCCGGACATCAAGCTGCCCTCCGTCTCCTACCTCGGCTTCAGCGCCGAGACCGGCGAGCTCAGCGACAAGCACGACATCATCAGCATCGACACCAAGAACCTCTACTCGCCCTCCGGCCAGACCAGCACCGGCTCCGCGGCGAAGAAGGACTACAACCGCAACAAGTACCGCGGCACCACGCCGCCCAAGGAGAGCGGCGGCTGGTTCTGGTTCTTCATGAAGTTCATCATCTTCGGCCTGTCGGTCACTGGTGCTTATGTTGGTTTCACCATTTACCGTAGCCGGAGGAGGGACAGATTCTAGATGTCGTGTTTGTCAAAAAGCGGTCATGACGGAAACCCATTTGCTTGAGCGTATTTTCGTATTTGTTCAATAAGAATCCACCAAAATCTAAAGTACTCTTCTCCGTGACTTTACACCAGGTGATGGTATTGACTGGATGTGTCAATTGCTTGACCTAGCCAAACACTCGCTGAGCGAACATGCTGGGGGCACTCGAGTTCCAGCTGTCTCGTGAAATGATACTTGACGATTAGCGATATACTGAAAAGATGCTCCCGTGCAAGATGTCTGTCTCTGATTCGATCTGACGATAGCTCCGAAAGTTGAAATCATCAAGGTCAAGGCACCCTGGCTGTTTCAAGCGCTGGCGGAGAGCTGATCCAGGTCACAAGCTTTCGGCCCGTTCCCGTGACGTGCATACCCGAGAACGCGCCAGGCTGGTATCAAGAGCTACTTTCGTACCACCTGCTTCCAACTTCACTCACACACGCGAATGGCGAGCAGAAGCAGCACGGTAGGTCAACACAAACTCCATGCCCAGGTTGTCACGAGGAGTCGCTCACTGACCATCACCTCAGTCCAAACCGATGAAGGAAACAAGTCACGAGCTAACAGGACCCGATCTCGCCTGCGCGTAGCCGCTGCATGGGTAGTTCCTCGCCGTCGTTTGCGACGGCAACATGCGGCTACGCAAAGGCGCAGACAGTGGCTGACCTTGAACAGATGTCCTACGGTACTATGGACGTCGCTTGCTCTTCTCGATCGCCGCGTGTGGCGACGTCAGCTTCGGACTCTCTTCAATCTGGCTTTCCGGCCTCTTCACTTCCACGTCTGGCATTTCTGCACAGCAGACCGAGCGGCCTGCCAAACGAAGCGTGTCAGCACTATGGCGCGCTCAGGACGAGAAAGTAATGCACCTAGTGGGCTGGCTCTTGTTTTTCAAGGGTGAGCTCGCGAAGACGACCCAAAAAAGATAGTTTTCAATCGGAGCAGCGCGCTTGCTCCGCTTTGCGAGGCTGGTCGGTCGGACTGTGAGGACTGCAGGTGTGAGGCGCTGGGCGTTTGGGAGCCGGCGAGTCTGAAGCGAGGGAGAGGAAGAAGGTGTCCGTCATCTTATCTTGTCCGGTGATGATCAACTGTATCAAAAGTCAAAGTTGTAGGCAGCCGGCGGGCGGGCTCCTTCGTCACTGGAGGGGTTGCGCGGTCTGGTTGTCGTTGAGAACGTAAGAGAGCTAATCTGAGGACACATTCTTGACGGACACCTTGGAGGGTATGTAGCATTTCCGTAGGCGCGTAGCCGATCATACTTGAAAAATCACCACTGTCACTCTGAAACTGCGCAAATATTTGATATGCAATAAAATCTTCATTGCGACTACCTACCTGGCTATCCACGACCACAAACCTTCTCACTGACCTCACCATAAAGCAAGCCTGTTCTTTTACCGATCACAAAGCTCCTGATCCGCTGCCCAACACTCAACATCATCCTTCGCCACCTCTCCATGCCCTCAAAAAGTAGCCACCCTCCTATCCCTCATGACCCTACACCTCTGCCCACACCTCGCATGCCCACAAATCAGCCGCGAGCACACAGCCTGCTCCACGATCGTCTCGCTGTCGCACCGGCAGCACGTCCACCGCTTGCACCAATTCCACGGGACGTCCGGGCGCGAACTGCCGCTGAGCGGCGACGCCCATACAAGGCCTGGCAGGAGATGGGCGTTGATCGGCGGCGGCAGGACTTTGATCGGGTTGAGAAAGCGGTGTGGTTGGGCGCGCTGCTTGTCGCGCGAGAGGAGAGGGTGCTCGGTTGGGGCGTCGGAGTCGGAGCTGGAGCTGGAGTCGTTGCTGTCGCTGATGCTGCTGGTAGATCTTGGGCGGGTCAGGCGGTTGCGGCGAGGCGAGGGTTGAGATCCGGCGGTGGGCGTTGCGCGGGGGATTTTGGGGCGGGTCGGGGTTGGTGGGTCGGGGGTTTTCTTTTTGAGGGTGGCCCGGGTGCGTGGCGTGATGCTCGGGGAATCTGTTGTTGCTTCCGCTTTCGAAGGAGAGTTGGATTTGGTCTTGCTGGGCACGTCGACGGGCTCAGTGTTCTCGCTCACGGCCGAGTCGCTGCGCTGCTCTCTTCTTGACTGTGAGCGGGTGGTCCGTGGCTGGTGGAGGGCGTCGCCGGCGTCAGGCTCGAAGATTGCTGAGCGAGGTGGGTCTGCGCTCCTGCTGCGCTGGTGTGCTGTCTTCGATGGCTGAGTCGAGTGGATCATTTCGAAGTCGACCCCTTCCACGGTGCGAATGGTGGGTTTGATTGGCGGTGGCGGAGCATCTTCTTTCTTCGCTTCAGCAGGCGGAGCGATATCCTGGCTGCTCTCGAAAACTTCCGTAAAGGCAGCGATCTTGTTACGCGATCTCAGTGACCTCTCGTCAGGGTTTGACATGGTGGCTGCGTTGGCCGCAGGAGCTCGGCGCTTGTAACGGTCTAAGAGAGACTTCGAAGGCGAGCGGCGAGTAAGTTGATCGGGCTTCGGCGCTGTGAGGTACACAGGGGGTGGTGGCGTGGGAGTGAGGTCTTCTTTGCTGGTCTTGCCGGACAAGTGAAGATGTTCAAGAGCCGCGACGAGCGGCGAGGATGCGTCGTGCGCTTCGGTATTCGGGTTCTTGTCACTCAGTGAATGCTTGCCGATGCGCTTTCTGAGCGACGGTGCCATGTTGACTAAAACGGTTGGTGACCTGTAGGGGATGCCTGACGATGCTCGTGACAGAGAATGCTGAATCAGTGGCTGCGGCTGAGGCAATGTGAATTTTTCAAAGACTCGGTAAGAGTGAGGTGAGAAAGTAGTGCAGAAGAGCGAGCTTTAAGGTTCCAAGGTTCCCACTCAAGCGCGGGCGGGTAGTGAGGTGAGGTTCGCGCGATGTGTGCAGTGACTGCGCGCGACTTTCACGTGATAGGAACCGCCAGCAACGAGCTGGAGCTTTCTCGCGATCGAACCATCTCGAGCACGAGGGTCAGCGCGCGGGGGCATGCTTAAAGATTTGCATTGTGTCATGGAGAAAAGAAGGGTATCTCGTTGGGTGGATTATACTTTGGATATTACACTTCTTACTCCGCCAACTGGACGAACCGGAGCCCTGGTATTCATCTACGCCGACAGCATCTTGAATCCGCTCCAGCCGACCATGCCATAAAGACCGATCTGGAACAGCCAGAAGGGAGCACCAACGAGTCTGCCCTTGCCGTCGTCCCTGTCCGCGCGAGTGTATCCAATGGCGTACGCGATCCTCGACAGAATCCAACCAACACCCATAATGCTCGACGCGACCGGGTACCTCAGACCAGCCACCAGCAGCGCAGGGATGAAAGACGGAGCGTTCTCGAGGAAGTTTCCGTGGGCTCTCTGGGCGCAGTTGAACAGGTACATCTTCTTCTTCTGCTCGGGGGTAGCAGCGCTCATGTCGCTGTTCTCGGCGTACTGCTTGGGGTACATGATGCCCGAGGGCTTGCGGAAGACTCCGACGCGGCCTGCGTGCCAGAAGCCAACCTGGTGTGGATTATTAGACCTTGGTTCGTGCGGGAGATCAGTCGTGGGATAGGTCATACGAAGAAGGTGCTGGCGGCAGTGAGGAGGACATAGCTGTGAGGATTGTCAGTTGCCGAATGACTGGAAGTGAGATGCTTCGAATTTGACGTACCCATACTCCTGGGGAACGGAGATGTTGACAGACATGTTTGCTGATGCTTAGATAACTATACTGGTGTATCGAGGGGTATCAATGGCTGTATATGTAGACATACTAAGATACTGCCTGCGGACTTAACCGTCTGTTCTTCATAAGCTAGGGGCCGGCAACGGACCCACGGTTCATCTGCCGACTCCGGGCTTCCGTTATGCACGGCATAACTTGCACAAGGCATCTCTGCCTTGTCATATGGTACTTATCAGACAGACCAACACTTAGCAGTTATTCTATGGAGGTCGTGAGGTCAGCTCACGAGGGGAAGTACGATTGGAAACAAAGTACTGCACTCCCCTGTCGGCGCGCACCGTCCCGATGCATGAAACGCTTACTCCTCCCTGCTCTTCGTCCCAGAACGGTAAGCAGCTGATGGCGACATTGGGATGGCTAGTACCCTAAACCCTACTTGACTTCTACAGTAGGGCAGACGGCGTTCAAAGGGTTGTCGAAAGTTTGGCTTTTGCCGTCTGTGGGCAGTTTGACAAAGCAGCGAGGTTTTAGACTGGAGAAAGTGCTGCGTAACGAACCTTGGGCGCGATGTAGGAGCACAGAAGACGCTTGTGTAACAGCACTATGTATATCATACAACTTCGCTCGAATTCATAATATGGTACAAGTAGGCTTCAAAGCCAGGGCGAAGCCAGTGCCACCTATTACCACTCCTGCACCTCACCTTCTCCCTTCCCCCGGATGCTGTCATTTGCCCAGTACTTTCCAGTCACATCTCCAATGTCACCAAACGCAAGACGCAACGGAATCGTAGCACCCTGCTCTGGAGACTTGGGCGGCCGTGAGCCAACAAGCTGGCCCATGTCAGTCGCGACCCATCCCGGACAGCAGCAGTTGATGGTAACCCCGGGGTGTTGCCTGGCGAGCATCGCTGTGAGAGCGGTCACGAGCGCTTTGGAGACGCTGTAGCTGCGTTTGGGCGTGCCGAAGCCTGACGCCTCTTCATTGCCCTCTTCTACTGATTTGACAAAGTCGTTCGCGATGTCGTCTAGAGTGTCCTTGGTGGCGTGAGGATCTCGGAACCGCGCTTGGATTTCAGGGCTGTAGAATCTGAGCTGCGAGGCGATGGAAGAGAGGTTGACGATACGGCCGCGCTTGGATAGTAGAGGGATGAATGTTTGGCACATCTTGAAGGCAAATTAGCTGGAATGCCAAATCTGGCTTTGCGAATGAAGACTCACGTCCAGCATGCTGGTGTAGTTCACATCCATGGTTTTCCTGGCGTTTGCGGCGCTATACTCGTTGTCGAGATTGACGCCGGCATTGTTGATGAGTACGTCCACACTGCCATACTGCTTGACCTCTTCGGCAAAGTCGCTCACACTTGAGTGGTCCGAAATGTCAAGTTTGGGGTACAGAACGCTTCGAGTGGCGTGTGTGGATTGAAAGCCCAAATCTTGCCCGGAGCGTGTGGCCGCGAAAAGCTTCACTGGCGACACGTTGGGCTCTGTTGTGAGGATGCGTTGGCAGATGGCGCGACCAATTCCACGGTTCTGTTTGTTCGTTAGAGAGTGGGTCTCATGGCGTCCAGGATGGAGGGCAATACCGCGCCAGTAACGATTACGACTTTGGGCGTAGCCATTCCGAAGCAACGCTCTTTTTAGATCGACTGAAAATCGATTGGACAAGATATGGAGAGAGTTACGTGGGAACTTGTAGATTGTAAAGCAAAAGAGAAGGATAATAATTACTGCGTTGGCATCTGCGACCGTGTCGGATCAACATTCAATGATGACATGCAAACCCTTGAAATTGCCAAGACTTGAGTGGATTGCTCGGTTTTGGCTGGTGTGTTTTAATCGCAGCACAACAGCATTCTACGAACCTAGGCCCTTATATGTCCATAACGAGGCATCGCAGAAAGGTAGAAATGGAATGTTATCGTAATGTTGGTGCTGGTAAACATGTGGAAAATGCCGGCTCATGATCGCGCTGCGTGGATGCGTTCACTTCATCAAGCAGTGGAGATGATATGCGTGCATATAAGAGCGGAAAGGGAACAAGCTTCAGTCTTCAGTCTGCACTGGTCGTCTCACTGGAGCAGACTCAACATTGTGCAAGCTACATGATATCATATGCCTTTCCTGCGTATTTTCAGAACAGCTCTGCGTTGCATAGAAAGGGTTTCTGTGCGCATCAAGAAACCAAAGCAATTGAGCGGATGGACCATCTGGCGAAACCAGAGAACCATTTTCGATCAATTGTCGAACAACCGCTGTCTGACGGCAGTTCTTGCTTCAAATTTGTCGTGGGGCTCTTTGGAATCAACCGGCTGCAGTTACCACAGCCACTTCTACACACTTGCTTAAACTCGCAAGCTGTACGATTCCGTACAGAGACAAACCAATCCTGGTCGACCATGCGGCAGGCCGAGCGACACGCAGCTCGTTCGTCCAGGCCGGATATAATTGTGAAAGTGACTCTCAGCAGTTAGACGGGTGCCATGATCGTAGCATTGCCACAAAATGCTCCGTAGCCAGGCCAAATCCAGACGAGCCAGACGAGTTTGCCGTGATGAGGTAGTCGGAGCCTTTGGCCTTACATGAGAGTTTCTGCTCGACATTTGGACGTCACTGTTTGTTCACTGCCCTCCTCCAAGCGCTGTCGAGTATTAATTCCACGATTGCAGCACTGTATGCCGCCTCTTGCTCTCTCAATCTTCCACACTTGGCTTATGGCTATCGTTGAAAGTAGGCCCCTCCTTCCAGAAACCCGCACTTTGTGCGATGGAGCGCACGACTGTTTGGTGGTTGAGGAGCGTGGCGATGCCGATATCAGCCAGCAAGACGACGGCGAGACCTTGCGCGACCAGATAGCCCATCACTCGTGGATTGGGTGGAGGAGTTTGCTGCAGGCCAAGAAAGGTACGACGCTGGAGGCGTGGATGGCGGGCATGCGTGATGCCCAGGCCGTTGATCAGTCGTGGAGCCATCGGAGCTGTCGGTAATTGGTGTCTATAGCGCAAAGCAATGGCAGGAGGGAGGCCGAGAGATTATATGTGGAAGGCAACTCGGCTGCGATGCCGAAGCAACGGCAGTCCCGCAAAGGGCGATGCACGTGGCACTTCCGCGAGGCAGCTCTGGCAGGCCAAACGCCCGAGAGCCGCCGTGCGCGAAGCTGTCGTGGCTGTGTCCCGTAAGCGTGCTGTCGCATCGACCTAACCACTGCTGCCCTCCCCAATTACGCGCGTACCGGAGCAAGGCATCGACTGCCTGCGCGAAGCCACTGCACAATTGCTTTCCCACGGCGCAATACAACACTCGCTCAGAAGCGACCGCGACAAACCCGCCCCTCTCCGCGAGACCCTGGACGACGTTGGCGCGCCGCTACGCATTGGGTGCCTGGGACCTACGTACGACTCCTGCCGAATACACCGAACCGATCACGATACGTACGGAGTTGAGAAGACACGCCGCGCTGCGAGAGTTGATGGTTGCGCAAAGGTGTTCCTGAACGGCAGGCCCGCAACTACCAGCAAGGCCTGCCCACGATGTCGGGGAGGCCGGAACGCCCGCAACGACCTGGCCATGACGACCTGCTCGGACTTGACGACAATAACGACGCTTTGTACAGTAGTGGACAACCGCCGCCTGTAGGAGATCAGGACCTTTTGCACGAATACAACATTTCGAACTCGAGCACCGCCCCGCCGCGCGTCTCGACATCTCACGATGACTTTGTCGGAGCCAGCTCGACATCTGGCCTGCCGGGCGGGCCAGGACATGCGACTTCAGGCTCCGGGTCAAGTCTGCAGCCGCCCATGCTGGGGTCGGGAGGGAGGAAGTTCTCGCAGACTTCGGAGCTGAACAATTACCAGCGGTATTCTGACTTCGACGACAATATCAGCGATTCAAATTCCGTTTCTGGAGGATATTATGCGGCAGGTGGAGGGATTGATGAGGACAATGTGCCGGGCCTTCCGCTGAACAACAGGGGCAAGCACAGGAGCCGGAATAGCATTCTGAGTCTTGGTGGTGGCATGGTTGGAAAGATGAAGAACACGCTTGGTATGGGACCGCAGTACAGCGAGATGGATCTGCCGCTTACGGAGCAAAATGCTGCCGACCATCGTGCTGGTAACGCTGGAAGCGGTGGAGTGGATACTGTGAACGACCTCACATCTGGACAACCACAAACGCGAACAACACCAGGCTCGAAGTTCAAGTTCGGCCGAAGCAAAGTCGACCCAGCTACTCTTGGCCCTCGTATCATACACCTCAACAACCCGCCCGCGAATGCGACGACGAAATACGTTGACAATCACGTCAGCACAACCAAATATAACATCGTCACGTTCTTGCCGAAATTCCTCTACGAGCAGTTCAGCAAGTATGCCAACTTGTTCTTCTTGTTCACAGCGATCATCCAGCAGATCCCCAATCTCAGTCCTACAAATCGATACACCACCATTGTACCTCTAGGAATCGTGTTGCTTGTGTCAGCACTCAAGGAAATCGTCGAGGACAACCGAAGGAGAAGCCAGGACCGGCAACTGAACAATTCCCCTGCAAGCGTTCTGAGGGGGTCTAGGTTTGAACAGGTCAAATGGATCGACGTCAAGGTTGGCGACATCATTCGTGTGGAATCTGAAGAGCCGTTCCCTGCGGACATTGTTCTGCTCGCTTCGTCTGAGCCCGAAGGCCTGTGTTACATCGAGACCGCTAACCTAGATGGCGAGACTAACTTGAAGATCAAACAAGCCATTCCGGAGACATCGCACCTGGTGTCTTCCGCGGAGCTTAGCCGCCTGGGCGGACGAGTCCGCTCCGAACAGCCAAACAGCTCCCTGTACACATATGAGGCTACCTTGACAATGCAATCTGGCGGCGGCGAGAAAGAACTCCCCCTTCAGCCAGACCAGCTTTTACTCCGCGGCGCCACCCTCCGTAACACTCCATGGATTCAGGGCGTCGTTGTCTTCACTGGTCACGAAACGAAGCTCATGCGTAACGCCACTGCCACACCCATCAAACGTACCAACGTAGAGCGCACGGTCAACACTCAAATTCTGATGCTCGGCGCTGTGCTCATTATCCTGTCGCTAATCTCATCGGTGGGCGATATCGTCATTCGCAATACGATCGGCGGAAAGCTATGGTATCTGGAATACGAGAATGTCAACGGTGCTCAGCAATTCTTTGCCGATATCTTCACCTACTGGATTCTGTACTCCAACTTGGTTCCAATTTCCCTGTTCGTCACTGTCGAGATCATCAAGTACTATCAAGCATTTTTGATTTCCTCGGACTTGGACATCTACCATGACAAGACTGACACGCCAGCAAATTGCCGAACCTCGTCTCTTGTGGAAGAACTTGGACAGGTCGAATACATCTTTTCCGACAAGACCGGAACCCTCACGTGCAATCAAATGGACTTCCGGCAATGTTCGATTGGCGGCATCATGTATGCGGAGGAAGTTCCAGAGGACCGAAGAATCATTGGCGAAGATGAAAGCGGTACCGGAATCCACGACTTCAAAGCTCTGGAGAAACACAGGCATGGCAGTGATAATGCTGAACGCATTCATCAGTTCAACACACTGCTTGCTGTTTGCCACACGGTCATCCCGGAGACATCTGCCGAAAAGCCAGGCGTCATCAAATATCAGGCCGCTTCGCCCGATGAGGGTGCTCTAGTCGAAGGTGCAGTCTTGATGGGCTACAAGTTCGTCGCGCGTAAGCCTCGAGCTGTCACTATCGAAGTTGGCGGGCAGGAATGGGAATACGAGCTTCTTGCTGTCTGCGAGTTCAACTCCACCAGGAAGCGTATGAGTACGATCTTCCGCTGCCCCGACGGCAAGATTCGTGTTTACACCAAGGGTGCCGATACTGTGATCCTGGAACGACTGCGCGTGCATGACGATGTTGTGGAGAAGACACTATTGCATCTCGAAGAGTACGCTGCCGAGGGCCTTCGAACACTCTGTCTTGCTGTCCGCGAAGTCTCTGAGAGCGAATTCAGGGAATGGTACGACGTGTTTAACACTGCTGCGACCACGGTTTCTGGTAACAGAGCCGACGAACTTGACAAGGCTGCCGAATTGATTGAGCACGACTTCACTTTGCTCGGTGCCACTGCCATTGAGGATAAATTGCAGGACGGCGTACCTGACACTATTCACACTCTCCAAACCGCTGGCATCAAGGTATGGGTGCTTACAGGTGACAGACAAGAGACCGCCATCAACATCGGCATGTCTTGCAAGCTCATCTCCGAAGACATGTCGCTGCTCATTGTCAACGAGGAGTCAGCCGAAGCCACTCGCAACAATATCCAGAAGAAGCTTGATGCTATTCGATCGCAACACGCAGGCGGCATCGAGATGGAGACCCTTGCACTGGTCATCGACGGCAAGAGCCTCACGTACGCTCTTGAGAAAGACATGGAGAAGATGTTCCTTGACCTCGCTGTCATGTGCAAGGCTGTCGTCTGCTGTCGTGTCTCTCCTCTCCAGAAAGCCCTTGTTGTCAAGCTGGTTAAGCGTCACCTCAAGAGTATTCTTCTTGCCATTGGTGACGGTGCTAACGACGTGTCGATGATTCAAGCAGCTCACATTGGCATCGGTATCTCTGGTATGGAGGGTCTTCAGGCCGCCCGTAGCGCCGACGTGAGCATAGCGCAATTCCGATTCCTGCGCAAGCTTCTGCTGGTCCATGGCTCCTGGTCTTACCAACGTATCTCCAAGGTCATCCTCTACTTCTACTACAAGAACACGGCACTCTTCATCACGCAGTTTTGGTACTCATTTCAGAACGCCTTCTCCGGCCAGGTCATTTACGAATCATGGACTCTATCCTTCTTTAACGTCATCTTCACGGTGATGCCTCCCTTCGTGCTTGGCATTTTCGATCAATTTGTCAACGCCAGATTACTCGATCGCTACCCGCAGCTGTACCAGTTGAGCCAAAAGGGCGTCTTCTTTCGCCGTCACAACTTCTGGTCGTGGGTCGGAAACGGCTTCTACCACTCGCTGTTACTCTACTACATCTCCATCCTCATCTACTGGAACGACGGCCCAATGTCAGATGGCAAGATCGCCGGCCACTGGATTTGGGGCACAGCACTCTATACCGCCGGTCTCGTCACAGTCCTCGGCAAAGCCGCGCTCATCACCAACATTTGGACCAAGTACACCGTCATCGCCATCCCGGGCAGTCTCGCGATCTGGTTCATCTTCCTGCCCATCTACGCTTTCGCCGCGCCCAAACTCGGCTTCAGCACGGAATACACCAACGTCCTGCCCATACTGTTCTCGAGCCCCCGCTTCTGGCTCATGATGATCGCCCTCCCCGCCCTCTGCCTCATCCGCGACTTCGCCTGGAAGTACGCCAAGCGCATGTACTACCCGCAGACCTACCACCACGTGCAGGAGATCCAGAAGTACAACATCCAGGACTACAGGCCGAGGTACGTATTCATCATCCCTCCCCCCTTTTCTCCATAGGTAACGGCCGACGCTAACTCCGCGGTAACAGAATGGAGCAATTCCAAAAGGCGATCCGCAAGGTGCGCCAGGTGCAGCGCATGCGCAAGCAGCGCGGCTACGCCTTCTCGCAGACCGACGAGAGCCAGGCCCGCGTGCTGCAGGCGTACGACACGACCAAGGAGCGCGGCCGGTACGGCGAGATGACCAGCAGTCGGCGATGAGCGACCAAGAAAAAAAAGAGAAAAGGAAGGAGAAAAGAAAATATGTCATGTTGGAGGGCGAGCGTTTGCTGCGTGCGTGCGTGCGGACTCGTGGATCGAGGAGCAGCGCAGCGCAGCGCGGCGCAGGACATGCGGAGTTTGTGCGGGGTTTTGAGATGGGATCATTGTATCTACCTACTACGTCTTTTCTGCTCTTTTTTTACACTTCTTGATGGTGGTGGTTTGTGCTTGTAGCTATCTTTTGACACACGATTATCACTTTGATTCTGACGAATGGCATATTTCGGATTCCTTCCTGTCACACGTGGGCGATCTTGTGAAACTTGTGAAATCCATGGCTTTTGGGAAATGTTTTTCATTTGGAGGGGAAGTCGAACTATCTACCCTAAAGCTACCAACGCTTTCGAGAAGTCGATCATTCCCACTCATCGTCCGCGTAGCCTGTCTGTCTGTCTGTGTGCTCCAATCCTGAGAGGCTGCTGTTGTCGCCCGTCGCGTGGATCCTGTGAATGCAGAAGGGAAAACGCAAGTGCTAGGTCGTTCGTGTGGTCGTGAGGTGAAGGGGAAAAGGGAAGGGCAAGGGAAAGGGGGAAGGGGAAAGTGTGGTGCTGAGAGGGAGTGAAAACAAACAGAAGTAAAACTATCGGTCGCCATCCTTGAGTGGTCTTGTCAATGATTGCTAGGTCCGTAGACCACAGCTCGCGTTTCGTGTGTGGAAAACAGAAAAGCAATCCAACATCGAGAAGTCTTGGCTGCAGGCTGACGGAAGAGTGCGACATTGCCCGTCGCTCCCGCCCATGCAGCCGTGTTCGAAGTCGGAGAAACGAGAAAGTGTTGCAATTGATGTGCCAGTGACTTTCGTGAGGGTTGAACAAAACGAAACACATGCGTGCTGGCTCAGCCGGCGTGAATCAGGCCCCAAGTTGGCGACTCGATGTGCTCGAGGGAAGAGGTGGCGCTCTTCTCACACAAGTCATGGATGTCGTGCTCGCTCATGGTGGCATCATGAGCTGCATCGGTCGGTTCATCGAAGTTGAACCAATCAGTAGAATCCTCTTCGCCGTCCGAGAAGTCGTAATCAGAGCCGTCGTCGCTCTGCGCCGCATTCTCCACAATCTCTTCGGACAGGCTCTTAGTTCCGGACGTCTCCTCCTAGTGCCAACCGGCGCTGGTAGTCCTATAGGCGGTAGTGGGTTCGTCAGATGCTTTGACGATGATGCTCTCCCACTCCGGCGGGACCTCCATCTCATCGATATTCCACTCCTGCCTCAACAGGCTCTTCGTGCGCGGTGTCGTCGAGCGCGTCGCGCCATAGCGGCCGTAATTCGGCGGCAGGGGCGCCCAAAAAAAGTTGCCGGAGGGAATCTGCTTGTTGACCACATCCATATGACGGTCGATTTGGATTTGCTCCTGATGAGTTGGCTCCACCTTGTCGGGAATCTGCAACTTCTTGCGAATTGCGCAATCCTCGCGCTTTCTAATGCATGCGCCGCATTCGCCGGAAAGGAATTGGCACACCATCGAGTTCTTGCAGCAAACTACCTGCTTAGTTTCTGGCCATTTGACATGGCCGCGGCATTTGCTCCAGGTGTGGTGGATGATGTGCCTGCAGGCGGTGTACTTGAAATCAATGGTTTTGCACATCGTGGTTGTCAGCGTGCTTTGTTGTTGAGATTTCGAGTCGTTGTTGGAGGGATTTCCGTTTGGAATGCAATAGTTTGATGTCGTTGCTGTTATCCAATGTGTGGTGCTAGAGCGAAGTCGTGTGACCTTGTTTGCTCGATGTTGTGGTCACGAGTTGGCGACTGTTGCTGCGGCAATTTGCTCGTGATGGGTCTGTTGCCTGCGCTGGCAGTGTGCTCGTGGTCTGTTTGTTGCCGGCTGGCAGAAATTTTCACGTGATTGATGGTTAGGAGTGTGGATGGTGTTGTTCGTTGGTGGGAAAGGAAGGTTCTGAAAGAAAGGCTGTGCTCGGCGTGCTTGAGGAAAAGAGGAAGCGACGAGGCAGGAGTAGCTACAGGAGTCGCGCCTCGCGCCTTCCTCACTTACGGTGTTACTGTTGTTGGGTGCAACGGGCACTGTCACGTGCGCCAAGCTCGACGACTGTGGCGCAGAGTTACACTGCATGGTAAGGTAGAGCTGAGAGTGAAGTGAAGTGAAGTGAGGTAAAGTGAGGCGATGTGTCAGCAATGCCCCGTCGTTTACATCAGCACGTGACACCGAGTGAGGAGATAGAGTTCGAGTGCTTGGGGTGGCTGTCAGATCTGCGCGCACTTGTGCAGGGAGCGCCTTCGCAAGCTTTCTTGGACAGACCCTTCTTCAATGGTGCTGGCGCGTCTGAAGGCTTGACGCCTGAAACGCAGGGATGAGGTGTAACAGTAGGCGATGACATTCTTCAGCTCAAACTCTCTGGGATGCAATTATGTCAACTGTTTCACGTGTCTCACATGCTGTCGTGGGCCTGTCGCAGTCACTCTGATACCTCGCACCGTGCGAGTCTTGCTCTGGAGCTCTGGAGAGCCAAGCACTCATCTGTTGTTGCCTCAGGAAATATCAGCACACCACTCGGGCGCACGAGGACAATCTCCAAGTCAAGCCTGACTTCACGGGGCTGGAGTCCGAGGCGAATCATGAAGGAAGCAAGATCCGCAAAGGCGGCTTGAACCGGACTGTTGAACACGACAAACAGCGGGACGATGCAGCAAATTTCGTGTCCGGGATGTTTTCTCGCCTAATCACGAGGCCTGCGACGGTGGAAAATGCACCCGCCCGCTGAGCCCGCTCCGCCTGCTCGTGATGTTGTGCGAGGCGTGCGTTCCTCGGCGAATGGCAGCAGCAGTCCTAGGCTCCTAGCCTTCGCTGCCCTGGCACAAGTGCGCGAGCTAGCACGGTCAGTCGCCCTCCGACCGTTGCCAGCCAGAGATTTGGGGCCCCTGAGATGTAATAACGAGCGCTGCTGGCTCCTGCCCAAGCACAGCCCGCGACAGCGCTGCTCTCGAATGAGGAGACGTGGGAGACCAGGTCACTGTTCATATGGCTGGCCTTGCACGGCCTCGCAACCTCACGGGGGCGACGCTGCCAACCACTCAGGCTGCCGCTACCGCCTGGTGCCTCGCGAGCCTTGGAAGAAACAATGGACCCATGTCCAGCGCCGACGCAAGCTTTTCCCGAGCTCCGCGCGACGCGCCCACGGCGCTGCGCGGCGCTCCAACGCCTGCAGGTACTGGAGCGCCAAGGCAACCCAGACCCCTTTAACCGTTTGCCTCTGGCGCTCTCACGCATTTGGCCGGCAGTAGGGCAAGCCCTATGGGAGTGCTGCCCGCGGGGAAGTGAAAGGCGTGCACGCAGCGAACACATTCTCGGCACTCTGGGCTCTCGTGGCCCATGTCGAACGGGCAGACTCGACACACAGAGGCACCGCAGAGCACACCCTCCCCGCAAGTCGGGCCAGGGAGAGGGTGCTGCTCGGCGCATGGTCTCGCCTGTCAAAAGGGACCGGGCAGGAAAGATCCCCATTGGCCGCGCGCCACCGCATCTCCACCGGCCTCAAACGAGATGCCGGCTAAGGCCGCGTGCGAAGAGCAGCCGTGATGGAATTGGACAGTGCAAAGGGTCTGGCAGGCCGGGGTGGCAGAAGGCAAGGCCTGGCACAGGCCGGCCGTCGTGCGCAGAGGCGTGGTGATGGAGGAGGCGGCCGGCGCTCGTGCGCTGTACCTGGGTAGTCATGCAACTAGTCGATCATGCCTTGCGGTTGTGTGTCGTTTCCGCAGGCTGGAGAGCATCTGTCGTCCGCCGGTCACACCGCACGCAGCGCGACTCTCCCATCGCCAATAACCACCGTCATTGCCTGCCGTGCCTGCTTGACACAGTCCCCAGACCCAGCCGTGCCGGACATGTGCCCGCCAGCGCTGGAGCGGCCGTAGTAGTGACACGCCCAAACGTCTTGCCGCGCAACGCCCGCCAGCGGTGGTGGGATTCTTACGCGTTGTGTCGCAGATCCAACACGACGTGTGTGTCTCACCTGCCCATCCCTACACCACTCACCGCGCAGCGATCGCCGGCCCACATCCCCCATTGCCCGGCCGTCTCACGCTGGAGGCTTTCGGCGTACCGCTACCGCCAACCGCCTACCGCCCGCCGGCGTGCAGCGCTGCCCAGCCAGCCTTGAGGCGCAACCTCGAACTTACCTTAGGCGACTTTCTCGCCCGTCCCGCCAGCCAGCCAGCCCGCCAGCCAGCCAGCCAGCTGCCGACCGAAGTCTCGTCGCCGGCTTGTGGTGAGCCCTTGCTCCTCCCGACCTGACCGTCACATCGCCCTCTCGCCCACGCTGCACTCGCCTGCACCCTCCGGCGCTCACTCCTCGCAGGAGTCTTGCCGCCATCATGAATCGGCGGAAGTTCTCCTTCGATCTGCCACGCCTGGTATGTCGTCGCCCGCGTGCCGCATCTTGCGATGCCGCCTGCTAACCCACACCGCAGAAGCTCGGAGCCTTCAAGCCCGACAACAGGCAATATGGCGAGAACCATGGCATGCACGGCCTGCCCTTCAGCATGCCCATGGAGCCCGAGTCGCCTGGAGAAATCCCCAAAACCATCCTCCCGCTGCCATCCGACCTCGACGCTGCCTTGCGCGCCGCATGTACTGGCGTCATCCGAAACAACAAACCGTCGCACGAGTACCACAAGGGAGGGAAGGCGCAACTGGACTATGCTACGATCAAAAGAGGAGGAGGAAACCAGCCGGCGCCCCAGAGAGCTGCACCGGCATGTGCGCCTTTGACCAAGACGGATTCCAACGAAGATCGCCCTCACATGCAGCAGGGCTCATTATCCAACGGCCTGACGAGCCCGAACAAGGCTCATCGTGCGTCGCACATATCGGCAGCTTCGGAGGGACAGCCTCAAGCTGAGGAGAACACCCACCAAGTGCGGGTCCAAAGGTCGCGTGCTCAATCGCGTGTGGATCAACTCATGGGCGGCGCGTCGCCACCAAAGCCGGCCCGTCCACAAAGAGACAGGACCGACTCTCATTCACGTTCTAAGTCGACACCTCAGGCCTTCTGGACTGCTCCCCCACCCAAGATCGGGGTCGTTGAACGGCCCAAACCTGCGCCCAGGGCGCATTCTATGGAAACAAATGGATCCACCCCTCAAACCGATTCCACGGACTTATCCTGGTCTGCGGGGACTGCTATGACTTCCGCCATGAACACACCTGCGAGATCGTCTTCTTTACGAAAGCCCAATCTGCTGCGAGATAGCTCGGAGGCAAAGAACGCCATGAAGGTTGATGCGATAGACGCGGACTGGATGAAGGAGGAATCAGAGAGGCGCAGGCTACTTGAGCAGCAAGCGTACGCAGACACTGCGCTATCTCGCCATGCGACATGGACGGGACCCCAGCCTGAACCTGTTGATGCTAACGCTGAACACAGCAAAGCGGCAAACCCTGACTCGCAAACAACTACACCCATCGCCAGCGTACCTCCGCGAAAGCCTGTACCTACCGCACGACCGGAGGTCAAGCAAGAGCCTGACAACAGTCAAGCACTTGAAGACGAGTCAGATTCTGAACCGTTATCGCCAGAACTAGATCTTAGCCTGAACGACCCTGCTCGACGCGATGAGAGACCGAATATGCGGGAAGAGACACAAAAGGCTCAGACGGTACAGCGATCTGAGAGTCGCGCAGGCAGAGGACGTACGCGTGGCACTGGTGTGCCAATGAATTCTCGCGCCGCTAGCAGAGCACGGAGTATCACCCGGGAGGTGAAGGAGTTCATGCGCAACGCCTCTCGCTCTCGACAGCCGAAATCGCGTGCAGAGGAACCTCGTGCCCGCTCACGACGACCATCAATGAGCCGCGCCAGAGAGCAAGCCAGCAACGTCATCGACTATTTCCGACCTGGTACTGCAATTGGCACCAACAAGCAGAGTCTGGACATCCCTCGCAATGCTTCGGCTTTGCAGTCAAGATCGCATGAATCCTTGACAAGCGCTAGATCCTCTACTTCCCCGGCCAAAGACACACCCATGCAACAAAACTCACAACGCAGCTCACAACATCAAAAGGGTCCAGTCAATTACACCAGACCATTCAGCGGTGCCAGCCTGGAAGTGGATGATGATAATACCAGCGGACGTCCAATTTCTTCACTTACCGAAACATCTCAGTCTAAGGCTCAGCCGGATCTGAACCGAGCATTACCCCCTCTCCCGCGCTTGGAATCCTGGCATGGCAATCCCGAGGCTGAGCTCGAGCAAGCTCCCGAGCCGCCTCAACATGTGCCTGAGCTCGCGGTTCGTATTGTATCTGGAATGGCAAGCCCAGTCTCGGCCAGCCCTACGACCGTGAGAAGCACGACCCAAGATGGCGCCAAGTCTCCTCTTCCCAGTCCAAAGTTACCAGAGGGCGTTCATGACTTCGTGGCACTCCGCATGGGCGCACCAGTCCCCGTGAGTAGGCAGTCCTCAAGAGCGAAGATGTCACGAGAGCACATGAACCCCAACCTCGTTCATCAAGCACGGCCTCGACGATCACCTAGAGATCCGCGGCAAATTAACTCGCAATCTCGAAATAGTGGGATACCCGTGTCCCCTTCGCAGCTCACTATGCCAAAGCGAGAGGACGCTCAATCAGCCAGGCGACGTAGCAAGAGTCTGCAGGAGGTAAACCCACCTGATTTGTCAGAGAAGCTTCGCAAAGCATCCGCCAACGCGCCCGACGGAAGACCAATTCACGCTGTCGGCCAAGCGAAGCTCATTGACACCTCCGCGTCGCGCAAAGAATCCGACAATTTTGCGACTAAGCTCGGACGGAAACTCAGCACGAGGGGAAAACGAAATATTACACCAAACTCGTCACAGCAGCCGCCAGTGCCGCCGCCCCACCGTGAGTTGCCGCAACGCAGCACCAAGACTGCCACGAGTTCGCCGCGCGGCCTCAGTCGCGCCAATAGCCATTACACCTCCCAGAAACAACAGAGCCTTTCGCGGAAAATGAGCATGGAGGAGTATGGTCAACTTTACGACGGTCGATACCACAAAAACAACGACCTTCTCACCGCCCCGCCGCCTGCGGCTTCCACGAGCACCAGGAACAGTCCACGCATCGGCCTTGGTAACTTCCTTCCGTCAAAGAACCAATCGCCTCCGCATGGATCTCAACAGCAACATGGCTCTAAGAAGTGGTGGCACCTCGGTCTCGGAAATGGCGACAAAGATACGCCCATGGACGAAATGCCCAGGACTGGCAGCAATGCAGATCACGCGGGCGGCGGACTCGGAATGCGATTCTAAGCAGTCGCCGCGACCACTCTCTAGATCTGATCTTCATTGCCTTCTAGTCCATTGGCTTCATTAAACTCCAGATTCCCCATTTTTTTACACGGCTTCCTGCAAGACTGCAGAGCACGGAAGCAGTCGTTATCTTGCTCGACTCGGAACTACGACAAAAAATTCCTGGCCATTTACTTCGCGACTTGTAATTATTGCCTCTACACCTCACGATCTCTCCTCTTCATTCTCTTGGGTATCTCGGAAACATTTTTGGGAACACCGCTATTCCCCTCGACAAACAACTTCTTTTGTTCGATTCGATTTGCGTGCAAGCGACAACGGAGCTCGGGGCCGGGCGCTTTTCTTTTCAAAATTCACAACCAAAGAGCAAAGACTGGACTGGGCATGGAAAGCATCATCGGGACAGCATGCATCTTCTCTTTCAACTCACTCTGCATGGGCGCTTCATCCGCGCAAACGGCGTTCGATTCCCACAATTCCTGCTTGTCCTTTCTGCTTTTATCATTTCGATGCTCTTCGGATGCATCGGGTTTGCCTGCTTTTAATTCTGTTTGGGATCAAGAAGATGACGACCGGAGCGACGACCAGTACTACATAATTTTACAAATAGATACCATACCATTCAAACCATTGGATTACACATTGGCTTTCAGGCAACAGTGATACAGAGCGTGCTGTGACGGCGAAACACATTGTTCTGATCTCGTTTCGAAGCTACTACATGAATAGGTGAAGTTTAAGATAGGCGCACCGCCGTACCGTGGCTCTCCAAGTGCCAAAGCTTGATTCTATGGCTTGCTGCGGTACTAGTAAAGCAGACAAGTAGGCTCGGTCTGGCTTCCGGTCAGGATTCTGGAAGCTGGGTCCCGTGTGGATCTCTCCGGATAGGCGAAAGCTTGGTCGTCGCAGGACGGGGTCTAGGAGGATTGAATTGGCTCTATCTCGGATGGTGATACATGCTGAGGTCATGTCTTTGGTGGCGGACACCCATGTTGTCATATTGTGCGATTGTTTGCCAATTCTCTGATGTTGGGAGCGGGAGACGCGGTCGACATCTCAGCTCTCGTTGGGGGCTGTGTGATGCGCCAAGGCGGCTCTCTGGTGACTGCTGTAGAGAACCTGCCGTCGAGCAAATTGCTGACGCGGTAATTGGACGTTGTAGATCGTGCTGACGGGTTGGGACGAGCAGCGCATCGCTCTCGCAAGTAGGTGAATGGCGGGCCAAACGGGCGGCCAGACCAAGGCGCCCTCTGCAGGCTGTCGTCATACCCGGCCCGCCCAAGGCGTGGAGAACGGGCCTGCAAACGGACCGATCGCATCCGCGCCCTGCGTCCCGTTGGAGTCTAAAGACGAGGATCTAAATGATGTCTTGGGACGCGTCGAAGCACGCGTTGACGGAGCTCTAATTTCTACGCAACACCGACAAATTGTCAATTATTCACTGCGCAAAGCCGCACCCGTCTGCCCGCGTGAATGCGCGCAGTCGCACAGTCGCACAAGCACAGCAAGAGCTGCGTCTGCTCGTCCTTGGCGCCCGTCGCGGTTGCCTTCCCACCTCACTTCCTCCCACCTGCACCCGCGCCCATCCCGCCGCAAACTTATTACCCTATCGCTGTCTGACGCGCCACAGCTCCCTCGCGCCAGGCCCGCACGCGACAATTGTCTCCCCATCCCACTTTCTTCCTTATCCCAGCATGCGCTACCGCTCGTGAGGCTGCCAGCCCGGAACGTGCCGCGCGCTCTACCCCAGGACGTCATGTCTACCACCACCAACAACACAGCAAACAGTTCGCCTTCGCCGGGCGCGAGAGCCGCGGTCGCCAACACTACCACCCCGGACCGCGACCACGCCGCCGACAGCGATGACTCGCTCGCCCGCAAGCGCCAGCGACTCAGCGAGGAACCGGAGGTCCTCATCGAGGCTGACGAACCCGAGGAAATGGAAGTCGGCGACCAAATCGGCAACGCCATCATGATCGACGACGATGTGCTTGACGCTGCTGCCTACAGCGATACGTTTCGCGTTTTTGCGAACAGTACGCTCGAGCCTATGAGTGAGATGTATCAGCTACGACGCTTGGTTACAGGCGATGGTGTGTCGATGTCGTTTTTCTTTTTTTCTTGCCCTTGTCATTCGATATGTGTCGTTCCAGCTGACTTTGCCGCCAATTAGATTTCCTTCGCATGGATATCCTCGAAGGCTTCGTCGACTGGCTTGAGCAGCATCTACAAGGAACGGCTCACGACAAAAAGCAGTGGCAAACGAAATATCTGGAAGACGAGCCTTTCTTCACCAACCTTGCCGAATTCGCCCACCAGGTCTTGACATGCGGCGACCTGTTCGAGACCAGCAGTAATCCCGTTCGCATGAATCGACTCGGTGTAAATCTCTACAGTGCCCTCGGATCGCTGTGCTTACGCGTAATATCGTTCATCCCCAAAATGCTGGAGGCACCGGCCGCAAGACGTGACTCCGCCCAGCCCGTCGCGTCTTCTCAGCAACAGATTCCGCTATTCTTGTACCTATCGCTACTGGCGCGGCTTTTGAATGAGCGCACGACTTTCACGGTCTTCTTGCTTACTTTCGGATTCCGCCCTGGACCCAGCATCGCCCGAACTTCACAAGCCATCCTGTCCGACGATCAGATCATCCCGTCGCTGAACGCTGTCCTGCTGAATCTCAGCGTCCGGCCGCGCGAGTTCACCGACGCGTGGATCACAATTGCCCAGGTCATTTATATCCTCTCACGAACACTTTGCAGAGCGGACGACGAGTTCCACGCCGGTGATGGCGCACACGAGGTCGACAGCATGTTTATGTCGATCAACGAATACGTCGTCCCGGCTATCTGTCAGAAGCATCCGAGAGCGCTTCCTATGGACTTTCACACCAATCTAATCACTCTCGTGTCAGAGGTGCTGCGCATTGCCGTCATCGCTCGGCCTTTGCCGTCCGTACTCCAATTGTACCACAGAATTACCAAGGAGGACAACACTTTCGCATGCGGTATCGTAGATGAGCCTGCGACGGAAGAGAAGCTGCAAGAAGCTTGCGGCAACGATCAAAAAGTCCTTGCCGAGCTGGTTAAGGACCTCTGGCTGCTTCAGGTTCTCAAGGGATACGTTTCAACCGATATACTGGACATCAAGAGCAAGGGTATTGTGGTGTTGCGGGACTTGTTAAAACTCTCTCACAGCATTCATCGCACGGATCCCAGAGGTATCGAGCATCCGGTGTTGCAACATCTCGCACGCTTCTTGCGGATCGGCAATTTCATCGAGTACATCTTCAGCGCCGATTCTCACGCGAGTCTTGTAAAAGAGTGCTCGGATGTAGTCGCTTTCCTGGCCGTCACCGGCACCTACACCGACAACGAATCGGACCTCATCTGGAAAGCTTGTACCACCAGCGTCGAAGCTGAGTTTGTTAAGGCATCGTTCGAGGTGCTGAAGAACATGCTCATATACATTCAGCCCTCGCAAATCTTGCACATGGCTCGCAAGTACACGAAAACCCCTGCCTCAGCTTTGGGCATGTACGGCATCGCCTTCTTGACCGAGGCATTCGGGAAGTTTCACTCTTTTCCGCCGGATAGCGAGTTGCAGCTCGAGCCGATGCGGATCTGCTTCGATATCCTGAAGCGCCTTGATGCGGATCCGGCAGCGCCGTCGACCATCCCTCTTCGCGACGCTGCATTCCATGAGATTGCCGTTCTGGGCTTCCCGCATTACAACGTCGATCATCGCAAGGTCATTTATCATATGTGCCTTGCTGAGATCAAGGGACGCACGAAGTATTCAACGACCTGCATGGAAGTGCTCAATATCTTCTCAAGAAATCCAAGCTCAGAGGAGGCTGAGCTTCTTCTGAATCTCTTGCCTGTGCGAGCAGCGCTGGACGAGCTCGTACATTTCGTCCGCAGCGATGCGAAACAGGAGATGATCGGCAATCATTCAGTCCTCGATGCTGTCAACATTCGTCTAGACCTCGTCCTTTTCTTCATCGGTCTTTCCGTATGTACGGAAGACAAGGAGCTCGAAGAGAGTCTCTGGGATTGTACGATCGGGGACTCAGCGATCAATAGTCGGGCCAGAGAGGATGCGCTTGATCACTTCATCTCGGCTCCACAACACGTGAAGCACCCTGCAAGCATCGAGACGTTGTTTCAGAGAGGAGTCGAGCAATTCCTTCCCATGATGTCTGCGGACTGCGCGACCTTGCGCTTGATCGTTTTCCTGCGCGAGAAGGTCAAGGAGTCCGAGAGCAAGAAAGAAGCAGATGAGCTTGAGCAGATTTTGGAAGAGTCATCGTGGCAGCAGCTGACTCGGCTGACCTTGACAACCTCGAGTGAGCGCGTCGCCACCGAAGGCAGGATGGCGATCACGAGGATCTTGTTTCCTAAGAACATTCTACGTGACAACTCGCACATCGTCGCGCGTCAAGCGGCTTTCGCTCGCCAGCACATCGACTCCCTGCAGACGTTGCAGAAGGAGCCAGATGCGTCCAACCACAGAGTCTCTCTCGTTCGCGGGATTGGGCTACTGAGGACGATCCACCATCAGAGCAAAATGCTCAGCCCGATGAACGTTGCCCATGTGTCCCCTATTGAACTTGGCGACAGCGACGAGGCTGAGCGCATTGAGTTCGTTGTCCACATTCATGGACCGCAGAGCAATCCCATTGCACGCACAGTCCAGGCTCTAGAGAACTGCCACATCTCTGATCTGGGCGAGGCCCTTCGGTCGACTAGCGGAGTTGACGACCATGATCTCGTTCGCAACGGTTCATTGACAAGACTTGAAGACATATCTTCTCAGACGTTGCACGAGGCGGGCATCAAGGCTTCGAGTGTCGTTTCTATCCGCCCACGCTACACTTTTGACTGCGACTTTGGCAAGGTCTTCGCCTCGACCAGTGCAGTCGAGCGGATAGTCCTTGCTAGCTTTGAGGTCCTGGAGAAGCTGCTCGATGCCGAGGATGAGGTTGCTGAACGTGTGTATCACTTCCTGGCTGAGGTCTCGCCGCCCATGCCCACTCGTCGCCGCGTCCTTGATCAGAATGCCTCGCTCGACGAGATTTTCCCTCGCGATCGCCAGTGGAGGACCCTGTACTCCATCCACATCCTGGCGAGCCATCTTGACGAATGTAACAAGCTTGGCGTGGCTGATCAGAACTTCATTTTGCACGGCGCGAAATTGCTCTCTGCGCTGCTGCTGGATTCCACGAGACCGGTGTCTCCGAGCGTCTTGTTCGAGTGTCTGCCTGGCCTTGTCAGCTTTTTGCAAGAGCGTCCTCAGAACAGCCCGCCACCTCCCTATTTGGAAAATCCCAAGGAGCTGGGACTACGCTTACTTAAAATCACTCAGCAGATTCAAGAGCTGGACCTCCATGAGTCGCCACGCCAACACCCGCAATCGACTCAACTTTCGGATCGCGCAGAGCTCAGTAGACTTGCATACTCAGTGGTGCTACAGCTGGCACGAACTGATGGGCTTTGGGAAGGAATCCACAGCGACAAACGCTTCGCCGACGCCCATGAGAGCCTTCTTCTCAGCAAGGACATTAGTGTGTCGCACACAACGTCCGTGCTAATGGGCGATTTTGTCAAAGAGAGGCCCGATCTGGTCGGGAGCTCATATCTGACAACGCTGATTTCGTTGCTCCCAACCGCGATGAAGGCGGAATGTCTGACTCATGGATTCTTCTCACTGCTCGGCGAGGTCATGTGGGCTAACAGCACTGTACACACGAACGACGCGAGTGTCCGCTCGATCATCGAGAAGCTTGTGCAGCATGTCTGGCAGTACCGCCACTCTGAGACAGCAGATCTTCCTTTGGTCGACCGGAAGTTCTTGGATTTACTTTCTTTGCTGAGCATCTCGATCGACGTCCTCAAGAGCTTCAAGCAGCCTTTGCGTCTCGGAGACTTGGCGGTCCATATCTGGGACCGCTTGCTGTTTTGCGATGACCCCAAGCCCTCTTTAACGGAGATGACGGTGGCTGGGGAACACTCTTCCTCAACGACTAACCTTACTCTCCGCGGTCATGGCGACGTTTCTGCGTTAGATGACGACTTGGCAGAGCCGAAAGCCCCGACCATTGTTCATGCGCGCGCCACTAATGTACCTCCGACCCCGCTGTATCACGCAAGCTCGAGAGCGACATGTCTGGAAATCGTCCGTAAGGTCTGTGATGACCAGGAGACCTACGGATGGCTGCTGGGACGCACAACGCAGGCCGTACAATGGATAGAGCGAGTTCGGGGTGCTTGGTTCAACCCGCGACAGTATCTCAGGGCTCCTGAGGCTTGTTCGGGTCTCTCCAATCTTGGCATGACCTGCTACATGAACTCCTTGCTCCAGCAGATGTACTCGAACGTACAGTTCCGCAAATTCATCTTCGACACTCCGCTCCTCGACGCCTCGAACCAGGATCTTCTGTGGCACGTGAAGAAGCTGTTCGCCCAGATGCAGAATTTGGTTCAGCCCTGGGTCGACACGCAAGAGCTTGCCAGGTACCTCAACATCTCGGTTGATACTCAAGAAGATGTGCACGGATTCTACACGATCTTCATGAGCGCTCTGGAGTCGTGCTTGCCTGATCCTCCCGCGAGAGCTGCGTTCAATGGGATGTTCTCTGGCAAGCTAGCGACGCAGGTTCAGGGCTCTTGCGGCCATGTCTCTGCTCGGACTGAGCCGTTCAGTGACTTGTCTATTACTGTGCAAAACAAGCAGAGCTTGGCCGACAGTCTCGCCGAGTTCGTCCAAGGCGAGCCGATGCAAGGCGCGAACAAGTACAAATGCCTTTCTTGCGATGCGGACAACGGAGGCAAGCTTGTCGACGCTATGCGCAGGACGTGCTTGGAGGATGTTCCGGACCACCTGACCGTCTGTCTCAAGAGATTTACTTTTGACATGATGGGCCAGGAGTCGAAGAACAACGATTTCTTCCAGTTCCCAGAGGAGATCGACCTTAAGCAGTATGAACTCAGCCATCTGGGCAATGCAGACGGCTCGACTACGCCGGATGTTTTCAAGCTCGTTGGAGTCATTGTTCACTCTGGCATCTTGACGTTCGGCCACTACTGGTCATACGTCCGCCTTCGGTATCCCGACCCTAATATCAGTCAGTGGGTCCGACTCGAGGATACGAATTCTCGCCCTGCACAGGGCTTCGAAGAGGTTCAGAACGAATGCTTCGGTGGCGGCAACCGCACCCACAACGGGTACGTGCTGTTCTACCAGCGCGAGAGCTCTTTCCAGAAGGCGTCTTCCGCAATCACGGAGCCTTATGGGAATTTGCCTTCAACGACAGTCCTCCCGCCACGTGTCAGCATGCCCGATGATCTCTTCCAACAGGTCCACGAGGTTAATGTTTCCCGTCAACGTACCGCTCAGGTCTTCGACAGCGGCTTTCACAAGTTTATCATGGACATCACCCACGACTTCCACCTACGCGCCTCTGAACCTGTGGCGAGCGAGGACTCATCCCCAACTTCGGAGACTGCTTCGAAGAGCGGTGGTCAGGAGAGCTCTGCTGCGAATAGTTCACTTACTGTCTTGCTGGCTCGATGCGCGATCAAATACCTGGAGCATGTGCTGCTTTCCGAGAACATTCCGCAGAAGCTCTCGCACTTCCTGCTCACTCTGAAGATGCAGACCACATCGTGCCCGAAACTCGTGCATTGTTTGATCTCGGAAATTTGCGCCGATCCGAGCTTCTTCATTCAGATCGTCGACCACGACAACGAGGTGACACGCAATTCGATGCGGACTTTCTTGAGGGAATGTCTCACGCACATCAGAGAAAATGATGAAGTCAACTACGAGGAGGACGTGCGTAAGCTCATCACCGTGCATGCTACGCAGCTGAGCAGTCTCGACGATCGCCATCTCAGGTTCGTGGACTTCTTCTCGGTCCCATTTGAAGTTTCGGTCATGGGACACGCGGAGACGGAAATTGTCTGCGACGCTGGGTACATATCGTGGATATTGGACGTCGCGATGTCGCTGCCGTTCGACGCAGGATCTCAGAGCATGCCAAACCTCCGTGACGCGGCTAAGAAGCGCAGAGTCGGGTTTGCACCTTTGTGGCAGTTCATGGGTCTTGTGCTGTTGAACGTTAACAACAGTGCACAAGATGATTGGGAGCTGGCCGAGACGAGCGTGGAGACCAGGTCGTCCATCCTGCAAGCTCTCCTGACCCACAAGATCCGTCCTGACAGTCCTCTCCTCAAGTGGATGGCGCTTGCGATCTGGCAAAATGCCGACACGAGCGATTGGTCTGAGTTCCCCGCTGCTCAGCTCATTCAGCGCATGATTTCTGTGTCGCCGCCAGATATGGAGACGCGACAGATCATTAGCGAATCTCTCATACGTCTGCTGCGCAAAGACGAGGTGTACCGACTCCCGCTGTTCTACATGGTGACGGCTTTGATTGCATCCTGCGGCGATTCCCCAGAATCGGATTTTATCATCTCCGAGGTGATCAAGGGCGTCAAAGAGCACGACAAGCCGCCTTACAAGCTCATGCTCGAGTTCTTCGAGACCGTCATGCACTTCGCGCCCATCGGCGTCACCAAATACGTCGCCGTTTGGGCGCCTCATTGGCTGCTCCCGCAGTCCAAGGCCTCCAAGCGCACCATCGCCTGGCTAGCTTCTCACTTCTTCGTCGCGGACTGCGTCTCGAGAGCCTCGGCAACGCGCGATGTGTACGGAACGGACCTGGACGTCGCCCGCTCGCTCACCGTCCGCTCGCTGGCGGACCAGTGCATGCGCTTCTTGCTCGATGCCCGCGACGTCGACGAACGCGCTTCGTACCCGCAGGTCCACGCTGTGCTCAGCGATGCCCGCGTGTGGATGACCGGGTTTCTGGCGTCGTGCGAGAAGGTCTTGCGCGCGGCGAAGGAGGCGCAGAATCGGGCCGCTAAGGCTCTCGAGGACGCTGACGAGGATGATGACGAAGAAGAGGCGAAGGTGGAGGATGTCTATCCGAGGCTGAGCGAGGAGATGGCGGAGGAGTACAGGAACCTTGCCCCCGCTGCCGTGCAGCTCGACTCGCTGCTGATGGAGATTGAACTTGCGGGCTGCGAGGACGAGGTGGACGACGAGGGCGATAGCAGCGCTTTCGAGGACACTGAGGATGAGGATGCTTGAGGTTGTGGGTCCGATGGATGATGCAGGGCACAACGACGAAATTGAGCCAGAAAGTGCGGTGTTGTTTGTTCTTCATCGCTTTGGGGAGGATACATGATGGTCGACCGCATGTTGCTCTCCCTCATATTGTAGGAGCAAGAAAGCACGGCAACGAACAAAAATCACGATGACGAGCGATGAAAGAAAGACGAAGATGACGAACCTCATTGATGATCGGCGCAAGGACTTCGGTTTCTTCTTTTACTTTTCTCATGGGGCATAGCGATGGAGCAATCAATCGGTCCGATTTTCTCGCCGGAAGTTTTTGGCGGTAGAGATACTTTGTACGAGAGTTGCATTCTTACACCTGCGTTGAACTTCGATACCGCCGTAAGGACTTTTTACTAGCTTCCCAAGGGCGATTTGTAGAAAAACGGGCCTAGGTATTGGCTCTCCTCTGGGTTCAAGGAATAGAGTGCCCTCATCATGTTCCCGATCGCGTCGAGCTCCTTTCTCATGTCTTCCTCATCCTGCTTTTCCCTGGACATCTTTGAACGCTTTCCATCCCCCTTGGACGCGTGTTCGCGCGGTTGCGAGGCGAGTATATACTCCTCGACCGCCTCCACGGCACCTTGCCCACCTCCACCCAAATCCACAACCCATGCGCGAAGGCTCGAATCAATCATGACATTATGGGCATTGACGTCCCCCCACATGAGACCCAGCCCATGTAGCGATCGCACCGTCTCCTCGACCGTCGCTTGCCAATCCAAAATCTTCGCCTGCCTCGTCGCCACCGGCGTATCGGCCAGTTTCATCCCATCGACCCACGCCGTGAGGAAGCCGACTATGCACGGCGGGCTCTCGGAGGTCGTCACTATGCCTTCTAGACGGGGTATGCTTGGGACGGGACCCAGTTTCTCGTGTAAGGCGATGTTTGCAAATAGTGCGTTCACGAATTCAGGGTACATTAGGTTTGTCGCGGGTTTAAAGAATCTCGTTTCGTCGTTGACGGTGGCTTTGATGGGTAGGGTTGTGGCGGAGGGCTCGAAGTCTCTCTGGGAGAATGTCACCTCGCTTGCGTCGAATCGTGGCAGGGTTGGAGGGAGCTGGAGGTTGGGGATTGGACGTGTGAGCAGATCGTATGTTGGCTCGATCGTGTGCTTGTCGGTGGAGATGTGGTCTTCGGTGGAGAGGCTGAGGTGATAGTGATTGGTGTTGGTAAAGTCGCGCAGTGTTATGGGTTGAGAGGGATCGGTGGGCTGAGCGAGTGTCTTTATTGTAGGCCAGAACGGTGCCAGAACAAGGTCTCGCAGTGAAGAGAGGACGCCCAAAAAGTGGTCTCTTTTGGTGTCTTCCGTGACACGGACGTATGAGTCGAGTAGGACCCTGTACGGTGGCCCATCAGAGCTCGTCAAGAGCTTTGATGGGGCTTTCAGAATGAACGTTGTTCTCTCATATATTACTTTGAGGACTGCCGATTCCTTGCTGTACTCGTAATGGAGTTGAACGACTCCGGAGAGCTTGCCGGCATCTTCCATGCCGCTTCTCTGTTGTAACTATCCTACCACCAGCCAACAAAGACAAATGAATTCCAATTTTGTTAGATTATTTTATTTTGTAGACTTGCGTGAACTCCAAATAATTGCAAATCCTCCATAGGTCGATGAAGGGCGGGACTGGTGCCTGAAGAATTGTGCCATCCCACATGGAGGCAAGCGTGCTTCTTGCGCCCAGGTCCACGAATTGGATGTACGCCAACTGTTCGAAGGGAAGACATCACCTGAAAAGATGTTGAAAATACACGTTCGTATATATGCATGCGTAGTAAAGAGTCTCTACGCTATCTACGAAAGGTTTCGCAATATCACGCTCGCAGCACTGCTTATGGGGCACGGAAGCCACCACGCCACGCTTCCAGGTTGCCAAAAACCGTAAAACATTGGGAAACGACAGCAGTGCGTCCTCGACCCTCGTCTCTTTGTCTCAAACTCGCTTTTCAGGCTGTGACACCAAGCGTGCATGCCGCCAAGGGCGAAGCTTTGTAGCGTGCGTCGGCTTGACCGGATGTTAGTAGATGCCGGAAATGGTGTTTGCTTTGGAACGAAATGGAAAACCGTTGGTTGAGTACTGTGACTGAATAGAGACGATCAAAACTCGAGAAATTAACGTGGAAACTTTCGTGATCAATTGCGCAACAATAGATGCCATATCAGAAGGGACTGAAGGTGTCGGTAATTTTCGGTTGACGCTTGAGGCAGTTGTAGTGTATTGCCGTTTCTACCAGGCTCCGTCTTGCACCTTCGCTAAACCGCATCGAAGACCAAGCATGAGGTAAAGTGTTGTTTTGGGAATGCGTAGATAAGTCGATGACCAAGACAAAGGCACTGGCCGCGTGACCGGCACGTGGCATCAAATGTGAGGCTCTGCTTGCGGTGTCACAGTGCGTGCCGGACTGGGGTATGCATCCGACTTTGACGGAGCCACCTTGCGGACGTTAAGACGCTGTGTTTTCTCCAAGACCAAGCAGAATGGGCATGGCTCGTCCTTGTCTTCGCGAGTGGTTCTGTAGTTCTCGCAGAAGATCACCCGCGATATGTCTTCGGTGATGTTCTTCGGACAGACATGAGTGTGAAGAGGAACGTGTGTCTTGCACTTGAGGTAGTGCGTGTACTTGTGGAAACACATGGCTGCTGACTTCTCGCTGATGACCTGTGGCGAGCAGTGTAGTGTTATCTTGCAATCGGATCGAAGCACCTATTGCTGAGGTTGCTTGGGTGGTAGCAGTGGCTGAACAAAGTCAGGGGGCGATGAAGGCAGTGATTCAGTGAGACAACAAGCGGAAGTAACCAAGACGTGAAGAATTGCTTTGAGTAGACGATACCAAGACAGAGACCATCTGCCATCCTTTTATCTTCGGTGCTACGACCTTGCTGTCAGATGTTGAGGCTTGATATGCCCAACTGTTTGCCTCGGCTTCAGGCGGTCTGCAGCGTGCAAACAAGACGCTCGGCGCGCCCAAACGTGGCGCAAACACACTTGCCACACGTGTCCAACTCCCTATAAGGCATTGTATGGTTGTCTCGGAGGTACTTGGGATTCAGAGGCTGATGTTTCCGTGGAACAAAGCCTGGTGTTGTGAAAGTTTGCCTCGGGCCTCTTTTGATCTTACCAGGGTTTCCTTGATGTTTGTCTTGCATGTTGGCAGCAGACTCGTAAGCAATGTGTTGTACAAAAGTGGTTGTAGAGCAAAAATACTTGGAACAGTGCTCAGACAATTACCTATGCTCATCCGGCAACGGCCCATCGCCACCTATCTCTGCTTGCGGGCATCTCAATCTTACCCAGCTTGCCAATTTTCATTTTCATCAGCCAGACGGCGTCCGCGTTCTGTGCTTCCAAAGCCGTTTGCACCGCCTCATCATTCAAGCAAGGCTCCAAAAGATCCAGGGCACTGTCGAACATCTCGGGCGAGAGCGGGACGTGCTGTACGGTGACTGTAACCGTATCGACGACGGCAGCCCACAGCATCCGAGTGAGTGTGTTGCTGTAGTCGGTCGGCACCGCTTTCATACGCATGAGAGCTAAATTGAGGGATGGAGAAGCTCTGCTTACTGCAGGCCCTCCTTTTCCTTTGGTTTCGAGCTGACGCCGCTCGCTTTGAGGCTTTGCAGGATGCATTGACGAGACGATCTCCTTAGAGATTCGGTGGTGTATCTCTTGCAACAGAGGCCATAGCTGCACCATGCGTGAGCGCATAAAGTCTCCAGCGTGTCTGCAAAATACGCTGATTATGTTCAGGGCTGCTGCCTGTACGTTAGGCTCGCTGTCTCCCAAGCGTGCAGTGACTTCTGGCCAGAGAGTGTTGATCAGAGGGAGAAATGAGTTCTCGTGCTGTGCGATTGCGGGCACCACGGTGCGGATTAATCCAAGCAAGGAGACTCTCAACGACGGCGAAGCGGAAGAAAGATAATGTTGAGTCAACGTTGTGATCTTGAGGAGCAAATTGTAGGTCTTCGGTGCAGGTGGCGGTTTCTCCTCATCGGCTTCTTCTTGAGCTTCGGCGGGCGAAGCATCCTTATCATCGTCACCGCTACCGTCTTCTTGTTCAAGAGACCAAGGACGCCCCGGGAAGCTCTCGCTCTTCCTATCACCAGAAGTCACTCCCTCAACGTCCTCCACGTCTTCTTCAGACCTGGTCTTGATGCGATGCACCAAGTCAGCCATGCTTTCTGAAAGCCACACCTTGGCCAACTGTTGCTTGGAATGATCAGACCGCACATCCGTAATCGCCAATTGCGGCGCCTTGACACCCTCTTCAGCCATGATGGCAAGGACCTTGAACAGAAGTTCAACGAGCAGAGGGTAACCATGGAAATCTTCGAGAGCGGCAAATATGCTCTCAACCGTGTCCTCTAGGTAGGGCAGCAGGCTAGGTCCCGCAAGCTGCACCATCATTAATAGGACCTGTGGTGCCTGAGGTGAGACGTCGAAAGAGTTGAACTTCAGCGCTACAGCATTTGTGAGATAGTCCACGTTCTCGACGATGAGATCTTGTGTGCTTTTGTATGCGCATGCTTTCGTCATGATGTTCAGGGTAATGATACTGTCTCGTTGAAGCTGTGCATCAGGTGTGGCTAGAGTATGGAGCACAGGGTATAAGGCGTCGATGAGCTCGACCTGGAACTCTTCCCCTGCACATTCGGCTCGAAGAGCGAGCGAGCGAAGTGCGAGAGACTTCAGACGATTGCTTGACATTTGGTCTGAAGGCTGATTCAGCACATCCAAAGATAGAGCGTACAGTTCTTCAACGAGGTCCTGCTTTGTCAAAGCCGGGTCAGTGCTGAAGTTTAGAAAGTCGTCAACACTGTTGGTCTTTTTCGATGCGGATTTAGCCGCCACGTATAAGAGCCAAAAGTTTGCAAGCATGGTGTTGTCTTGGGCGCCGCTAAGATCTCGCAGTATATCGCCCGTTAAAGCATTAGAGGATGCCGATCCTGCCATTGCTGCCATGAACGCTTCAATGTCCTTCAGTATTTCTTCGTGGCCACGGTGTTGGACAAGCGCAGAGCCGAAACTGACATTGCCCTCAATATTTGACAGGACTTCAATGTCAAGAGATTGCGTTGGCTGAATGGAGATTGTGGGTTCTTGCGATCTCTTAGACCCTTCAAGCGCTATTACCACACTATCGCGCAACGCAAGCCCGATTCGCCTATCAAGAACAGTGGTCCCGTAACCGCAATTCTGTAGGACCTCGTATGCGGTGCGTATTCGTTGTATTCTTTGCGACTTCGCTTGCTCATCAGCAGATTGCATAATGCGAGGCAGAGACTGCAGCCATTCATGGAGAAGCTCCTGTAGCGAGACGGCCAGAGTCGGATCTGCATGGATAAGGCCTTCAACTTCTGCGCTAATCTCCGCTGACGACTGTCCATCTGACAGCGCTATGAGCGCCTCGAGTGCCATACTAGCACAATTTGACAAGGTCTTCTGGCACCGACCTAGAATCAATAGACATAGTTTCGCAATCGCCAGCCTCACGTCGTCCCTTTCGTGATTTCTTAGCCGAAGGACACTCGCAAGAGCTGGTCTGAGCTGGATTGAAGCATCTTCCAACCACTTTGAATCGATCACGCGAGCAGCACCTGTTCCGTGTGACGTGCTTGATTTAACGTGGTCCGCGGCAGCGCCATCGCTTACTGTAGCAAGCAACAGATGTGTGAGAACATCCAGACAAGTAGTGATGACCTCGTGATTTCGGCGTTGCGCAGTCTGCGGCGTCAAGACTTTCGTAAGCTTTGACATGATCCCAGGCAGAAACCCAGCCAGAATATCTTTCTTATCCGTTGAAGTAACGATAGCCTTCAATGTACTCGCAGCGGCCAACTGGATTGCAAGATCCAAACCCTCAACCAGAGCATCCAGTGCTGTACTTATTGTCTGGCCGAGTTGCGGCATAATCGACCCGCTTTGCCACAACTCTCGACCAGCTTCAGATGCGCCGAGGGCCTCGAAGGTAGCCTTCAAGCATCGTAAAGCATGCGTCCGCAGCTCCACTGTAGTCTCCTTCGAAGCCAATCCAGAAGGCTTGTCACTAGCCAGAAGAGTACACAGGATCAGGATCTGGTTTGCTAGTTGGGGTTGCAGACGCTTTCGCCAGCCTTGGGCGATCAGCACTGCCAGAATTGACAAAGTAAGCTCCAGACATCGCAGCGAGACCTTTTGACTGAGCTTGAGAACCTGCGATAGCGGGAAGAAGATGTAGTCGGCGAGCTTCTCGTCCAAAGGACTGTTGGCGGACGAGAGTGAAGAAGTGGCGCGGTCGAGTATCTCCAGCTTGGAAGTGAGTTCCGCAATGCTGCCTCTTGATCCGTTCAAAGCCACCACACTCTGACTCAGGCCCACGCATAAAGGCTTCAACTTTTGGAAAGTCTGTTGCTTGTCGTCCATTGTGGTTATGAAAGGCATCGACGCGTTGCCGCTGGCGCGCTGATATGAGCAATCTTTTTATCGTCCAGCGTCCAAGACGCGGCTCCGCTCTAGACCAGCATTACGAAGCAGCGATCAAGATCATGGCACGTCCGGAGATCATTCGCGATGTAGCTCCTGGTTCGTGCGCTCAAGATATCCAAAGGCGACGAATAAAGTATCTCGTAGACGCTGCTGTAAGCCGCAGATCGGATTTCTCTGCCTGAGGCGCCCATCTCATCGCGAACCCCGGAGGCCTCCGCACCACTACTCCATCATCACGTCCACGCCTGTGCTTTCACATGCCGACGCAGCTCCCCATCGCTGCGCCCACGCCCATTCCTTTTACATGATAATCATCCGCACATAATACGCGCCATGGCTCCTAACGGCGCCACGAGTCGCAAGAGTATGCCCACAGCTGTCCTCGATTGCGACGCGCAAGCGCAAGGCTGACCTGAACATGACAGCTCCCGCGCCTTCCCAGAAGTCACGCGACAGCAAACCGCTGGGGAATCTGTTTGAAGATTTGGAAGATTCCGCGCCGCCGAAGTTGAAGGCGGAGGTTTCAGAGAACTTGCCCGTGGTCAAGAAGCCGGGCAGTTGGGACTCGGAGAATGCAAATGGTACGCGGTGCTGTCGCCTTACACCCCTGCAGAGCTATGGGTCTGACAATATGCAATAGTTGAGAAGAAGAAGGACAGGCCGTCGCTGGTCAAGCGGCCGCCCTCGGATATCACGAAAGCTTTCCCGACCGGCAGGCCGTTGATGGACACGCCTAAGATGCTGAAGTGCACCCACTGCAAGCGGACTGTCATGGAGCACTCGATGCCTAAGCACATTGAGAGATGTCTGAACAAGAAGCAAGAGAAACAGCGCAAGAAGAAGGAAGCCAAAGACGCTCGGGACGCGGCCGCGCGGAAAGAGAAGGGTCTGGGTGACAGCGACGAGGAAGAGGAAGGTGAAAGGAGTGCTATCAAGGGCGGAGCAAGCAAAAAGCGCAAAGCTGCGGACGAGGGTGAAGATGGCGCGCCTACGAAGAAGAAAAAGAAGAAGGACGAAGCAAAGGCGAAGGCATCCAAACCGAAAGCGCCTGTCGACGTGGAGAGACAGTGTGGTGTCGAGCTACCCCAAGGCGGACAATGTGCACGCAGTTTGACGTGCAAGAGTCACAGTATGGGTGCGAAGAGAGCTGTTCCAGGGCGTAGTGCGCCTTACGACAAGCTTTTGATGGAGTATCAACGGAAGAACCAGGCTAAGCTGCAGAAGGCGGCCTTCGATGCGAATGCACCAGATCCTGAAGACGACGCTTTGCCCTCTGGACCGGTTGACGAGGAAGAGGAGAAAGAACAATTTATGGCTGGCATTGCAAGGGCATGGGGTGGAGCGCCTATCTACCGACCGACATTTGTTCCTCAACGAAAGAAGTACGAGCACATCCGCATGAAGGGCATGATACAATCGGCTCTAGGAAGTCGCAGTGGGAATCTGTTCACTGTGGGAGGGACGACAACAAATGGAGCCGCCTACGGCCAGAACAGAGAACCTACCAGCGATGAGAATGGCGTTGTGCACTCGAGGAAGCCCAGTGTCGCACCAGGCGCGAGGAGCATGGTTCCCCCAGCAAGCCGGAAGCCCAGCATAGCATCTGGCGCTTAAAGGGTTCTCATGTCTTCCGCGGATGTTGTAACCAATATATTGGTACGCGGGAAGTACCAAAGCTTCGGACGTCGTGCATGGATGAACGAGCAATTGCGAAGGGGCTTCCAAAGCTTCGTGTCAAGGCCGAGCATTTCCAGCAGCAGCTCAATCAATGACGCTGACTTGACGGACCAAGTCCTCAGTCACAAGGACGACGTGTCTCTATGTCTGCCTCGACAATTTCGACAAGACCTATTATCGTAACTCCGATCGCCCGCGCGGCTTAATGATGACAATGATAAACTCGAGAGGGGATGGTTGGCATTGGAGGAGTTCAGGAGAACATGGTTTTATTCAATGATACCCAGGAATATGGTCTATTGGGAGGGGCGGGTTGTACAGTATGGAAGCAGCAAGACTAGCATCCCGAAACCATCCGTCACGCTTTGCATGTGATCGCAAGAAAGCCCGTAGGGCCCATTGATACTTTCCTTAGCCTATGATTGAGCCCTCGCTTGGAGATTTGTGTGCCTGCGTGCGTAAAGGACCGTAGGATTCTGAGCAGGTTCCTGCAGGGAGCGATGAGGCTTTCCATCGAGCCACGGGTTGTAGCTTTCGCTAAGAGGATCGCGCAACCTACGTACATTACGTGAATGTAGGATTCCCTAGGGCGCATGCGCGCGTTATGTATCGGTAATGTTATCGTTCCGGCGACCTGCCCATAAACGGGCGCACGTTCCCTGACTTCGTCCCAACTGAAGAAACCAACCCTACCTACCCTAGGGCTCGCCCTTGGTCGACCGCTCGCCAGATCCTCGTTCGAACGATGATCTGCGAGCCGGACTGCTGCGAGCGGACGGTCGGTGTCGTTCTGCCCTACGTATCATCATGATCCACGACGTGAATCCACCAACGGCGGCGGGGCCAATCCATTCCTCAACACGACTCGGTCCCGCGGGCGTTGCGCGTGAAGACGCGGTGTGCGCTCTAGCGGGCGATCCGCATTGCGTCCGGGGAGATTTATTGCTATTGGCGTCCCGGCCAAATGCTGCTGTCTCTTTAGGGCGCGTGGAAGCTAGCGAAGGCCGGAGCAATGGGCGCCGCAGTAGCGCGGGATGCCTGAAGTCCTCGGTCGACTGCGCTCGCGTGGTTGACCGTGGCTGGACCCTCGCGACTTGTTTATTAGAGTTGCGTCTGTGAGACAGCTCGGTGTCGAAGGAGCAGGTGTTCCGTAGGATTGAGCCTAATGCTCGGAGACCAGGCTGGAAACGTGGCAGGGCCGCGTTCTAAAGCTCTTCCATTGTTTCTTTGACAACTCAAGGTTGATCGGCCGCGGTGGGCGGGACCCGGGCACGTCAGGGCAGCTTGGTCATGCGCACATGAGTAAGTACTAGTAGGTAGACAGGTGCGCCCGCCAGATCAATGACAGATCCCAGACATGTCGGCAATTGCACACCGTCCGCTCGCACAACGCCTCTGGCGCCTCGTCATCAGCCAAAGACGGAGTGCATGAGTCCTGCCCGCCCGTGGCGGCGTGGACGGCGTGTGGCTGCAGTAGTCGCAGCGGCAGTGCAAGCCGCGGCAAAGGTCTGGCGTTTCTCCGGATCTTCACGCCTGAAGAAGGCGGGCATCCTGCCTGACGACGCTACCGCGGCCCAAGGCCTGCCCGCGCAACCGCTCCTGAACGGCGACCGTGGACGTGTCAGATAAATCCAGATCGATTGATTGCCCACCAGATCGCGCATGCTTGTTTCGAACCCGGCTGGCCGCGCATGAGCGGATGAGTCGGCGTGATTTTCAACGCCTGGCGACTCGCTCCTACGGCTCTCACCTTTCGAACAGCGTCGAACAAACTCTCGACCTCCCAACTCATGTGAGAGCGGGTCGGCACTTCTGTCGACTATCGAATATTCGGAGTCGCTGCCGTTTACAGCCTGGTCGGAGGCTCTGCTGCTGGAACGACGCCGCGTGACTCGCAGAGAAGCCTCCAGCACATGGCCAACGTCGCTCCGACTCGGCTCTACGTACAAACATGTACCGCAAACGCAATCGCCTCCGATCTAATCCACAGAGTTCACACTTCGACCCTGCGTCTGCGTAAGCGAATACCACTCTGTAACGTAGCCGCGAACTCTGCTGCAAGCCACTGGCGAAGTGGCAGACGCGCGAAGGAAGAGTGAGTTTTCAATAAGGCTGGCGGTGGGGGAGTCGTGCGAGTGGGCCCCACGCGCGACGCGGCAATTGTGAGTTTTGGGCTCGAAGGCGCCACGAAACTTCGAAAGCGAAGCCACCGAAAGTGTATTCTGATTGCCTCTGCCCGCGGCGGGACTGACGTCCATGTCGATGTCTAAGCGACCACCACCAATCAATGATGCCCCTCGCCCGTATTTACCCAGGCCTTCGAGAACCTTACGTGGAATTCGTGCCTGACCGGCATTCGTCGGTTGGGGACGGATCGAAGGTTTTTGACACGTCGCACAATCGTTCTTCGCTTCGCGGCGCGATGTGCAGCATGCAGGTCGCCAACGCGGCAGCACAAGGTGCATCCATTGACGATTGACCGACTTTCTGGCGGTCTGTGGATGCGGAAGGTTTACGCGCACGACGTTCGCTCGCGCGAAGAATGCCCTAAAGTGCATACAGACAGCGCAAGCGATCGGTGCGAGGCGCATGAGATGCTATACCGCTTGTGGGCATCTCAGAAAACATGTTGAAGAGGCCAGCACGTGCGCTGCTGCAGCCTGGCCGAGCGGGAAAAAAAAAAGTGGGAGCCGCGAGCGGCCTTAGGTTGCGTGATGCCGTGGAGCGTTGCGTTCGAACATTCCAAAAAACGTGCCGGGCATTGGCGGCAGACGCAGCGCAGGATCGCACTTGCACACGTGCGGCACGGCGGAAATAGAAAGGTGGACATTTTTCACACGCCAGACGGTTGGAAGATGTGACTGCGGCAGCGCAGGAGGGAGATGGATCCTTCACTACTGCCGCGTGCCTGACTCGACGCGAACCTTGTCGTCGCGTGGTCGCCGTGTGGCCTTGGGATGCCAGACCCGTTTTCTTGAATCCCGCGACGATGGCGAGACAGCAAGGCGCGCAAGGCGAAGCAGGCCCCGCCATGTGCCATATTGCGAACACGAGGCGAGGCAGCTGGGGGGTTTGAAACTACCGCCGCAAGTGCGATGGCGCACGTCTGAGGTTGACCCGGGCAGCGGGTTGTGCTGTATCATCGCTGCACCTAGCTGTCCTAGCAAAGGAGGTTGCTAGCGTGCCCTATCGTGTCTTATGGCATGATGACATCGATTTCCGATCGATGTGTAGCGTGTCAGAACTCGAAACGAGGATGCCGACATCTTGCTGGCTGGGCGCGCGCAAACGACCACTGGCTAAAACGAAGGCGACGAGGTGCGTACGGCTGTATGCTGCGCCGCAGCCGCGGTAAGCCTCCCTGGCGAATCCTTTCCACCAGGAGCGGGATGCCTGCATAATTCGCCTAAGGGCTGTGCATCGGACCGGGCATCCCATGCAAGCAGCGCGGGCGGTTTGGATGGCAAGCCCAGGATGTCAGTGGCTTGCCCCTGGCGGGTGGGCATGTGGGCGGCCGGGTTTGCAAGGCCGGACATTCCCATTTCGCAGGCACAAAATTGCGTCAATGGTGTTTGGCGAGACGAAAGTTTCGTAATTGCTATTGGGTCCCCTGCGAAAGCAGACAGCCGGGGAGGTCGCGCCGGGCTGCGATGGGCCGCCCGCATCCCTGCTCTCATGTGTCTGCGGCAGGACGACAGAACCGGTGCACCACCAAGCCGACCTTCTGGGCTAGCTGCAACAGGGCAGTCCATGGCATCGAAGGCGGCGACAGGCAGACGACGATCATAACAGCAGCGCGAGGCAAGATGCAGGCGGCCTCATAAGGCGTCGATGCTATATCGCTACGTTATATCAGGCAGGCAGAGACACACCCTTCGGCTGGGCTGCCGCACCGGAAGAGCGCCGAATGTACCGCGGGCAGCGGCGGGCAGACGCCGTGGGGACGGCCCAGGGCCGCGAGATGGTGACGATCGCAGAGGCCCCGGCGTATCACAGGTGCGGATGCGAACTCCGCGCGCGCGCGCTCTCGTGACGCGCGCGAGGAGCTGCGGACGCAATGCTATGCTGTAGTAGTGTACGAGATGCAGCGCTGCACGCGGGCAGGCGTGGCACGGCATGGTGCCTGAGCAGGCCCCGGCGCGCTAACAAGTTGCTAAGTCGTGCATGTCGGGACGTCGTCAAAGGCAGAGCGTGCTGAGGTGCCGCGCGATGGCTAGCAGGGATGGCCGTCTGCGGGCGGCGACTCGAACACGGATCTAGCATGACCATGGCGCCCTCTAGCTGCCCGTCGGCGCACTGTGCGCGATGGCCCGCCCAGGCCTCCATGCCCGCAACGTCGCTCCAGGGTCGCCCACCGTGGCTCCCTATCTCCCCTCCACGCGCCCGTCGCCCATGGCCTGACCTCGGGGCCTGCTGTCTTCGTGGCCCTGACGTCTCAACCCCCCCGGCGGCCAGAGGAGAGTTTGATCGGCCTGCCTACTGGCCTTAGCACCCTAACACTGGGCCATCCGCCGCCACAATTTCACGAGACCCTCCTATAGCCCCGGCCCTCTAATGTTGGCCGACGACATCCCTCCTCCCTTGCCAGTGGGGAGCCAGCAGCGCAGGACGCGCGCGACATCGAACCAGCGCCAGCTCGACAGACTCATCGCCGCCGGTTTCGTCGACGCCCGCGAGCAGAAGAAGTGCCGCAACGTCGAGTTCACCGCCAGCACGGACAACCTAGGTGAGCCCATCATCAGCTCACCGCTGGCTGCTCGCATTCTGTCTCAGACACACAGGGCTGACGTTGTCTCGCCGCAATTAGCGATCAGGGAAGACCCTCTGGCGCTCCGCAAGCAGGACATCGACAACAGTTCCCTGCGCCCACATCAGCACACCTCCAGCCTTGACGATCGACAACCCTCTGGACCGGCGACTCAAGTCAGGCCTGCACCCGCACGACGGTTGAAAGCTCAGCGCAACAGTATGCTCGCCGCAAAAGGGCGCGAGTCGCGCCGCGAACGCACCTTCATCGGCGCGCAGTGTGCCGCATGCGAGGAACCTCTGGAGCACACTCTCCGCGGCGAGCGCATCCTCCAGCTCTCTTGCGGCCATGTTGCACACGAGGCCTGCTTCTACGAGTACATCAAAGAGTTCGAAGTGCAATCGTGTCCGACTTGTGACGCGCCTCTTGGATTGGATTCTAGCAGAGGAGCGGGCATTGACTTCGAGAACCTCAACAAGCTTGTGCGCTCCGCGCAAGTTCCTGATCCCAGAGATGCTTCGCGAGAGACCCAGGCCACTCCCACGCCGCCGTCATGGCAGCATGAAGCTTCTCAGGTATCTCCGCAGTCGCAAACACCTCGTGCGAGGACACAGCACCGCAACACTAGGGAACACCTCCTGCCCGAGCATGTACGCAACAACCCGCAGCGCCATGAACGTTACGATTCGACGAATGGCCACAGTAGGAATATGAGCGGTGATACTCAGGGCATGATGTCGACCGCGATATCGACTGCCGACTACGCCGAGACGCATCACGCGCGACGACACGATTACGACGTACAGTCGATGGAGTCGCGTTTGAGCGGAAGCCGCGCTGCGAAGAACCCGATCCCCGCACCTACAGTGACCGTTCGCAGCGAGTTCCCGACCCTTTCCAAGTCGCGACAACAACAGAGCTTGACATGTCTTGTTACCGTGGAGGTCGTCGATGGCAAGTGGCAGCCTACGCCCGAAGACCTGCGCGCCGCTGTCCCCTCCCATCATCCTGGCCCAGAAGAGATGGTTGGCAAGACGAAGTCTTTCAGGTCAGCGGAGACACATCGCCCCATTGACAGCGTTCACGAGTCGTACGGATATCGGGAGAACATGGAGGCAACTAAGAACGACCTTTTCACGAGGGTGGATAACTGGCATGGACTGGACATCTCGCGATTCGGAAGGCTTCTCTTGCACGGACCTATGCGTGTTGGCAAGGACCGGCAGTCGTGGCAGGAGCTGGAATGCTTCTTGTTCGAGGAGATGCTCATCTGCGTCAAGGAGAAGAAGCTCTCGTCCGGTGCAAGCCAACAATGGGATGGTTCTGAGGTTCCCAGCAAGGCGAAACCGAAGTGCACTTTGAAGGGTTCGATCCTCATCAAGAAGCACCTGAAGGAGGTGGAATACGTTCAACGTGAGTTTGATTCACGTGCGTGAGATGTTGATCGATACTGACTGACCTTGGCAGAATTCGGGATCTTAACTCTCAGTCTTTCCGTCGCGGAGTTGCCTCAATTTCACCTGATGTTCTCCGACCGAAACCAGCTTGAGATTTGGCGTCGCGCGCTGACCGAGCTGGACCAGTTCGACGCCTTGGAGCCCCACACAGCAGAATACGGCCAGGATTCCTCCGGCACTGACGAAGACGACTACAAAGGCCGTCCATCGTCGAATCCCAAGCGTGCGTCATCAGCACACTCTTCGTATGGCGCGAACCGATCAGTTGCGACTGCACCAACGGAGTACACCAGCTCGCGCGTTGGTGGCCAGGACATGCGCCTGAGCGCATCTTCACTGCACGTCCCTGTGGATGTCGTTGTCGTGATCCCGGTATCGTCTTCCATGCAAGGCCTCAAGATCAACCTCTTGCGAGACTCGCTTCGGTTTCTGGTATCGCATCTGGGCGAAAACGATCGTATGGGTCTGGTTACTTTCGGCTCGGCCGCTGGTGGTGTCCCTCTTGTGGGCATGACCTCGAAGAACTGGAAGGGCTGGTCGCAGGTCTTGAGCTCAATCAGACCCGTTGGCCAGAAGAGCATGCGTGCGGATGTTGTTGAGGGTGCCAATGTTGCGATGGATCTTCTCATGCAACGCCGGTCTTCGAACCCGCTGTCCAGCATCATGCTCATCAGCGACTCGCCCACATCGGACGCTGACAGCGTTGATTTCGTTGTTTCCCGCGCGGAAGCCGCGAAGATCTCCATTCACTCTTTCGGTCTCGGTCTTACGCACAAGCCTGATACCATGGTCGAATTGTCAACTCGCACCAAAGCTTCGTACACTTACGTCAAGGACTGGATGATGCTGCGCGAGTGCGTGGCTGGCTGCTTGGGTTCTTTACAAACCACTTCTCATCAGAACGTCAAGGTCAAGCTTCGGATCCCCGAGGGCTCCCCAGCCAAGTTCGTCAAGATCAGTGGCGCTCTGCACATCACCAAGCGCGCCACCGGCCGCGACGCGGAAGCATCTTTGGGTGACCTGCGATTTGGCGACAAGAGAGACATCCTCGTGCAGCTCGCTATCGCACCAGACAACGCTACTCCCGACCATGTGCCTGCCGATCCTTGGGAGAGCATGATCTCTGGGCTTGAAGCACTTGGTGGTCCTCTCGACCAAGAAGAGATGCGCACTCTCTCCGTGGAAGAGCTCCCTCTGCTTCAGGCAGACCTCTCTTGGGGTGACATCCTGCGGGAGGGCCATCTCACACACGCACCACGACCGTCACTTCTGGCGATCACAATGCTTCCCCACGCACGCAAATCGACACGCCCGCCTTCCCCGCCCATTCCACCTCACCCACACATCGTCCAGAGGCGCATGGAGCTTCTGACCTCGGACATGCTTTCGCGCTCCTTGACACTCGTGTCACGGGGTCAAAACGAGCGTGCTCACCATTTGCTCGCAGAGACACGCAGTATTCTCAAAGGTCTCGGCAAGGGTGGCTTGCCACCCCTTCCTCCTCCGCCAAGCGGCGGTCTCCCGCCCACGCCCAAGACTACCGACGCGCGAAACTCTCCCACCGAGTCCAACTACAACTCTTCCTCCAACGGCACACGCGCATCGTCTCCGCCGCGCCAGGAAACTCTCCACACTTTCACCCCCGCCGCCGGCATCGACACCAGAGCCATGTCAGCTCTTGACTTCGAGCTGGAGAGCAGCCTGGAATGGATCACGCACCCGGCTGTCTTCAGCCGCGACTCGCGCAAAGCCGTGCTCCAGACCATCGGCGTGATCTCTTCCCAGCGCGGCCTCTCCTTCCGCACGCCTTCCGAGAGCCTCTGGGCCGCCCGCATCCCCGGCATCAAGAATCTCACCGAGCAGAGCCGCGAGTGGCGCGAAGTCGGCGACGAGAGCCTGGCCGAGGAGATGTAACCGCTCCCTTTTGTTTTTGATGACATGATGAACGAGTACGCTGGCGCACCGGTTCTCATTCTTCTGGATCTCTGACAGCACAGATCGCTGCCGGAGGCCTGCTCCTTATACCCTCTCCTAACCCTCCCTCCTGGATACTTCTGGATAGTCGACTGGCCAGGGCCATGGCCACGACCTGACGACCTCGACGGCAGCGCTTGTGCGCCAGTGCATTTCACTGTACAGCTTCCACATGCACAGCCGCCATCTCCGCCACCCCGGACCCTCGCCGCGGCGGTCTATCTACTAGACACGGCTCGAATATATACAAAAACACACGCGAAAAAGACATCCGCCGCGAGGCACGCAATAGCCAGGCCTGCGCCCCTGTTCTATCAGGCTTAGGACAACAACTAATCTTGCTGACGCTTGAAACGAGGGGATTTGGGGGTTTGTTAGCGATTCTTTTCTTTCCGGACTCTTGAGATTTTGTTTGCTTCAACGGTCCCCCGAGGGGGCCAAGTTCGATACCACAACTGCACTGCTTTGTTTCGGGTTTGAATACAGTATCGTCATAGCGCGCAGATTTTGCTATTTGTTGTATAGTGAAATTGGACGCTTAATGTACAGATTGTCATCTTGAATATCTCTCACTTGGGGCGATTTCTTCTGCTTGTGATTATTGTACATCTGTGGCTTCTCTGAGCTGTTGCCTGGCTTTCATTAGTTGGAGCTGTATGTCTTTGAGCCATCACGATGATAACTCGATTGATGCTCGCAACACTCTCGGCCCACACCTCATCTGCTCTCAAAATAGCTCGTCACGGCCTCGACGAACTCTCCCTTCTTCGTAAGACCTCCGCCCAGCTTCCTCTGCTTCAGAAACGCTTTCAAATCCTTGACCGTCATCTTGTTCAAAGCGTCCCTCTCCCACGCCTCCCGAACCTCACTCTCGCTCGGCACCCCACTGCCATCCCCATCCCCGCCCTCCTGCTTGACCTTCTTCGACGCCGCACTCGCCGGCTCCGCCTTCAGCGACCGCTTCACGCCCCCGTTCGCCGTGGCGTGCAAATGCGCCTTGTTCTCCCGCTGCCAGTTCCGGAACGCGGCGTCCAGCACCTCCCCCCACTCCAGCACGTACGGCCCCGCGCGCTTGTCGATCTGCCGGTGCCGCGGGATCGTCTTGTCCTTCGCCTTCTCCGGCACGTCTTCCTCGAGCGCCAGCGCTTGCAGGATGCGGTAGAACCACTGCAGCGACGGGTTCGGGTAGTTGCGCGGCTCGTAGGCGCCTTTGGGCAGCTGCAGCTGCTGGACGACTTTGCGCATCGCGTCCGTCACTTCGTCGGGCGCTTTGACGTGCGAGGTCTCGGGCGGGTGCCGGATGTCGTCTGCGAAGGGCAGGGGTTTGATCCAGAGGCCTGGCGGGAGGGTTTGTTCGTCTTCGGCGTTGCGGTGCTCGGAGCCCGCGAGCACGGCGGCGAGGGTCGGCGCGGCGTTTTTGCGCGGGATGAACCAGGCGATGCCCATTTTGTCGCTCGCGAGGAGTTTCTGGTGCAGGGCGCTGAAGACGCGCGTGGAGCCGACGAAGCCTTCTTCGCTGGGGTAGATGAAGGTCGAGGGCTTGTAGTTGGCCCAGACGGGGAGCATGGAGGTCGGCTTGAAGCCGATGATGCGAAGGACGGGGTCGCCGAAGTTTTTGATTTGGGACAGCTCTTCGGTCGAGAAGGAGATGGTCTCGCCGCCGAATTTGAAGGCGCGGCGGACTTCGGCTTTCTCGACTGAGCGCGCGGTGTCGTCTGCCATTAGAGTGCTACTCATGACGGCGATCTGCGGCTTGTCGCTGTCTTCGGGCAGGTAGATGTATGATGTGCGCTTTGGCTCCTGGCGTTTCAGCAGGATGAAGCCTTTTACGCTGATCTTGAGCTTGGGTCCGATTTCGAAAGGCAGGTTGGCAAAGAGGGCTCTCCGTGGCGCAGCGCGAGAAGCGACGGATGAAAGCAGTGACTGCAGCAGGCTTATACCGTCCTTAGCGGTGGAAGATGCAGGCTTAATGTCTGTTGCCAGTGGAGCAGGGGCGTCCGGGTCTGACGGCGTGCTAGAATAAACGATGTCGTTGTAGAACTTGCTACGATCGAAAGTGTACCCTCGGTCTGGGTGGGAGATGGGGAACAGCTCGATCGTGACGCCGAGGTCGTACAGGTCCTTCGCTCTGACTGCGGCGGAGTTTCGAGCATCGCGGCTGGAGGCATGAGGGTAGTCGTTGTCGGTGACGAGGAAAAGCCGTCTTGAAGAGAAATTGGGAGCCTTGGTGGTGAAGATCTGGTTTGCGCAAAAGAGAAGGTTGGCCATGCTGACTTCCTCGTCGCTGGCTTGCAAAAGATCGCTTCGCTCTTCTTCATCCTCAACCATATCCCGTAATCGTCTGACGTCTGCGGCAGCGGGTACGTCGAGGTCGGTAAGGAGATAGCAGTGGGGATATTGCAGACCCGGACCACCGCCGTCGTCGCCATCTTGGAAGCGGCTCTTCTCGGTGCCGAAAAGCAGCACGCCCATCATGTCGTTGGGATTGCTGATGATACGTTGTTGCATCAGCGCATAAGCACATTTGAGCGCAGCCAGTGTTGGCGACAGCGCAGTATCTGGTTTCTTCTCATTGAACTCGGACGGTTTCGTTAACATCGACTTGCTGACGTCGATTGCGAATAGTACGGCATCTTTGACAGTTTTATAGCCAGTTTCGTCGATCTCCTCATCTTCGTCTTCCTCCTCCTCGGGGTCGCGAGGGTAGTTGGAGTCCGACATGTCGGATATGATGAGGCGAAAACGGTATTGTTGATATGAGAGACGGGCTGATAAGTGGTCAGGGCAGACAATCTTCGTACACGTCGGCTCTATGTACTGTAACTCGTCTCCCTCGAAACACTTCTCGTCCTAATGTCGGTTGCGCAGTTTATGTTTGGACGTTCGTCTCCGCCCCCGGCTTGAGCTTCACGGTCGGCTGCCTGAAGCGTCGCGTTCGCGGAGTCGCGCATTCACGTGATCTCGCTGATCGGTGACGCAGTCACTGCAGGCGAAGCTCGGTGCCGCGATCGCCGCCGCTGGTCAGCATCATTGGAATCGGGCCACAAAGTTGAAGTGAGGCCCGCCGTCTCGTCACATTCGCGCTCACTTCACTCACGTTTTGCTTTGTTTTGCGTCTCGGTTCTTTTGCGCATTTCCCATTTCCCATCATGAGTGTCGCACAATCTCTACGCGCGATCAGCAAACGAGCATCGCCAGCGCAGTGCCTCCAAGCACAGAAGGCCCGATCATGGCAGCAGCACCGAGCCCTCGCCACGCATGTACCGCCTGTCACCCAGGACAACACCTCGTCGCAGGGTCCCACTGCCATGGTCTTCATGAATATGGGCGGCCCTAGCACGACCGACGAGGTTCACGGTTTCCTTTCTCGATTATTCGCCGACGGCGATCTCATTCCCCTTGGTCCTCTTCAAGGATACCTCGGACCTTTCATTGCGAAGCGCCGGACGCCCAAGATTCAAAAGCAGTATGCAGATATTGGTGGTGGCAGCCCCATCAGGAAGTGGAGCGAGTACCAGTGCGAAGAGATGTGCAAGATTCTGGACAAGATCCGGCCGGAGAGCGCTCCTCACAAGCCATACGTTGCTTTCAGGTACGCGGACCCTCTGACGGAAGAGATGTACGCGAAGCTGCTGGAGGATGGTTTCGGCAAGGGCAAAGGTGGTCGGGCAGTGGCATTCACACAATACCCTCAGTACTCGTGCAGTACGACCGGCAGCTCGCTCAATGAGCTGTGGAAGTGGCGCCAGCGCATGGAGTCTCCCAGACGGAACTCCAACCTCACCGCCGCAGAAGCCGAGGGCTCAATCAACTGGAGCGTGATTGATCGCTGGCCGACTCACCCTGGTCTTGTCGAAGCCTTCGCTCAGAACATCGAAGCCACCCTCCAGACCTACCCTGAGGATGTCCGTGACAGCGTCGTCCTTCTCTACTCCGCCCATTCGCTTCCCATGTCCGTTGTCAACCGTGGCGACCCCTACCCCGCTGAGGTCGCTGCCACTGTTTGGGCAGTACAGCAGCGTCTCGGTCACAAGAACCCTTACCGCCTTGTGTGGCAGTCGCAGGTCGGCCCGTCCGCCTGGCTCGGAGCTCAGACCAGCGATACCGTGGCAAACCTTGTCAAGAAGGGCCAGAAGGATCTCGTTCTCATTCCGATCGCCTTCACTTCCGACCACATTGAGACCCTGTTCGAAATCGATCAGGAGGTCATCCATGAGGCAAATGAGCTTGGCGCAGACGGCCGAGTGAGGCGAGCAGAGTCTCTCAACGGCAACCCGATCTTCATTCGCGGACTGGCGGATATTGCCAAGAGCCACTTGGACAGCGGCGAGGCGTGCTCCAGGCAGATGGGCCTCAGGTGTCCCGGCTGCAAGAGTGAAAGATGCTTGGAGCAGAAGAAGTTCTTCCTCGGCCAGAATGAGCGCAACAACGATGCCGTGGCACTGTAAGTTGTCACATGTATGTAATTACTTACCAAACTACCAGTAATATTAGGCATCTGTCTTCATTACATCCTGCGAGCTACTTCATGCGCACTTCACCCAATACTCACGCACACATGCCTTAGGTCTTCAACGGCGGTCACATGCGATTCAAAACATCTTCACTCACTCACTATGCATGAGGCTGCCGAATGAAATGAGCGTCACATGTCAGCTGCCGCCGTTTGCGTCCCATCACTTCGTCCGACTATTTGATCGACTCAACACCCTCCTTCTCGCCTTCCAACCTCCATCCCTCGACACACCATCTTTTACCGCACCACAACACGCATTCTCGTCGCTGTTTTCTTGACACGCTCAAATAAAGATCAACAACCGCAACAAATCAACGACACAAGAAGCTATAGCTTCTCAATCAAAGGTATTACTTTTTGCAGCGTCGTTATCGTCAGGCAGCGCGGTTCAGAGATCGGAGGAAGCAGTGGAGGACTTGGCGCTTTTTTTGGTGTTACATCTACTAAACACGCGGTCAAGTCATCGTCCAGAAGCCTGGAAGAAGATGGCTTTTCTCGACACCGCCGACAGCAAGCATGCTGCGCCCAGCGACGCCGTTTCCAGCACTGCTGGCGGCAAGAGTCACGAGAAGAAGACCGGGAGCAGCGACTCCCCCATCTTCAGACTCCCGGCCGAGATCAGAAACATGATCTGGCAATACGTCGTCGATGGCCGTAAGTCCCCTATCACCTCCCTAACCCGCAGCCTCAACAGCTAACCCACCCCACAACAGACGGCAAGATCATCCGCGTCGGCCGCAAGAAGAAAGACGCCCGCACCCAGCAGCGTGACCGCCTCGCCCTCGCCCTCACCTGCCGCCAGGTCCAGAACGAGGCCTACCTCATGTACTACGCGTGCAATACCTTCGTCCTCCGCGCCCGCCACCGCAGCCACTGCTTCCGCGTTATCGAGCCCGCCGCCAACTGGCTGTACGAACTGCTGGAGGAGGAGAGAGAGGCGCTCGGAAAGGTCGTCATCTGCTGCAAGACGGATGTGCCGCTGCTTCTCATGCAGCATGCCTGGAGCTTTGCAGAGGCTCTTGGAATGGGGTTCGGGTTTAAGGTTGTGGGGAAATTGGATAAGGAGGTTGAGGAGAAGAAGGCCCATATGGGCATTGAGAGGACTGTCAAGAGGATGGTTGAGAGCTGGGACTGTGAGCATGGGAAGGATTGCTCTGGGTCGCATTTCGAGCTGGCTCGCCCGAAGCCGAAGGCTAAGGGCAGTGAGAAGAAGAGGCTGTGATGGGTGGAACGTTTGAGGTCAACGAAATTGTTGTTTGAGAGAGGTGTTGTGGAGGGACGTTTGAGGGTATCGGATGGCTTGTGACAGACAGACTGAAGAATGAATGGAACGTCATCTCCAGAATGGCATGGCAATGTGAGCTATGACCATCAAAAGCATATCCATAATAGCGTGTCTACCCATTGAGAGCGTATCAATTGCCATCAATCTAATTTCAGTAATGTTGTCGTTGTGAGATACCGGGACGGAGGGCCGGGAGGAATGAACGCCGAAAGTGCCGCTGCGGCCATCGGACTGGCTGGGGATGCGTTTCGAGATGCGATGACCTCACCACTCGAGCCGGGATGTTGCCAACAAAGGGGATAATAGGAGCATATACGCTGCGAAGGGATGAACGAAATCTACATCCAGAGTCTTCCAATAACCGGCGGTTAAGAGAACATCATAGTCCGAACGCTATAGATCTGCAATTCGTCTGAAAGTGGAAGATAAACAGAAGTCCGCATCTGGAAGGCAGACGATTAGCGTTTCGCGGGCTTGAAACCCGTGCCGTATGCCTGACGTGGTTCGCATCTGGCTCCTGCAACGCCGTATCTTGATTGATAATGTAGCGCTCATCGCATTCCGCACGCTTGCTGACCGTCCCGTCTCTCGTTTTCCCATCTCAGTCTTCTTTCCTTTACAGCATTGACCGCATACCGACATGACTTTGGCAGGCCCAGAGTAAGATCGCCATCAGGTCTCGTGCCCGTCGCATTCGGACTCGGAAGTCAACCACTACGGCAGTGAGCATCTAGCAAGAGCATAGGCGCGCGATGGAGAACACAGACAGCGTGATTGAGGCCGAGGCTGCTCTTGAGCAGCGCGCTCTTCGGCAGGATCGCAATGTACACAGCGAAAGGGCTGGTCATCAGGCGGCGAAGGTAGCAGGCGGCGGCATAAGCGTACCCGAGGAGACGGGCGAGCACAGGCTCCACGAAGAGTCGCCTTTGCTGCCGCGCGAGCCTGCGGACGAAGGCCGGAAGGACTCGTGGTCCGGAGGAGATGATTTTGCCCACTTGCCGTGGCACAAAAGGCCGTCGATATACTGGGTTCTGGGGCCGTTCTTCATAGTGGCTCTGGCTTTTGGAGGTTCCATCACGCCCAAGATCAACCTGATATTGCAGCTGGTTTGTCGGCAATATATCGACGAGCGATCAATTGCGGAGCCAGGCTTCACGAGACTGCCTGTCGACTTCAATGGTGGGGATAATGATCAATGTCGCATTCCTGAGGTACAGAGTCGGGTGTCGATATTCACTCTGTGGATAAACCTCATTACCGGCCTCATCTCTGCATTCGCCAGCCCCAAACTGGGCGCGCTCAGCGATCGGTACGGACGCAAGAAGATTATCGTCGTCACAAGCGCAGGAACTATTTTGGCCGAAATCATCACGATCATAGCGGCTACTCACCCGGAGACCATTAACGTGGAATGGCTTCTCGTGGGGGCTGCTCTAGACGGCTTGACCGGCTCTTTCATCGTCGCAATGGCCATTACCAACTCCTATGTGACTGATTGCACACCTCCCGCGGGACGTAATGTAGCTTTCGGTCTGATCCATGGTTGCCTGTTCTCCGGCGTCGCATTCGGGCCCATCATTGCAGGCTATCTGGTCAAGTACACCGGCAAGATCGTCATCGTCTTCTACATCTTGCTTGCCGTGCATACGTCTTTCGCGATCTTCATCGGTTTCGTTGTGCCGGAGTCTGTCAGTAAGAAGCGCCAACTTGCGGCGCGCGAAAAGCACGAGGAGCTTCGTCGCGACACCCAACAGGATTCGACATGGGACTGGATCAACCAGCTGCGGTCTCTCAACGTCTTCGCTCCTTTAAAGGTGCTGTGGCCGACAGGCGAGGGCTCGTCACCAGCGCTGCGCCGCAACCTCGTCTTCCTCGCAGCCGTCGACACCATCGTCTTCGGCGTCGCAATGGGCTCCATGACCGTCGTCATAATTTACACAAACTACCAGTTCGGCTGGAAAACTTTCGAGTCCTCGCGCTTCATGAGTATTGTCAACGCCTGCCGCGTCTTCTGCCTGCTCGTCGTCATGCCGCTGCTCACGCGCTGGGTGCGCCGGACGAAGAACTTCCCTTCGCAGAAGAACTCCGGCTCTGACCTGTTCGACCTGTCCATCATTCGCTTCGCAGTCCTCTTCGACACAATCGGATACTTGGGCTACACCCTTTCTCGTTCTGGTAGCATGATGATCCTGTCTGGCAGTATCGCGGCCATTGGTGGTGTTGCTTCACCCACGCTGCAGTCGGCGCTGACCAAACATGTGCCGCCTGAGCAAACGGGCCAACTCCTCGGCGCCAGCGGGTTGTTGCACGCGTTGGCACGTGTTGTGGCGCCTACGGTTTTTAATGCTATTTACGCGGCCACCGTGGGCAAGTTCACGCAGACGGTGTTTGTTTGTCTGACTGCGACGTTTGGGCTGGCTTTTGTGATTAGTTGGGTTGTTCAGCCGCATGGTGAATTCTTGACGCACCGTTGAACCGACAAGGGTTTTGCTGACACCAATTGCAGTATATCTACATGAAGACCATGGGCGCGAGGATTAATTCTCCTCAGCGCTGCTCGCCGGCAATCTAATGGTTGCGCACTCTATTCATCGCATATCTTGGAATCGCTTTTTCTTTATTCTTGTTCCTTTAATAAGTCTCTCGAGTAAAAGCATCGTCGCTTTCAATAACTTACTTTTGGGAGGATGTTGTTCCATTCATCACGGTTGCCCTCAGGAGTACACAGGGTCTAAGATACCCACGTGAATAGCATTTGATTACTTCGTGATATCATTAAATACCTCACATCCATTCTCGTGCAACAGGAAACCGACGTCAATCAAGCGGTCAACAAATCCCATTTCATAGCAAAGCAAATCTCCCCTCCTCCCACCTCGATCGCCCTCACTTTCCCAGGCTCAAACCCGCCCAGCTCCACCAACTTCGCAAAGTTGACCTTCTCGCCCGCCACCTCGCCCGACTCCGGCGGCAGTATCACCGCCACGCCCTTCCAGAGCAGCGAGTAGTGCACGCACTTCAAGCCCTTGACCGACGTTTTCAGGTCGGATGACAGCGTGGCGAAGATGTGCGTGAAGGTCGATTCGGGCTGCGACCAGGCGCGCGTGGACGATGTGTCGGTTTTGTGCGTAGTTATCGACGGCTGGTCGTTGTGTGCGAAGGCATCTTTGCACCACGCTGTCACGGTCGCGGTTGTGGTGTCGTCAAGGCAGAGGATTTTGGAGCTGCCGGAGAGCGAGAGCCGGGTGTCGTATTCGGCCAGGAACGCCTGGAGGGTGGGGTTGGTGGACATGGCTGTGGGTGTGGTGCTCGGGATCTGATGGATGGATTTGGGGTTAGGCTGGGTTGAATGAGGCTCGTAAAAGCTCGTATCGATGCTACTCGGTTGTTTTTGCTATCAAGGCCAACCTTGGATCTAATAATTAGATGGTATATCAAGGCCGGCCACTACGGTAAGGCGATGTTGCTTGGCGCCTCGTCTCCGCGATGAGCGACGTCGATCCGTCCGTCCGCCCGGCGCGTGGGCGACCGGGGGAAGGCTCGCTTGGACAACATCACATCGTGTCTCTGGCGACACCAACGACTTCCTCAACCATCTAGAGTCACGACATGTGATATATCATGCCGGGATTACTCGGCTAGGACTGAATGCGCAAAACGACAGACGGACAGGTCACACTGCTACCTTCCAATATCGAGCTTCCTCGGCGTCCTTAATACGACTCACGTGCATCGCGGCCGGCCCCTCGATTTGGGCTTTGCGTTTGCGTCGCGTTGTGGACCGGGCCATGGCCTCCAATCACAGGCCCGCGCCCACGGTACCACAGCGTGATACTTCGAGCACATGCTGCTGTGTCCAATACTAGGCAGCCTTACGTGGGAAGAACTCCGTGCCTCGGCTCGTGCTTCATGTTGTGATACCTGCAGAACATCACCACCACGCGTGGATCAACACGCCCAGTACTGCTCTTGGTCTGTATATACCCTCTTGTGTAGTATTAGTATAAGGTACGCTTACATCGCTTACTCGAAGCTTTCAATAGCCCCCGTGTAGGCCTGCGTGCCGGGGCTTAGCAAAGATGGCGGCCGTTGCTAGCGTTGCGCAGCGTCGCAAGACATCCAACGAAGTAGCAGAGCCTGCCAACGGCTAATAATACAAGTATATGTCGGCGAGACGCCTCCTATCCTGCCTTCGGTCTTCACAGTCGCAGTCTTTCGTTGCTGCCGACAGCCACAGGGCCGGTCACTCGTTCAGACAGCCACTTACCTCATTTTTGTTGTGCAACTTTAGCCCACCATGCTAAAGCACTTCGTCTCCTTGTTTATGCTGGTTGCTTTCCTCGCGGGCTCCAGTATAGGTCAACTGATCACGCCACCGCTGCTCCCAAGCCTTGACCCGTTCTATCAGCCTCCTGCAGGGTTTGAGAGCCAGGAACCTGGAGCCATCCTGCGCACTCGCAAAGTCGCGACGGCCTACTTCGGCCTGATTCCGAATCCGGTCCAGGCATGGCAGCTGCTGTACCGCACAAATGCTGTTGACGGCTCTGCAATCGCCTCCGTGACAACAGTCTTCAAGCCTCTTGTTGCGAAGAACGACCGCTTTGTCTCCTTCCAGACAGCCTACGATGGCGCGGCGAGGAGCGGAGTTTGCGACCCGAGTTACAATTACAGGCTCTTCGCGCCGCAGATTGACCTCATCTCTTCCGTCGAGTTCCTCCTGCTGCAAGCCTTCATCTTGGATGGCAACATCGTGTCTGCCTCAGACTACGAAGGTCCCGATGCTGCTTTCGGAGCCGGTCGCCTTGCTGGTACTGGCGTCTTGGACAGCATGCGTGCTGTGAAGAACTTCAAATCGACGCTTGGCTTCTCCACTGACAACCCGAAGGTCGTTGGCTACGGCTACAGTGGTGGTGCCATTGCAACAGGTTGGGCAGCCGGGTTGCAGCCATCTTACGCCCCAGAGCTCGATATCAAGGGCTGGGCTCATGGTGGCACACCGGCAAATCTCACTGGCACAGCTCTTCTCGTCGACGGTACTCTTTTCTCCGGTTTCCTCCCCCAGGCTCTTGCCGGCCTTAGTGCACCTACTGCATATGGTGCCGAGCTGCTCCCAGTATACGATCAGATCATTACACCGTACGGCCAGACTGTCCTGGATCTCGCTGAGCAAATCTGCTCCGTCCAGAACATCTTCACCTTCGCTTTCCAGGAAGTTCAATCCACCAAGGTCCAAACTCTCGGCGACCAGATCTTCTACGAGCCCACCATTTCCAGCGTTCTCACTCGCAACAATATGGGCTTGAACTCCGGTGAGACACCCACGGCCCCGGTTTACATGTTCCACGCCCCAGACGACGAGATCATCCCGTACGCCAACGCCACCACGCTCCGCGATGATTGGTGTGGCTTCGGTGCGAGCGTTGAGTTCGTCACTATTGCCGCTGGCGGCCATGCGACCACGGAAGTCATCGGCTTCCCGGGCGCTTTCAAGTTCGTCAAGGATGCTTTCGATGGAAATGTCGGCGGCGCGTGCTCGTCGGAGACGGTTTTGGATGAAACTCTCAATCCGCTGGCGCTGGGTCTCTCGCTCGAGCCAATTCTGGTCCAGCTGCTCAATGCTCTTGCGATTGCGGGCAGGAAGGATGCGAATATTATCAGCGATGTTGGAAATCTCAATAAGACGGCGACGTAAGGTCGATGTTGATTGGCATCTGAGCAAGTTTCATAGGCGTGATCAAAATATCAGCCAATCACAACTTGGCACAAAAAACTGCAGTTGCCACATCCATTCGTACAATCCGTGAATTGATTGCGGCTTCATCAACTTCCGCAGGCCGCGCTGGACTGTCCTTTATCAATCACAAATTCCGTAAATTTCCCAGAATTCGCGTCTCTGTCTCGAAATCCGCAATCAAATCCGGGGTTGCCGGGGATGCAGTCGATCATGCTGTCATCGCAAAGCCAGTCTCACTTTTCGCGGGATGACCTCGACCGTTGATTGAGCCTCCCCGGAGGATCAACAAACATCGCCGGTCGGTTCCACCTGGCGTACCGTCTAACATCAGAATCACGGGCTTCGTCTCATCAAAAAGATACCTCGAAACAATCGATTCCGAGCGTTTCCCATCTTACAAACCGAACGCTTTGCCGTCGTCAAACCCCGGACCCATCGTTCGGTGCTTCTTCCAGCTTCATCGGTCCTTGTACGGAGAGAAATGGCGAATTTCACCTCCCACCTGACATCACGCATCCGTAAGCAGAGTCAAACTCTGTGCTCGCGGCTGCCCTCTGACATCGCGTTTTCCCATGACGGATGCCTTTCCGGGAGCTCCGGTATAGCGTTTGCGCACCTTTAAGGTTGGTTCGCCCTGATATGTGATCTCATTCTGTCAATCGCCGTTTTAATCACCGATGGGTCGTCGTGCTTCTCATTATTCTGTGTCTCTTTATTCTTCTTCTCTAGTCTCTTAGTAGTTTAATGTGCTATTGAACACGTCGTCCTACTGCCAGGATGGATACCGAGAACCGACAAGAGCAGCGCGAGGAAGTGGAGAGGCTTCCGCAGGACGATACGGATTTGGAAGCCGGTGACAAAGATAAGGATGCCAGTCGCAATGGGTCACGTAGGTCTATCGACGTTCATTCCACAGAGGGCGTTCGCTGACCGTCGGCAGAACACTTAGATGGATCAAGAGAATCGTCGGCTGGAAGTGGCGACCCAGAGAAAAAAGATGATTTCGAGCTGGTTGACTGGGATGGCCCGAATGACCCTGAGAACCCGTAAGGACTCCTCATGACCGACGATTATTGACGGCATTATTGACGGAGGTTCAGCTTCAACTGGTCTGTATCGTACAAATGGGTGTTGACTATCACGACATGCTTCATGTGAGTGTCATTCGAGATACCGAGCCCAGACATCGCTGACTTCCTAAAGCTCTATCTTGACGGGTCTTCCGGCTGGAGCTTATGGATCTGGAAACGTGCAGATGGAGGCCGAATTCGGCATCAGCCAGGCCAACTTCCCTTGGTTGTACTGGGCGACAGCTTCATGGAACGTGGGAGCAGCCGTGTGGCCGCTCTTGTTTGTTCCCCTCACCGAGAACACTGGTCGCATGCCGGGATACTTCATCAGCTACATCCTCTTCCTTATCTGGCTCATTCCGTCCGCGACTGCGCCAAACTTCGCAACCCTCATTGTCACCCGATTTTTCGGCGGAGGCGCAAGTTCAGTCAGTATCAACATTGTCGGAGGAACAATCACGGATATCTGGCGTGGTGAGAAAGCCCGCAGCATTCCCATGTCCATCTTCGGCATGACGAGTGTCATTGGTATTGCTCTCGGGCCTTTCGTCGGTGGTGCCGCGCAGACGCACTTGAACTGGAGGTGGATCTACTGGGTACAGCTCATCTCCGATGCTATCTTGCTGCCGGTCTTCTGGTTCATCTTGAAGGAGACTCGAGGAGACGTCATTCTGGCCCGCAAGGCCAAGAAGCTCCGCAAGGCAGGCCGCAACGCTTACACTAAAGCTGAGCTCAACAAGACGAGTGTCGTCGAGATGCTCAAGGTCTCCTTCAAGCGTCCCACAAAGATGCTTGTGACCGAGTTCGTCGTCATCTCTTTCACACTCTGGGTCAGCTTCGCCTGGGGCATCCTGTTCCTGTTCCAAAGCAGTGTCACCCAAGTCTTTACGACACTCTACGGCTTCGGCACGTTTCAGACCACCTTGATCCAGCTCGCCCTCTCCGTCGGCGCTGTCATCGGTACCATCATCAACCCCGCCCAGGACATCCTCTACTTGCGCTCAGCCGGCCGCAACAAAGAACGACCCGGCAAGCCCGTCCCAGAAGCTCGCCTCTACTTTGCCGTCCCCGGCTCCCTCATCTTCACCGCCGGCCTCTTCTGGTACGGCTGGGCTGCTTACAGCTCCTTGCACTGGATCGTGCCCACTCTCGGTATCGCCTGCGTCGGCCTGGGAATCTACGAAATCTACATGGCCGTCGTCAACTACCTCGCCGACGCCTACGAGAAGTACGCCGCCTCCGCCCTCTCCGCCGCTTCGCTGGGCCGCAACACTTTCGGCGCTTTCCTGCCGCTTGCATCCCAGTCGCTATACACCAACCTCGGCTTCCAGTGGGCTTCGAGTCTGCTCGGTTTCATTGGCCTGGCACTCAGCTTGGTCCCGGTGATCCTGCTCCTCAAGGGCCCGGACATTCGCGCTCGCTCGCCTTTCATGTCTGAGAGTACGTACGACGAGGACGAGGCGGAGACCAGGCGCAATAGCGTTGCGAGCTCGAAGGCACAGAGGGCGGGCTCGACGAGGTCGATTCCGCCGTGGAGTTCGGTCAGAAGGCCAGGTGGTGTTCCGGGGCCGGCGGGGCAGGCAGTGCCTGCTACTGCGGCGATTTAGTCGTTGTTTCGTTCATAGGAAGACTTTGAAGGGTTTGGTCGATTGCATTATGATTTGGCGTCTAATGCATTTGGAATCCTGTTTCACTAGATTCTTTATGTAAATATAGATGATACTATATCATCTCATGCTCACGCTCCTCGCAACATTTTTTCTCTGTGGTGCAAAATTCCGCTCGACGCTCTGATGCTGTTGGTCGCACCTTGCCAGGGCCGGGGAAAGTTCCTTTCTTAATTCTCCAAGCCCGCGCTTTCCAAAGCATATGACAATAGTTCATCTGTTGAGCGGGAATGACGCTGTTTCAATGATACGCTCTCAATGGCACGCTGATGGGCTGGCTATACCGGCGCGGTCGATGGAAGCACGAACACAGCGGGGAGTCCGCTGATTGGCCCTGTACGGATTCTTCACGTGACAAGCCATGAAGTGAATTGTTCGTTCCGACATGCGGAACCATAGCGGCACAACGAAATGTTGGGATGGCTCTGAAGGCGAAATGTTGCTATAGTAATCCTGTTTGTGTCTGACGTGGGTGTCTGGCTGTATGCAGTCCTGTTTTTGACTCTGGGTATGAGGACGCTCGCATTGCCAATGGGAAGACAACGTCCTCTACCCTCGATGCAATGGGATATGTACCTCCGTTGTCTCCAGTGCTGCTGTAGGCGCGCATAGGAATATTTCGGACTGAAATTCACATCGCTGTGATTGCGGGAAGCAGCACTTTTCGATGGTGCCAGTCTTTTAATAGTCGCCTGCCGATTGATGGTGCGAATTGACATCTCGGTGAACAGGCGCGATGATAGCACCGTCAACATAGACCGCGGTGTGAGGACAGCGCTAACGGTTGTATCGCGGACGGAGTGTTTGCCATCTCCATTGCGGAGGCTCGTAGCCCTGCCAGGCCAGCGTGAGGACAGTGTGAGGACAGTGTGAGGACAGTGTGAGGACACGCTCATCCAAACCATCTCTCTCAGAGCCAATGGCGATGCTGTCTTCAGCGTGTCTGACGACAACTCTGTATTATTCCCTGGCCGTCGTCAGATACGAGGTTCTGGCCATCCCCCAGCCGTTTGGGTTGTCCCCTTGACAACCTCAATTCACTTACATTATCACGTGACCCCAAGACTTACCCACCATACCCACCATGGCTTCCCAGACTTGCAACAACTTCTCCTGTGCTGCTACCAACGGAACCAGCTTCAATTTGGATAGAGAGCGTACACTCTCCGAGGCCCTCAAGTCCTATATCAACCGCACGGCTGACAGCAGCACGCTCGCGGGCAACTCGCTGTCCGAGGACCCTGAATACCACGCCATGGTGCAAATGCGTCGTCGCAGTCAGAACACAGTCGCTAGCAGCACCTCAAGCGACACCCAGATCGCTGAAACTGCGGCCAACAATGCTCTCGCCGAAATGCAGGCACCTTCTGGCAACACGCTGCCGTCTAGCACCATCGACCCGGCGCTCTTGGCCCTGGATGAGGTGGATTTTCGGTATCTGGGGGATTACGAAAAGCTGGTGTTTGAGCCTGACACCATTCCCTCTGGTAACAGCTTGGGATTCGACTACGGGCTGGAGACGCATGCGGCGGGCGCTGATCAGAGTCTCCATTTCCAAGGTCAACAATTGCCTATTCACACGGGTACCGTTGACAACAGCTTTCAATTCGACCTCGATCCCAATCAGGAGTTCGATCTCAACGGCCCGACGATTGATCTTAACGCGCTCTCCGTCTACAACAATGCCAATGTCGATTACACGCCAGCGAGATCTCAGGCTGGCTACAATCCCGCCCTGCCTCTCGGGGCCATGCAACAAGATCTTGGGGTGCATGCCCCTGGTATTAGCACCCAGTTCAACCAGGCACCGGCGATGCCCCAACCTTTCTACGGGCAGAACTTCGATGGCGCGCAGCAATGGGCTGTGCAGGGCGTTTATGGTAGCAGCATCAATGGGTATCTGGATCCGAGAATGGGACCGCAGGTCTACGCGCAGGCTCCTCTCTCTGGCGCGCAGCTACCGGCTGCCATGGGTGCTGTTGCCAGCAGCACCACGGTCTACCAACACTCCGGAACTGTACAAGGTCAATTCTACGCGCCTCTGAATGGCGCGCAGCAGCCTGTGTCCCAGGGCGCCGCTGGTACTACCATCAATCCTGCGCAAGATCTGGGAGCCCCGGTCCAGATCCCCCCAGGACTTGGTCCCGAGATGACACAAGCGTTTCAACATATGGTGACCGCTGGCCGCACCGCCAGATCGCAGCAGTCCACTGGGAGAAAGAGGACCCGGGAGCAGGTGCAAGATGAGGTCGATGATGGTAACAGCTCAGCTACAACGCCGGCCGCAGAGAACAGCGAACGGCCTGTCAAGAGGAACAAGCACGGCACGCCCCTCATCAACCCCAACAAAGCCGCCAACCGCCAGGGCCAGTGTCCAGGCTGGGCCCAGGCGAAGAAGCAGCACATACGGAGATGCAAGGAGAACGAGTGCAAGGAGGATTGCACGCTGCGCGAGATGTTTCCGCTAAGCTGGACGAAGTTTAAGGAGCAGAAGTTCAGGGTGAAGTACAGGCATAATGGCGAGGTGGCCGACGTCTCGGGGCTGGAAATTTGGAGGCTGGGGACTCAGATTTCGGTGCAGGGCGAGCTCGATGCAAAGGGTAAATTGGACCCCAGCAGCAAAGAATGTCACCGTGTTGACTATGTCGCTGCCGTGGATGGTCCCAGAAATGAAGAGTCGAGTGCAGAAGGGTCATGAAGACGGCGAAAGGATTGACCGACCGATTACCGCTTGGGGTTGGAGTTTTGTCTGCCCTTTCGCACCGACCAGCGAATTTTTAACTGTTGACAGTACTGAGTCTTATGCTGCTTTGTTTCTTGTGCTTGCGTGGGCGATTCCCTGTCTTTTTCCTCCATCTTGCACTTGGCGTTTGCTTGCATCTGGCATTGGGCAAGGGGCTGGCGTTCGGCGTTACTTGCTGCACTTTTCAATCGTTGATTTTAGCGGTCCGCACTGTGATAGGGCTGGCGTTAGGAGTTTCTCATCGCTTCTAGTTTGAGACCTGACTTCATGCATTGCATAGCAAGGGGTTTTCTGGATTAAGCTAGTCTAGGGTAGACAGCCAAACCAGCGTTTTCCCGGGGAAACATTGCGCGCCATTTCATCTCAGTACCTTCACAATCCTCCTTGTATTGCAAAAGAAGACAGGATCAGTATCAGTGCATTGATGATGCCCCAAGAAAATGGTATCCATGTTGACATGCGAAAGTAGCCAGCCGTGTAGACGCCGCCGATGCTGTGCATTCTCGTCAGCACGCCAATCGAGACCATACATTGGGAACACTCACACTCCGCCAACAACAGAACCGGCGATGAGAGCCTCGATGCCGCCGATGATACCGAACACGATGGGCGTGATCCAGATGAGCCTCCAGTTCTTCCACTGGATCATCATGGCATACAAAGCAGCAATCAAGTGAATGCCGATTACGTCTACGAGAGTCCAGAGTAGAGTGAAACGAAACATAGACCATGCATCGTAGAGATAGACCGTTTGTGTACCGCTTACTGGGAATGGCCAATATAGGGATGGGAATTTGGGAGCCTCGTATGAGAGCGGTTGTGGATCAACCACGGTCTTGAGGAATTTGTTCCTGCTCAAACTCAGTACGGTATACATCACGAGTACCTGACTATTGACCTACCTTGTGCTGCTCATCTTGTCAATTGGTGTTCGCTCGGTGTCGATGTGCCCGGTGAAGGTGGCGATAAGCGGGTCGATCAGGTCGTTATTGCTATCATGGCTTGCGACCGTGTATCTTGCGCAGCGTCCATGCGTTGGATGCTGATGATCACAGCCACCACACGTGTTAACAGCCCTGTCGCTGGCAACGTACAACAGACGACGTGGTGCAAGGGTGTGTGTGAGACGAGCTCGACGAGGCTGGGATGGTGCACGGGCCTCAAGATTTCGGTGCCGAGGTCGCCCGGCTGGGACTTGGACAACGTCGGTCTCCGTCGCCTAATCGCACATAGCAATCGTGCACTGGCTATTGCTAGTGCTTCCATACACATTCGAAATGCCTGCTGACCGTCTGCTGGGCACCCTGCTGAGGTCTTTGCAGACTTACACAGATCAGCAAGACACCCCACGGTTTGTACCATCAATCGCAAACAATGACGCGTCTTAACTGACCTGAGATAGGGTGCTTGGGACCGCGTCCTCGCTTCTGACCACTTTGAACAACCCTCTGAATGTTACATTGTTGACAAGCCAGCTTCTGTCAGCACCAGCAATATGGGCAGTTCCGGACGGGCTTCAGACATGCATGCGATGCATGAGCGTCTTTCACTCTGCCGCCCAGGCCCTCCTTCGGCATGAATTGGCATCGCGTGATAAATCGCCAGACCGTGACTTCTCCCAATTGCAACTCGAACGAATCTTACCCAAAGATGACTGGGTACGAGCTGTGGCAAAGGGCGCCGATGAGCATTCTCCGCGTTGGCGACACCTCCTTGCTCTGGGAGGGCTCCTGCTTGGATTCGGGCCGGCAGACGAAGGAGCCCTGAACCGGGGAATGCGCAACACGCTCGAGCAAGGCTTCATCAATGCAGTAAATCTTGCGCTTGAATCTGTCTCCGAGGACGACCGCTTTGGCCAGCAATCTATCGCCCTTGTCCTCAACTACTGCTTCCCGCTTGTGTCGGATGTCGAGCGCTCACAGATCGATTTCGATCAACTGCTGCCTGTCCTCATGCGCTCGACCTTTAGAAACATGGACGGTCTTGGCTCTGCGTATTTCTTGGGCACCATCGACATTGACGTAAAAACCACGCCTGAACAGCTTTATAGCTGGCCTGACAACTCGCCATCCTTCCAAGGAGTTCAGAAAACTCTGGCAAGCCCGCTTGTATCTTCGCTGGGATCACTAGCCCGCCTAATCGGCCACACTCTGGAGCAGGTTCGCGCGCCGTGGCTAGTGGCAAGTGCTGTGGAAGACCTGGAAGACTTCACCAATACATTGCACTTGCAGTGGCGACAAAATAGACTGTCCACTATCGACGCTTCCGAAGAGCAACAACGTCTGGACCCTAGCACCTTACATACGACAGACCTATTATGGAGACTCCTCAGATCCACAATGTATGCCGCAGTAATCGTGCTCCGATCAGCGATCGGCAGGGTCCTCGCAGATGCGGGTCTAGCGGACGATGAGGCTGCTTCTACAATTGCTGTGCGAACGCTGAACACGCTTCGCAACCTGTACTTTGTTTCCACTCGGTCGGGGTCAGCGACTTTCTCACAATATACTTTCGTATACCTGACCGCTGTGGACATACTCAGCAGCTATCCACCCGCTGTCCAAGCGTACCTGGAGAGCATTCGTCCTACTGAATCTGGCAGAGTACCAGCCTTACCACTGGATCGGAATCTTGACTTGTTCTTCCTGAATACCTCGGAGCACCTCACACTCGTACTACCACCTACACTCGCCGAAGATCTTTTGGTGAACTCTGCCTCTCCGTATCTCGCTTCGGGAGGTGACAGTCACTTACTCCCAATATTCGAGGCAGCCCACAGTGTGATGCTGGCAGTCTTCTCTACTCCTCAGAATGCAGATCTCGCCAACAGGCATCTGCCGTTCTATGTCGATGCGCTCTTCCGTGTCTTTCCCTCGAGCCTTTCCTCCCGCCAGTTCAGACTGGCCTTCAAGACTCTGATCCAGATCACTTCTCCACCTTCGCCACTATCAACCAGCCAGCCTGAGTTACCCTCAATATTGCTTGAGCTGCTCAACGACCGTGCCGCACACGCTACTACAAGCCCACTTCCGCCGCGACCGACGGATCCCTCCGCAGCGCCAGCCGCAGAAGACGACATCCCGCTCTCTGAACAAGCAATCGTTGTTCTCACAGTCATTGACGTGCTGACTCAGCTGTCACTCGGCTTAATGGACGAGTGGTTACCGATCGCAGCAGATTTAGTGAATACGGTCGATGATGCAAACATGAGGGAGCATTGCAAGGAGCACTTCTGGCTCACACTTGTAGACGGCGCCATGGACCCGGAACGTAGCAGAGTCTGTCACTCCTGGTGGAGCAGTGCAGGAGGCCGTGAGCACGTGCTATTTGGGCGCGAGCCTGTTGAGGTCATGGTTCCCGAGATGAGCGGTGCCTTGCCGGCCATTGAAGGCACAAGTAAACTTTGAAGCGCGGAAGTGAAAATCAGGCAGCCCCTCGACCGGTTGTGCGAGGCATTCCAGCGCTGAGAGCAGCTTGAACAATGCCATTGTGTGAAAATTGCTACAATGACGCCGAAAAGCAAGCATTGATATTTCAAGGGTCACACGCACAGTGGCTTTGCTAATTGACCGCAGGCGGCGCACTCGGCTCTCGGGTCTAGCAAAAAACAATGCGCATTCACCACAGCATAGGTGAATCTTAACCGCTTCAAAAGGCTTAAAGGGCAGCTTCGCTCCTTACCACAGGCCGTTCTTCACATCACCTTGGTCATCCGCGAAGTCACTCACCTGTGACACTCATGGTCGCCCTCTGATGAACTATCCTTCTCAGAAAGTCACTTCTGCTTCACACAAGCAGCCTGCGCTTGAAATTCAGCATCTCGAACTTCTCACACGACTTGGTCACCCACACGACCAAGCGTCACCACAAGCCACCGAGCCTTTCTGGCAGCAAGCTCCCGAGGTTGCACACCCAAACGCCTACTACTACCCGGAGAGCGATACTTACACACTGACACCACAGTACCACGCATACCTGCCCACCATGACTTCAGGACCAGTAGTCATTGGCTTCAAGTCGCAGTATGCCAGTCCCAATGCGAAGACTCGCGACACTCCAGTGAAGCGTCCGCGCGAGATCGTGAAGGTCTACTTGGATGACGAGTATGTCGGCGAGATCTCTCTCGGCGTCATGGTTCGCTTCTCCAAGTTCGCCAAATCTGTTTTCCCTAAGCCTCCTCAGGCCAACAACGAGGAGCCTCAGTCGAAGGCCTCTGACGGATCCAAAGTCATCAACAAGGATGCCCCTGCCAACGGTGACGCATCAAGCAAGAGCAAGAGCTGGGCCGACATGGTAGAGAGCGAGGTCGAGCAAACCAAGGAGTCCGTTCCTGTCGAGGCTGTCGCCACCGCTTCCACGGCCCTTCACTCAACTGAGTCCCCTGCCGCTCCCGAGCTTCCTGAGCCCAAGGCCTTGAATATCGGCGTCGACGGCGCCTGGGTTCAACCTGATATTAGCGTTGCCCGCCACATTCTCAACTGGATGGAGCAGAACAAGCGCACGCGCAACAACGAGCCACTGCTCCCGTTGACCCCTGCTCCGTTTTCGAAGATCACCCTTCGCGCCCTCGTCGACACTTACACCGGTGTCCTGGCTTTCGATCTCGCGCCATTTCCCCGCGACCTCCGCCATGAGATCCTCGGGCGCCTGACCCAGTACCCCGCCGGCGCAAAGCAGATGCAGTACCTCTACGAGCACCTTCCCGTCCACGACCCGATCATCAACCGCATGGTCACTTCTTTCTTCGAGCACTCTGAGGGCGGTCGCTACACGCAGGTGCAGCTCAACGCCATCTACGCGTACGTCAACGACGGCGCGGGCGACGAGGGCGAGCTCGCGCACCACTTCGAGCGCGTTAGGCGCAACAGGATCCGCAAGAACAAGCGTGAGAATGCCATGGAGAAGCTGCGCGAGGGCTTTGAGGATTTCGCTGGGCCGATGCGCGATGCTCTGCCGGATGGCGGCGAGGAGGCTGCGCAGGGTGGCGAGGGTCACGGCCGTCGTCGCAACCGTCGCGAGCAGCAGGCTAAGGGGAATGCGAAGGGTGAGGCTTCTTCTGAGGCTAAGGGGAAGGGCAACTGAAAGGAAAGGGGGAATGGACAAGCTCGCGTGCCGAGCGCACCGAGTCCGTCGCTGTCGAAGGCATTGTGTGGGCCTCGTGGCTTTGTTCTGTTTTGGAATTGAGAATGTGCCCATGGTTTTCTAGCTGGTTCAGGCACGACTGGTAGCTCTGGCGTTTCCGAGCACCTCAGCATTGGTAGGCATCCTTGAATTTAAAATTGTTGTATTGTTTTGAAATCCGATGTCGCAACGTGAGTGACTTCTCTTACAAATGGCGCCAGAAGCGGCCAACATCAATGGAATGATTCGCACCATATTTGACAAAGCATGAATACCGTCGGCCATCCTTTTTAACTCTCACATCATATACTCGACCATCAAAGGTTGAAATAAGCAATCGCCCCATCTAAGTAATGCACATCAATAGCCTCGCGCTGATTGGCCGAGCCTCCCGCAGCTCGGCTTGGCACGGGCAGGAGAATCATCCATCGAGGACGTCGCGGCAAGCTCCTCAGCAGCAAGGTCCCGCCCATTGAAACACCACCATCCCACTCATCCCTTCCCGCATCACATCCGCCACGATGGGCTTCTTCGACTACGTCTCCGACCTGTACTCGTCCGTCTCCTTCCAGCCCGTCGAGGCCGAGGAGCGCGACGCCCGCCAGTTCGAGGGCCCCGTCGACACCAGCGGCAACCAGAACTCTGGCAAGGACACGCGCGCCGGCGGCGTCGGCACCGCGCACCACGACCGCGAGGCCACCACCCAGGGTGGCGCCAGCCTGAAGACCCCCGCCGCCGGCACCGACGAGGAGAGCCCCGAGGAGTCCGAGGTCAACAAGGCCGATGCCGCCAAGGCCGCCAGCAAGCAGGGCGAGGGCGAGAAGGGTCACTCCCCTGGCGAGGGTGGCGCTGGTAGCGGCCAGGTCGGCGCGAAGAACGCCGGTCCCCACGGTGGCCCCGTGAACGCCGCTGCTGATGATGATGAGGAGGAGGAGGAAGAGGAGGAGGAAGAGGAGGAGGAGGAGGAGCCTGAGGACCTGAAGCCCAAGCTCGAGGAGGGTGAGTTACACTCGTCTGGCGAAGGATGATTGCTCTGAGCGCATGGAGCTATTTGCGAAGCCATTGTTGCGATGCGCAAGTGGCAAAGGCGCAGATCAATCATTCTACCGCAGATTTCAGGTACATCATGAGACAGCCGCTGACTGTTTCCACAGAGTGCATGAAGTCCCAGCAGTGCGCGCCTCTCAAGCACCACTACGACGAGTGCGCCGAGCGCGTGCAGCAGCAGCAGGAGGAGAACGGCAAGGCTGACGAGGACTGCGTTGAGGAGTGTAAGTTACATGCAATGCGACGGCTCTTTGCAGCACCTCGAAATCACGGTCCCTCAATATGCATACTGACAAGATTCGCAGTCTTCCACCTCATGCACTGCGCCTCCGCCTGCGCCGCCCCCAAGCTCTTCGCTCAGCTCAAGTAAACCAATCCGCCTCTCCTCAATACCTCAGCAAATCCGCCAAAGTCCGGCAAACAAGCGACATAGACAAAACTCGGATCGAACCATTGTGTTTGTTCGCGCCGGAGCTGAGGATATCCTTTCACCTTTCTGAATCTCGATCCGACTACCCAACCGCCTGTATAGCAGCCTTTGATACATTGTACTATGTCCTCAATCCGCCTTGAGCGAAATGTCCAAAAGTCTCTGCGTTTAGCTTGAGTAGTATTGAATGCATAGACTCCTTTTGTTTTTCCATTGACACTATCCTGTCATTCACTCTGGGATGTGCTATCCTCTACATCAATAACTTCTCTCGGACTATCTTTTCTTTGAAACTAAAGACGTGTACGGTACGGCATGTCAAGTCACCTTTGCAGCGAATACATGAAATACCTAGGAGCTCATGGGCCAATGGATGGCCTCTTTCAATCTGAGTTTTAGCGGAGTTCTGACGAAATTCCAGAGGCACGCGGGTTGCGCTATTGGCCTCTTGTTGTTATGCTCACAAACATCAATTGGCACCCGCTTGGCCTTCAGATGCAGGGGAGATCGGTCAGCCCGAGATCATGTAAGAATCAAAGGACTCATCGTATTCTGGGAGATTGATAGGTTGTGCACGTCCTTACTATTCCGAGCAGCATCTACATTCGCTTGTAAACGGGAGGGCGTGAATGCTCGAACGCGATGCGACTGAGCTTTGACGGCAAAATGATGGGCTCGTTTCGCGCAGACACCTGACTCAACCGAGGATAATCAAGCAGCCTGCGAAGGTTTTTGTGTTTTCTTCGCTAGCATTTTCCTCTCCCTGTCAGTCATGAATGGTTCCTTGGCCTGTCAGGGTTGCTTCATCAATGTAGTTTGATCGGTCATTCGGAATGCTGACCGAACCGAGCGCGGATGACGTCGGGTATGATGTTTGAAGCTTGGGAGGAGCTTCGCATCTGCACTTCTGCTGTTGCTGCTCCCTCGGGTGTTTTCCTCTCTTTCTCTCCCTCCCATTGAACCTCACGGTCCTCTCCACTCTACAACACCAACCCATTCGAAACGCAACACCGACCATGGCCACGACTCTCTTCCGCAACAGCGCCCTGCGCTCCGTCGTCCGCGCTGCTCCCACCCAGCGCGCTGCCCTCGGCGGCACCACCTTCGTCCGCGGCAAGGCCACCCTGCCCGACCTCTCCTGTACGCCTCTTCCACATCAACTTCTCTTCTGAAGCACGCACGACTTGCTGACGCCATGTCTTGACAGACGACTACGGCGCGCTCGAGCCCGCCATCAGCGGCCAGATCATGGAGCTGCACCACAGCAAGCACCACAACACCTACGTGACCTCGTACAACACGGCGATCGAGAAGCTGCAGGAGGCCCAGCACAAGGGCGACATCCAGGCCCAGATCGCCCAGCAGCCGCTGATCAACTTCCACGGTGGTGCGTAGCCCCCGCCCTCTCCCCATCCAACCCAACCCAACCCCCCATCAACCGTCGCTAACCCTCCCTTCCCACCACCAGGCGGCCACACAAACCACACCCTCTTCTGGGAGAACCTGGCGCCCAAGTCCGCCGGCGGCGGCGAGCCCCCCAGCGGCGCCCTCGCGACCGCCATCGAGGGCCACTACGGCAGCCTGGACAACCTGAAGTCGCAGTTCAACGCGGCGCTGGCGGGCATCCAGGGCTCCGGCTGGGCGTGGCTGGTGCAGGACGTGCAGACGGGCGCGATCGGCATCAAGACGTACGCCAACCAGGACCCCGTCGTCGGCCAGTTCCGCCCGATCCTGGGCATCGACGCCTGGGAGCACGCGTACTACCTGCAGTACCAGAACAGGAAGGCGGAGTACTTCTCTGCTATCTGGGACGTGATCAACTGGAAGGCGGCGGAGAAGAGGCTGAAGTAGAGGATGAGGGATGAAGATGTTTTGTGTAGTAATATCATGACGAAGATTGGCATTTGCCGTTTGTACTGAGACGCTTGATGTGTGGGAAATTTCGGAACATGTTTCCAGCGGCCATGTCACTTTCATACTGCGGTCAGAACACTTTGCGAAAGAACCTCTCGTGCTGAGCTTGTTGTCAGCTGGCGACCCACCAACGCCCATTCGATCGTGTAAATACTCTGGGCTCTCTGACAGGAGGATGAAAGGCGTCGATCGACGGACACAGGCGCTCGGGGAGACTGTCTGCTGCTTCTAGTGTGCTATGTACAGGGGCAAGTAGGGTAATAGTTTGCTCGAGCTTGATTTTCGTTGGCAGGCAATTTGTGCACGGGTTTCTGTACAGTATGGTTCAGGGCTAGATTAATAAGGGTAACCAACATTTGACGGGAGATACACGAGATTAGAGCTTGTTCTTCCGGCTCGGCTTCCAAAGAGTTCTAAGCACGCCAAAGAATAAGCCATGAGCAAGAAGTATGTCTCCGGTTTTGCGGGTGCCAGAAATCCTAAAGCAAGACAGAAACTAGAACAAAGGGCAAGACAAAAGTAAGGTGCAGCTCTTTCCATTGTGTGTCATGTACTTTTGTTTCGTTTCGTTACAAAATGCTCCATTCTCCGTTGATCATTCAAAGCAAGCACGCGGGATCAGAATCAGACTGAACGCGCTTACCTCTGGCGGCCGAAAGTGCCGGGGCCCTCGGGCTTGTTCTTCAGCACGTCCTCGATCTTGCTCATGATCTCGGGCGTGAGCTTGGGCACCAGCTTCATCGCCTTGCAGTTGTCCTCGATCTGCGCGACCTTGGTCGCGCCCAGGATCACGGTGCTGACGTTGGGGTTCATGACGCACCTGGGATCATGTCAGTAAGGGTGTGCTCAATGGGGCTTCTCGGGGTAGGTGGTGAACATGACTTACCAGGCAAGCGACAGCTGCGCGACGTTGCCGCCCAGCGACTCGGCGATCTTGGTGAGCTCGCGCACCTTGGCGATCTTCGCCTTGCCCTCCTCGGTCTGCAGCGAGTTGACGGTGTTCTCGAAGAAGGCCTTGTTCTGCGCGAATCGGCTGTCCTCGGGGATGCCGTCGTTGTACTTGCCGGTGAGAAGACCGGAGGCGAGAGGAGACCAGATGGTGGTGCCGTACTGGAACTGGTCGTAAAGAGGGGCGTACTCGACCTCAAAGCGCTGGCGGTGGAAGGCGTTGTACTGAGGCTGCTCGGCGATGGGAGCGATGAGGTTGTACCTGGGTGGGATGTTAGCTGTGTTGAGTGATTATGGAAATGCAGGGAGACTCACTTCTCAGCAATCTGGGTAGCCTCCATGATCTGAACAGCAGACCACTCGGAGGTACCCCAGTAGTAGGCGAGGTTCAGGTTGCGGATGACCTGAGTGAAGCCCTCGACGATCTCCTTCATCGGGGTGCCCACGTCAGGCCTGTGGGCCAGAACGATATCCACATACGGCTGCTGCAGCCTCTCCAGCGAGCTCTTGAGGCCCTCGACGACATGCTTCCTGCTCAGGCCGCGGGTGTTGGGCTCCTTGCGGCCGGTGCCGAAGAAGACCTTTGTGCTCAGCACGTACTCGTCGCGCGGCCAGTTGAGCTCCTTGAGCGCGTTGCCCATCTCCACCTCGCACTGCCCGTTGGCGTAGACCTCGGCGGTGTCGAAGAAGTTGATGCCGTGGTCCCAGGCGGCCTGCATGCACTCCTTGACGATCGAGCCGTTCTGCGTGCCGCCGTAGGTGAGCCAGCCGCCCAGCGAGAGGACGGAGACCTTCAGGCCGCTGGGGCCGAGGTGGCGGAATTGCTGAAGAAAAGTTAGCATTGAGCCATCATAGTGGAAGAGACGAAAGCTCGTACCATATCCTTGGGGTCGAACTGAGACCTGACGGCAGACATTTTGGCGGTGGTGTGGAAGTTGGTGTGGCGGGGTTGTTGGAGCTTCCGGAGGGGGTAGAGGGAAGATGTTGTGGTGGAAGAGAGACGGGATGGTCTGGCGGTGGGAAGAGGGCAGAAGATATTGGAATGCTTGCAAATGGAGGGCTTCATATCGCCGCTAATGCCGAAAGCACCTGCCCGTTCGCGATGGCGTGGACCTTCCCTCGAGCGGCTGAAGCTGCCTACCTGCCGTTCTGCTGCTGTGACCACGCGGTGACAGGCACGCGGTGTCTGAATGCGGCGCTGTAAGTGATGTCCCGACCGAACTCTATTTCATCTAGTGACAATGTTTCCTCGGCGGGCGCAGACAGCCTTTGTCGCGTTTGCCATTGTCTTCACACTGACCACGGGGGCTGTCTGTTAACACGTCATTGCCATTGAACCGTGAGGCGGGGTAGCACATCATGGTGGCAACACGGCAAAAACGGAATCGCTTCGACAGAGGCAGGTCGCCACCGGCGCGGAAAAGTAGTGCCGATGGACAATCGTCTACATGGGAACGTGTCTACTGTATCGAGATTTGCACATGTCAATGCGTGAAGGGCTAGGTGAAGATCGCGGAAAGTGGAGGGCGTTCACCTTCTCTCAACGCTGGGCAAATTCCTGGAAGCCTCGGCTTGACGAAGCTGTCAATGCTTAGGTAAGATGTCTCCATTTGCGATTGCTTGGATCGTCCATCTCTACTAGGTCTCCATGCCTTTCATATTGTTCATGCATGGCATTCTGGGCTGCCGCATTAGTTTCACGACGGCATGCTGAGTCCGGCCTGGAAAGCCCGATCTGATTTTCAAGGCATTGTTGATTGAAGCGGAAGTAATGTCTGTTTTGAATTCCGTACATATGAGAAGATAATTATATCTAAAAGTCGTCGTTCAGGCTCTCCCAGACAGACACCTCCGTGTCCAGTCCAGAAAGTCGCCCTTCACAAAAGAGAAAGCCGAAGAAGTCGTAAGCGGCCGCGCGAGGTCGTTAAGTTATATCCATCGGTCGCGTCCGTGTTGGTGATAAATGCAGTCGCTTTCCCCATGGTATCATCAAAATCAATCCCGTTGCGCAAAAAAACCCCAACCAAAACGCCATTTCCCAGTCCTCCCATGCCCCGTGATCCAATCCAACTCCTAGCGAGAAACCTCGCCGTCAAATTCCCTCCTCTTTCACCTTTCCATCCCAATCATTCCTCTCGCCCGCTGCCGAAGCCTGGGCGATCCCGAAGTACCAATGATCCTATTCCTCCTTCCAACAACCGCCCTCGGAGCCACCTGCTCCGAAGACTGGTCCTTCACATCAAGCTCGCCGTACATCTTCAGCACGCCGGCTTCCATGTCAGCCTGGTTCGACTCGTCGCACGGCACCAGCTCGCCGTCCACCCAGCGCTTGCCCTTGGGCGCTTGCGCCTGAGCATCCTCGGTGTCGTCGAGCTCGCCGTACATCTTCAGAACCCCGGCTTCCATGTCCGCCTGGCTCGCCTCGTCGCAGTCCACCAGCTGCCCGTCGACCCAGCGCTTCGTCTTCCTGCTGCTGGCGCTGGTGTTCACGCCCGCAGGCCCGTACGGCGACTCGTAGCCCGCGTCGTCCGCCGTCTTCAGCGCGGCCGAGTACGCCAGGTACCAGGTGCGGCTGGCGCCGCCGTCGAGCATCTGGTCCGTGTACTCGCCCGTCTTGCCCGCGAAGAAGTCGTAGCTGGCCGTCGAGTCGACGAGCGCCAGGTTCGCCATCAGGATGCCGCGCCAGCCGGTCGTGATGCTGCTGGCGCGCGAGGCGAACAGCTGCTCCCACTCCGTGCGCACGAAGTCGCGGCGCCGCGTGATGGTGCTGAACGGCATCATCGGGATCATGTTGATGCCCTGGATGTATTCGATGTTGGCGCCGAAGTACGTCGTGTGGTCGATTTTGTTCTCGAACAGGATGCCCGCCGCGCGGTTGCGGATGTACTCTTGCGGCTGGACCTCGTTGCTGTCGCGGTACAGGTAGTAGTTGTCCAGGCTGCGCGCTTGGATGGCCAGCATGAGGTTGCCGCGGGCTTCCATCGCCTTGTCACCCGTCACGAATCCCCACATCTTGATCGCGTACGAGGCCATGGCGTCTTCGGACGAGGACTCCTGGTCCTTTCCGTCGGCGCTGGCGAACAGGCCTTTGGCCCAGGAGTGGCCGTGGTACCAGTCGAAGTTGCGCGAGAAGGGGAAGAACGGGTCGTCGGAGATGGAGTTGGCGTAGTCGCGGACCAGTGTGTTGACCCAGGCCTTGTTGGTGCCGGCCTCGAGCCAGCTGGGGTCCAGGTAGGCGATGACGGCGGCGGCGTAGACGTGGTAGCCGTAGTGGAAGTGGTGGTCGTTATAGAACGTGTTGCCGAAGTCCTGGCCGCTGTTGCCCGTCTGGTAGGAGGCGATGCTGGATGCGCCGCCCCATGCGTTCTCGTACACCAGAGGGAACTGCTGCCTGTTCTCGACGAACCTCGCCATGGCGTTCTTCAGCCTGTCCAGTCCGCCCTGAGCAAGCGAAGCGTTCTGTGCCATGTCCTGTACCGCGAAGACCACGCCGGCATACTTGGCAAGCTCTTTGCCAGAGTAGTACATGGAGTCAAGGTTGCTCATCCTGTCCATGTCCTGCTGGAGCTCGGCAGTGCCGGCTTGGTTGATCAACGCCGCAGCCTCGGCGGAGACAGCCCTGATACTGCCGTAGCCAGGCTGGTAGGGAGCAAATTCCATATCGATGGGCAAGTCGTTCTCGACCATAGTCCAGCTGTCGCCACGGATGGCAACGCCGTTGCCCTTGACAGTAGTCATGAGCTTGACATCCGTCACACCACCCTTCGTCTCATCCGAGAGCGACTGCATGTGGTGCGGCAGAGCGAACATCAGCAGCTGCTGGCTCTGGACACCGCCCTTTTGCCATGAAATGGTATACCTACCCGCAGTACCATCCACGGAGCCGGAAATGCTGGCGGACGTTGGGTACGCACCAGCAGCGCTGTCGTAGACGGCAACTGCATCACTCGTCTCGGCAGGAATCTTGGCGACCTGAATGGTGCCTTCGAAACCAGAGGGACCTTGAACGTTGTTTCCATCGATCAGCGTGAAACTGTTGACATCGTAGTTCGAGTCTTGTGGAGTCACGTATGCTAACCAGGAGAACCCGTTCCTCATCTCCATCCGATACTTGTGAGCAGCGTTGTTTCCGACAGCACCGACGTAGGTGATGGTTTGGATCCCGACGCCGGAAGCAATGACCGGCGTGGACTGCGTGTAGCGGGCTGTGATAAAACCCATGCCCTGGACAAGGGGGAAGGTGATCCTAGAGTTGCCGTTGCTGCGAGGGGAAAGGTTCACATTGACAGAGAATCCCTCGAGGGAGTCAGTGGTCAGCTGTGTGTCCTGGCCCAACTCGGTTGACGACAGGATGACAGAGTGGACGCCGAGGGGGCTGGCATAGAACTTCCAAGCGCCCGTGACCGGGTCTGTCTCTCCCCCAGCGAATTGCTGACGTTCGGTGTGCGAGATTGCCATGCCGTAGCTGCCAGTAGCTCCGCTGCCATTCGCCCAAACAACAGAGTACGGGAAAGTGTAGGAAGGCAGAGCCTGGTCCTCAAGGAAGAAGTTGGAGTAGAACTTGTTGGTCTGCAGCTTCTTCTGCTGAGGCTGGATACCCTTCCTAGGGGCAGGGTGGTCGTTGCGCCTGGACAGCTGCTGAGGCGGCTCATCGGTAGCAATAGGCTGGAAGATGTCGCTGACGGTGATGCTGAGCTTCGTCGAAGTGGTGCTGACATCAGGAATGGCCACAGTCTCCGTCAGCGACAGGACGACGCTCGAAGTAGCCATTGTCGTGGGGAACGGAATGACGGATGAGCGGCCATCAGTGTTCAGAGACGTGGGCAGCTGAGTCGTAGAAGGCGCATTGTCCATGATGGACGAACGTGAAGCAGTCTGAACGGCCGAAGTCGAAAGCATTGTCAAAGACTCATCAGGGACACTCGGAGGAGTCACTTCGGAGTCTCCTGATGAACTTGCTGGCGCTTCCACCGATGTGACCGATGCTTGATCAGCAGGCGGAGAGGCAGACACAGAAGTCGGCGCGGGCGGGGCTTCAGATGCTGGCTCGGTCGCAGGCTGAGAAGCAGGCACAGAAGTAGGTGCGGGAGCAGGCTCAGATGCAGGCTGAGTCGCAGGCTGGCTAGACTCCTGAGTAGCAGGTTCTGCAGGAGCCTGGGTAGAAGTCTGAGCAACAGGAACTTCGGTCGTAGACTCCGCGCTCGGTGCACTAGAAGACACCGGAGATGCCGGAGCCTCGCTCTCCTGCTGAACAGACGTGCTGCTCTCGGTCACCGGAGAAGGAACCGCTGGCGTTGCGCTGGTCACGTCCTCCGAAGTAGACGACGGAGGAAACGGGTTGTAGAAGTCCACAGTCGAGGTCGAGGAAGTTGCCTCAGCGCTAGATACGGCTTCTTGCGTAGTCGACGAAGGAGGATTCGGGTTGTAGAAGTCGATCGTTGACTGCGAAGAGGTAGTGGCAGCGCTAGAGATAACCTCCTGCGTAGCAGAAGACGGCGGATTCGGGTTGTAGAAATCTATCGTCGACTGCGAAGAGGTCACAGGGGTGGGCGTGACCCTCTCAGCAGTAGCCGGGAAACCCGTAGTCGTGTCCGTGTGCGTCGACCATGTCAGCGTAATGCTGCCGTAGACGAGCGGCGAAGATGTCAGCGAGGCAGCAGCAGCAGAAGCGCTCGCCTCAGCTTCGCTCGCAATGCTAGAAGCAACAGCGGCGGCACTATCCACAGCATCGCTAGCAACACTGACAGCGGCAGAAGCCACGCTCGTAGCTGAAGACGCAGCGTCAGAAAAGAGCGGCACAGTCGCTGCGGCCTGATCCTGGTTTTGGACGTCGCTCGTCGAAGACGTCCAGGATTGGGAGTAGGTCTTGGTGATAGAGACCTCGAGCGCCATTGGTGCAGAGCTGCTTGACGCAGTCCACGTATCATTGCTCCATGACTGTGCCGCCTGAGCAGGTGCTACCGACTCAGAGGTCGTAAGATCCCGATTCTGGATCGTCATCGTTGATGCCGTGCTCCAAACGGTGACTGTCGATGCGTCCAGAACGGGCGGCACAGGAGTGTGAGACGCATGGTGATTCCAGTTCGTGACGGTGGACGTGTCAACGGTTTCCCAGATCGTCGATGTCAAGATCTCGCCAGAGGGAGAGACCACAGGCATCGAGTGGGACTCCGGCCAGTCTGTGACAGTGGCCGTGGAAACCGTGCTCCATTCCGTCTCCGTCAAGACTCCAGTTGGCGGTGACTCCTTGGCTGCCGACATCCAGTGTTCCATATGCTCCGAGAACTCAGCGACTTTCGAGGCCGGAATATCAAGTTCGCTCGCTATTTTGGCCACAGGGATTCCAGTAAAGTGCTCAGCGTTTTCGTCCAAAGGTGATGTCGACGGCCATGAAGCCGACTTGATCCCTTCAGGCGGGACGACATTGTTCGGTGCGAAATGAGCCTTAGGTCCTGCAACCAGTCTGCCAGAATCCGGGTTAATCCGAGGAGCATAAGGGTATGCGGACGAGACCTGTGCTTGTGCAATCGCCATCAGCGGTAGAAATTTAGAAGCCCTCATCAGGCTGGTAGATTGTCTCTCCATGATGGAGGACGTTGTGAGTAGGGTCTGTGTCAATAAAAATCAATCTCAATACAAAGGCAATGGGGAATACTCAGGCCTATTTGGCCACTAAGATGCGGTTCCGCCTCGCGCTTCAGACAAGAGCCTTGTGATACTGGCGGCGGTCTTTCTGACAGACAAGGGCGCCCGTGAGCGCTGCGTGGCTTTCGACGGCGTCGATCGCCTTCGGGGAACCAGGATCTTTCAACAGTTAAAAGGACGAGTAGTACAAGATTCTCCGCAACGGGAACAAGAGCGTGACACTGTGATTACAAGAGTGGACAAGAGGGGTGCCGCATGCAAGACCTCGGCGGCGTGTGCGGGATGCTGCGGATTAGAGACGAGTGGTGATGGGCAAAGATGGACGAGTATCCAGCGACGTGGACGTATGGGGATCGAGTGTTTGCGGTACGTGGATGGGGATCACGAGTTATAGGTACCTACCTGGAGTTGCCACGGCCGTTGGGTGGCAGAGTAGCGCGTCCTGCTCGGCAGAGGCTGATGTTCACCAGGTAACGACTCCACGAGCCTGGAATGCAGAGGCCAAGGCAGGCCGTTGGGCGCGCGGGCAACACACCGAAGACACCTCTTCTGTGTGTCTCTGGCCTCCTCCTCGCCGGCCGCTTTGGGGGCGAGCGGTTGGCTATGTGTGACTGCGGGAATGACCCATGTCTCGGACTGAGCGTGACATCTTCAAGGCCACGGTGTGACCAGCTGAGGCTCAAAGAGCGCGCTCGTCACGCCGTCCACGCACCGCGAACACACGGCAGCAGGACCACGCCGCGGCTGTGAGCGTGCGCAGTCGGTCGTCGGTGCATCAACACACTTCTGCTTCGAGAGATGCCGTCGTCGACATCCAGACGCCATCGCCGGTGGTACCTAGGTAGGGCGAAGTTAGCGGGCCGGCCATGCGCGCCCTGCAGCCAAAGCTTGGGTCGATCGCGGCTGACCAGGGCTCGGCAGGTACCCGTCCGCCAACGAGGGCAGACGAGCATGCCGCCTACTCCTCCAGCGTCCTTTAGCTCCACACGGCTGCACGACGCCATCCATATGCGGTGTGTGCAAATCGTTCATGGTGAGGATAAAGTTCGGGGAGGCGAGATCGCATGCTATGCACAGACGAACGCCGCCACGCCGCGAGGCCTCCAGCGCGAGCGCCATTGTTTACACCATCCCGTTGCGCAATAACGACACGGCAACGGCGTCGCCGGCGGCGATCCATCTTCACAGCCCCGGCGCATCGCAAACGGCTTCTGCTACTCATGAGCCCCAAGAAAAGCGCACACGTCGCAATCTGTGGCGCATGAGGTCCCAAGGCAGAAGGCGCTCCCTTGGCCGAAACACGCCAGGCCGTCGCCTCTCAGCCTCCGCAGCGCCTCGCGGCAGGTCGTCAACAAAGGCGTTCAGCGGCCGAGACAGCGCTGTCCCTCTGGCCCTTTGAGCGTGGCCTCGAAGCCGGGCCCCCGGGCCGCCCACGGTCGCACCCCCTGCACGCCAACTGCTGGACGCGGCGGGTGATACCTGTCACGCCTTGTCGGTTCGTCGGGACGTTTCTGTACGCCGATGCCAGTGTCACGAGTGGGATGCGTGGCTGCTGGGGTGGGTGCTGGAGGGAGCGGCGACGTGTGTCTTTGGTGTTGGTAATCATCTGGGATATAGTGATCCTTCGGTGCTGCCGCTCCCTGCTCATTCTAGTGAGGTGAAAGTGTTGTTGGCGAGTAATGATTGAGTTTATTGGTAATCATCGATTGAGCGAACTGTTTGAAACAATGCCGCCGCCTAGGTCTTATGCTGGCCGTCCGCCCAGCTCGTAGTCAAGTCCAGGCGTATGCCAGTTCCGCTCCTCGCGTTAGCAATATATGCTCGCAGCTGAGCTCTACCATCATGCGTGGCAGAATTTTGAATGACAACCACACATCCAAATAGAAGCGAGTAAAATGAACTAATGATTACATTTCATGAAAGCCTGCTCACAAAAACAATGTTATGTCAAATACCTCACCTCCTCCTCGAGCCAAAGCTCAAGTTGCTTCTCGCCGTAGTCCCCAGCTTGTGAATCGCATCCCTCCTCGTCCACACACCGCTCCTGCCCTCAACCACACTGATGAACTCCTCCGCCAACCGCTGCGCGAATGTGTTGTTGCCGCTGCCCCTGCTCTTCTTCTTCGACACGACGTCCAGGATCCACATCATCGCTTGCCGGCGGCGCTGGCGAAGACCGAGAGGCACGGGGATCTGCAGCGCCACACCACCGCCTGCTGCTCCGCGCTGGCTGCGGATGCGGAGGAGGGGTGCGATGCTGTCAAGCGCCAGGGTGAGGTAGAGGACGGGGTTGAGAGGGAGGTGAGACGCGGGCGGGGCACCGGGGAGCAGTGGTCGGCTGGGGTTGTAGGTGGGCGGGGGAGCGGTGCGCAGGACCGTGAGGATGTGCGCCATGTTGCGCTGCGCGGTCGCTTTCTTGCCGTGCTGCATGATCAGGTTCGTCACTTGGTTGACGACTTCGTCGTACCGGTATTTGCCTGCGTGGTGCGGCTTGCGGTCCGTCATGTCTGGGATGGGGAACTTGTGGCCGACGGCGGGCACGTTGACTCCGCCGGCGTACACGGCGCGCTGTTCTGACGATGGGATCATGGATGGGTCGATTTCTGACGCGCCCGACTGCGCAGAGAGGTCCTCCTGTTGTCTCCTGGCGAAGGTGGAAAAGCTGCGGCTGCCCGAGGGCTTTGCGTTTGCGGCGCCCTGGCCGTTCTTCATCGAGTCCTGCATGACTTTGGGAGCGTTCTCACGAGCCTTCTTGTCCTCTTCGAGAATCTGTTCGCCATGTTAGTCTCTGGCCTTCCATTGCGCAAATGTTCATAAAACGTACCTCCTGTACCGGTGTGCCCTGACCCTCGATATCCGGACCCTCGCCACCAGTGATCTTCGCCATCTTCGCCGCCTCCTCGCTCACATGCTCCTGCTGCTGCATGTTCGGCCCAACCTTGTCATCAGACTGCGGAAGTTTGCCAGGGTTGTTGACGGATTTGTCGGCGTAGGTGCGGAAGACCGCAGGCCTCTGGAAGCCTGCGCGCAGGGCCGCAGTGGGTTTGGCGCGGACCGGAAGGGCGCGCAAGGCCGAGAAGGGATTCATGGCGGGCATTGTCGATGTGTTGGGTGTGGGTGGTTGTTGGCCCTGTCGTGTGCCTCGAAAGTCGCTGGCAATTCACGAATGCGGAGGTCGATGAAGTCTTCGGCTCTGGGAGATCGGCCGCGGAGGACCCCAAAAGCCTCGCCCGCTGCGCCGACACCGCACGACAACTTGCCCACTCTGACCTCATCTACATCCTTCTCCCTCATGCATCTACGTCCATGGGAGCTCCACTATTGCCAATGGGCCAGAAGCTAGAGAGATTGATTGAGACTACTGGCGTGAATTCACCAAAGTGACGTCGTGCCCACGTACCAAGAGCGTCTGCATGCTCAGCAACGATCGACTGGCTGCAATACGTGCATGAGGTGCGGGATATCTTGTACGAAGAAGGCAGGAACACATCTCACATGGTGCACGCCCTCCGTGGTTCTCCAGCTCGCTTGTCATCTGGCCGAATCCGAATCATCAAAACAAACACACCCTGCCTACATCATGCATGTAAGATGTGGCTTACAAACACCCGGCATTCCCTAAATCCTACCAGAACGGCTTTTGTCGTTTTAGCCGTCAAGATGTCCGTCATGTTGCAGGAACTACTGCAGTGAGTCGAACGGAGACCGCGCTTTGTAAGCCTGTAGCTTTGAGTATGATTCATTTGCGCGGAAGTCAAGCTTATGGCGGTCTGCAGTCACCGTACGTATAGTATATTTAAAAGCCCAGGGCCATGTGTATGTTCGTAGGTAGTCGGAAACGAAGCTATCATGATGATTCACCTCGGGATAACTCCCTTGATTGTGGCCTTCACATCTCTGGCGAATGCACTCCAGCCATTTGAGGAATGGGGCCATGAACGAATCCAGCTCAAAGACGTATCAATTCATTTCCGCTACTCGGCGTCAGGTAAACCACCTTTATTGCTAGTCCATGGGTTCCCGGAGCATTCGCCCACGTGGATACACATCGGCCCAGTGCTCGCCGAACACTACACCGTTATCGCACCAGATAATCGTGGCATGGGGGAAAGCTCCCTGGCCCGCGATGGCAACTACTCCGCCGTGGCTGGAGCGCAGGATCACCTCGCCATACTCAACTTTCTGAACATCAGCCAGGCCTACCTGTTCGCCCACGATAAAGGCGTTGGGATCGCCAGTGCTCTTGCCCTGGAGCATCCGGAAAGGATTGCGAAGGTTGCACTCACAGAATACGTGCTTCCAGGCTTCGGATATCCAACATCAGTCACCTCACCAGACATATACATAAACTGGCAGCTCGCCTTCTTCGCCGTGCCGGATGCGGCGCAATACTTCATTCAAGGCAGGGAGAAGGAGATGCTGGCCTGGTACTTCTTCCACGCTTCGTATTCTGGGAACAGCGTCATCTCAAACGACTTGCTGGATCTCTACACTCGCGCTATTTCGAAGCCGGGGTTTCTGAGAGCGGGTCTGAGCTATTTTGGCGCTGCTTTCGAAGACGCGGAGTATTTCACGGCCAAGATCAACGAATCTAAGTTGCAGATGCCGGTGTTGGCCATGGGAGGGGAGGCTTCGTTTGCGCCAGAGAGTGCTTTGCAGTCGGCTTTCGGGCCGGTCGCGGACGATTTGACGACTTTCGTCGTTCCTAAGGCTGGCCATTGGATTGTGAGTCGATCTATGCCGGTGATGCGTATGATTTCGCTGACACAAGCTAGGGTGATGAGAACCCCATGGCGTCTGCGAGACGGGTCCTGGAGTTCTTGGGCAACGACACTAGCGTGCCTGCAATCGATCTTGGATGGCTTGAGACGACGACTACTATGTTCGGTGCTTTCGGGTCTGACGAGGTGACGCCTGGGATCTATGGCACGATGTAGTGTGAGCCGTCGCTGATATCTGTTGTCAAAGTCAACAGCGATGACGAGACGAAAAAGAGTTGCAGTCCATCCATCGGCATCCCGTTCCTGTTCACATCGCAGCCAAGCAAATAGACACATGTACCTGCAAAGTTTCGATGATACCTTAATCAACCGTAGATATGCCGTTGTTCCAGAGAGCCTGTTCGTTCTGCTGCGGTGCCACGCAACACTCAGGTAATTTGGTGTCCGCACAGATCGCCAGACCGACGCTATTGTTGTCGGTCAGCGGTGGCGGTCGGCAGCCGATCACGTTATCTTTGTTCGGCGAGGTGGAAGACGCCACGGCGCAGCGAATGGCCTGGCGAGCGCTATCTCTCGCCGGGCATCAGTCATACACGCCGCAATCTGGCGCTAAACAGCCCGGTGTCGGTCCTCCTCCTGCAGATCCGCGAAGCTTTGCTGTCTGTGCTGACACATACGCGCAGTCCGGCGGGCGTTCCTACCTTTACGCGGGGTCAAATTTTCCAGCTCGAGCTCTCCCGCGGCCCACTCGACGCCCTCCCGCCGCCGGTGACTGGCACACCGCGAAACGTCCAACGGCACCACAAAATCTGCTCTCTTGCTCACAACCACAACCCATCCAACCCATCACCATACCACGCATGCTCTGACGGGGCACAAGCCTTTTGATGTCTGCGCCTACAACTTTCACCTCCCAAGGTATGCCGACCCACCACCTTTCACACCGCTACGACCCACCACGCAATGCAATGCGCGATAGGGAGCGCTCAACGAGGACCATCCTCTGAACGCTGGATCATTGGTCGTCTTCGAGGCATTGGCTGACATAGCGATGTTTCAGACTACATTTCCGACCACCTGTGGAAGGCTTCAGTGAACTGAAGACCGTCTCATACAAACCGGACGATACAACTTACTCAACAATCACTACTACACCATGCCGATAATCATGTTCACCCGAATGTTCAAGCCGACCACTGGCCTCAAGCCGGCTGCTGCCAGCTTTGCCGCGAAGAGCTTTGCCCGCCCTGCTGTGCAGATGAGGTTCAATGCCACTATTGCAGACAACACCGCCCGTCTGCCCGCTTCCACCAGGTCTACCAAGCCTTGCTTTGAGCGTGCCACCTTCACCATCAAGGATGGCCCGATCTACCACGGAAAGAGCTTCGGCGCAAAGACCAACATCAGCGGTGAAGCCGTCTTCACCACCTCTCTGGTCGGATACCCCGAGTCCATGACCGACCCGTCCTACCGCGGCCAGATCCTGGTCTTCACCCAGCCGCTCATCGGCAACTACGGCGTTCCCGCTCCTGTTCGCGACGAGTACGGCCTCTTCAAGTACTTTGAGAGCCCCAACATTCAGGCTGCCGCCATTGTTGTCGCCGACGTTGCGCTCCAGTACTCCCACTGGACCGCTGTTGAGAGCTTGGCCGAGTGGTGCGCTCGTGAGGGCGTCCCTGCCATCTCCGGCGTCGACACTCGTGACATTGTCACCTTCCTCCGTGAGCAGGGTTCGTCCCTCGGAAAGATCACCGTTGGTGAGGAGTACGACGCCGACGAGGACGAGGCCTACGAGGACCCTTCCAGCATCAACCTCGTCAAGAAGGTTTCCACCAAGGCTCCCTTCCACGTTCCCTCTCCCAACGGCACCGCCCACGTCTGCCTTGTCGACTGCGGTGTCAAGGAGAACATCATCCGTTCTCTCGTCTCTCGTGGAGCTTCCGTCACCTGCGTTCCCTACGACTTCCCCATCCACAAGTCCGCCCACCACTTCGATGGTGTCTTCATCTCCAACGGCCCTGGTGACCCCACTCACTGCCGCAGCACCTCCGACAACCTCCGCAAGCTCATGGCCACTTCTCAAATCCCCATATTCGGTATCTGCCTTGGCCACCAGCTTCTCGCCATCGCTTCCGGCGCCGAGACTATCAAGATGAAGTACGGCAACCGCGCCCACAACATCCCGTCTCTCGATCTCCTCACCGGAAAGTGCCACATCACCTCCCAGAACCACGGTTACGCCGTCGACCCTACCACGCTGTCCGCCGAGTTCAAGGAATACTTCACCAACCTCAACGACGGCTCCAACGAGGGTCTCATCCACAAGACCCGCCCCATCTTCTCCACCCAGTTCCACCCCGAGGCCAAGGGCGGCCCTCTCGACTCCAGCTACCTGTTCGACGCTTACATCAAGTCTGTCGAGGAGTACAAGCAGAACAACGACGTTCTCACTGGCGGCCGCAGGACCAGGCCCGACCCGCTCATGATCGACCTGCTCGCCAAGGAGCGTGTCGGTGTCGCTCCGGCGCACATCATGGCTTAAACACTCCGATGTGTTTATTGTAACGACCAGATTGAACGGTGTTTGAAATGGAGTCTTTGATGCTGGTAGCTCGGAAGGAACTTGTTCTGGATCTAGTAGTCTTTGTTTATTTTCTATGAAATGTTCAAATCCATTTACCTTTTGACATTACCTTTCGTCCACAGCAGTCTCACCCCTCGTTGCACTACCGCAGAATTTCTTCTCACCCACGCAGCCAATACGATGAACGTCCAACAAACACGATCAGAAACCGACCGCCCGCTAATTCCTCACCGTGTACGAAGCCCCATGGAAGAAATCACACTGCGCCGAAACGTCCAAGTCCCCAATAACCCCCGCCTGCGTGTAATTCACGCTCATCACCGCAAACTCCGGCACGCCCCCCTCCGTCCCCAGCGCAGCATTGTACACCGGCCACGCGGGCTTCTGCGGCCCCGACGAGAACGACCGCGCGCTGGGGTCCAGGTCCGTCGTGAACGAGATGAACCACTCTTTCATCCACTGCGCCAGCGTCGCGTTGTTCACGGACGGCGAGTCGTTCGATTGCTGCAGGAAGGGGCCCGTCGCGGCGTGCAGTTGCGAGCCCGCGTTGAAGAGCAGTTTGTACGTTGGTTGTCCGGCGTCCGAGAGAGCGGATGACATGTAGTTCGTGGGGCAGTTGATGATGAAGTCGCCGAAGAGCGCGGAGCGCCGGAAGAACGTGCTGTTGTAGGCGGTGGCGGGGTAGAGCTGGTACAGGCGGTCGAGGAAGGAGGGCGTGGCGGCGGGGAAGAGGGTTTGCAGGTCGGTCGTTAGGTCCGAGGGCGTGCTGAGGGATTGGTTGCTGAAGCCGTAGCCTTCGTAGCCTTCCCTGTCGGTCATGAAGGGGACTTTGGTGAAGTGGCCCTGTTTGAATTCGTTGCTGGGGAGGTCGCGCAGGACGTCGCCGTCGACGGAGGGGCCGTAGTAGAAGTCGCCGTAGCCGTAGCCGTAGCCGGGTTGCGCGGCGTAGCCGTCGATGTAGGTTTGCTGGGAGGCCGTTTGGAGGGCGGAGCTGTTTAGAGAACGCAGACATTGCAGGTTGCTGCAGGATGAGGCGGAGAGGAGGTCTCGGTATTGGCTGTTGAGGATGGTGTTGTCGTGGTAGGGCTGCCACCATGGGTATTCGGCGATGGCTGCTCGGAAGGGCGGGCTCGACACGCCGCCATACATAATCATTTGGCTGGTGACGGAGCCGCCGCCTGCGCTGCCGCCCCAGATGGTGACGCGAGCGGGATCACCGCCAAAGGCGCGAATGTTGCGCTGGACCCATTCGAGAGCGGATCGTTGGTCGAGAAGACCGGCGTTCGCCTGTCCGTCTTCTTTGATTTCGGAGCTCGAGAGGAAGCCGAAGGCACCTAGTCGGTACTGGATCGATACGTATATCATGGAGCCTGCGGATGCGTTGACCAGAGCCTCGCCCGGCACCCTATATGAGTTGCCTTGGGTGTAGCCTCCTCCGTGGATCATCAAGAGTACAGGCAGGGAGGCTGACTCTGGTTCCGTCGGCGTATAAACATCCAGACGGAGACAGTCCTCCTCTCCTGCCACTGGGATCGGCTCCGTGGTGTTGAGCTGAGGCGGTCGCCGTTCCGGAGTGCCTTGGACGCACATAGGTCCCACTGACTCAGCGTTCAGGACATCATTTTGGGAGAAATCGTTATGGGCTTCGATGTTTTGGGGAGCTCGCCAGCGAAGCTCGCCTAAGGGTGCTTGTGCATAATGGACGCCGTAAAAGACGTTCGTATTGTAATCAGCCGCAAGACTAGCATTGCCTTTGTATTTTGCGTATCCGAGATCAACGATTGGGCCGGTGCTGTTTCCATTGGTCTGGGCAAGCACTACAGATGGGCTGGTGGCCAAGGCTGCCAGGATCGGGGATGTTAGACGCATGATTGGGAATCAGAGCGATCCTGGGATCAATTGTGGCCAGCATGCGCAACAATGCCGTTGGCTCTGTATGACATTTATACATTCGAACAAACCTGACTAAGGACACCGACGACATCATGTCTGAACGGTAAGTGAGGGGTTGATATAGTTTCGGTAAATTGACATTCCGTCAACCTCCGTTCGGTCACAGATGAACCGAACTCGCGCTTTGAGATCGTTCCAAGCCCTGTGCAAACAATTGTTGCTTACTGTTTCGATGCCAAGTACAGTATAACCTGCGTGTGGCTTGCATGTGAGCTGTAGCATCTCCTCTGCGCAAGCACAGTAAAGTGGTCAAGAGAACATTGCACAGACGGAGCCAGTTTTCGTTCGCTGTAAAGTTGTCCGCCGGCAGAAGTCAAGGATACATTCATGCTACTGTATAGACCCATAGAAAGATGTGCCGACTGCCGTGCTTCCGCACACCGAATGTTACTTACAAATGCATGGTGTGAGGGACCCGATGCGTGAGCGGCTGAGATCACATTGGAAATTGACCCCAACCCTAACCCTAACCATGACCCCATCCTTGTCAAGCCCCACCAAACCCCACGACCTCACCGTGTGCACTGGTAGGGCGCGAGACTAATTTCACGTTCTGTACGATTGTCTTTCTACTGTAAAGACAAGTCAGTGAATCATCTATTTGCATTTGCTGCGAGACCAAGAAAGAAAACAGCGACTATGTCTTCAAAACTGAAAGTCACGACGAAGAACGCCCCGGACTTGATGCCCGGTATGTGAAGTGTTGCTGCAATCAGAAGAATGACGGACGGAAATGGAGTCTCATGACCCATTGAGCAATTGCTCTCCCGTTAAATCGCCTCGACGCAATAAGCTGACATCAAGCTCCCGCCCAGATGTCCTTTCCCAAGCCATAGTATCGAACAACACAGTCTACTGCTCCGGCGCCGTAGGCATCGACCCCTCCACCAAAACCCTCGTCTCCGGCACTGTAACCGACCGCACCGTATCTCAAACCATCCTATCCACAAGCCTCCCACACCCAGCTAACCACCCCAGCACCAATGCATCCGCAACCTAGCCGCCGTGCTTGCTGCCGCCGACTCAAGCCTCGACAACGTGCTCAAAGTCAACGTCTTCCTGGCCGACATGGCGGATTTTGCCGCCATGAACGAGGCGTACAAGACCTACTGGGGCGCTGTCAAACCTAGCCGGACGTGTGTGGCCGTCAAGCAGTTGCCGCTGGGGACGGATGTTGAGATCGAGTGTGTGGCTGTTGTGTCGTGAGTTCTTGGCCTTTTCTTTTGTCGGGTATGAGAAGCGTGAGTTGTGGAATGGAATTGCTGACAAGAGCGTATTGAACTCGCAGCCCGAGGAGCAACAAGTTGTAAGAAGCGCAACCTGTCCGTCGATGTATGGCCGATCTCAATGAACAATCGAGCATGCGTTCTATGCAGAGGTTGGCTAGGTCAAAATCCCATCCCCTTCACATAAGCCGCGCACAAACACATACTGCAAAGAATTGAATCGTGTATCGCAAGCCCAAGCTTCCATTTTCTCATTATCTTGACAAGGGATGAAAGTAAGGTAAGGCAAGGTAAGTTACACGTCCGTTCCGCCCCAGAAGCCCATTGAACAACAGATAGATGTAAGGCGTAAAGCCACCGCCACCGTACCAGCGCACCCACATCCCATCTGTGTTCTCAGAACCTCAAGCCCAGAACAAACTCGGATCCGCCCTTCCTTCCTTCCCTATCCCCAGGCTGTCTTCTGGCCGTGGATCTGGACATCCCCTTTCCCCTTCCCTTCTTCTCCTTTTACACTCGGTGCGAACGAAAAAGCAAGTCTGAGCAACAGCAGAAATAATCAACATTTCAAGAATCAAGAATGAATGCGCCGGACCCAATGCTCTTTTTCTCTCTTCCCACGCTTTCGAATGCTGAAGGGTGTGTTTTAATGATGACGATAAGACGAACAGGCAAGAAAGAAGAAGATTCAAGAATTTTCGCGCGAATGAATTGGAAATGAAGACGCAGAATAAACAGAACAATGACAAGCGTCCGTCCTTCCTTCCTTCCTTGAGGGTTGTAAGGGAATGGGATCGGATGCGATGGTGTGCCACGTCATATCGTGTGGCGGGTGTTTTCCTCCTGGCAGCTGTGAGGGGCCGGTGGATCGTCCTCTCTCTCCTCCATTGCCTTTGCCTGCGAGTTGGTCGGCGTCACGACGCGGCGTGCGGCGCAGCTACCGCTCCGTCAGTGCCTTTAAGAGTCTTTTCTATTCCTCCTCTGAGCGTATGTCCATACATGAGCTGACGGTCATGTGAATCGCCGGCCCTGAACAGGAGCGTACGTGACGCCAGCGACTGATGAATCGGCTACGGTAAGCGATCGAGCCTTTTGTGTCAGACACCAAATGAGCGCAGCGATAAAATCAATCGTATCCTCTAGCCGCCCTTTCTCTCGCTCTCATTCGCAGGCATAGGCTCGCCGCCATGTGTCCTTGGACTCCTCGGCTGGCCGCCGGCAGTGGACTTGTTCTTCTTATGAGACTTGCGTCCGGGAGCCGGCTGCCACTCGCCTTTCTGGCCTCCAGCGGTGATCGGAGGTTGTTGGCCAGAGGATTTCGCAGCGGATTGCTTGTTGCCGTTGCCGTTGCCGTTGGAGTTTCCAATGCCGAGGCCGGCGGGTGTCGCTTTGCGCTCAGGCTTCGATTCGCTCGGCTTCGGCTTCTCATTCTCGTCGCGCTGTGCTTGTTTGGCGGTGGCGATTTTGGCGGCTTTGAACACGCCGTTCACCTGAGATTGCTGCGGCGAATCGAACGTGTCGTAAGTCTTCGTAGGCGACGGCGTGCGTAATTCGGCGACTGGGGAAAGCAGAGGCCCAGCACTGACAGGAACTGCGTCAAGGACGGTCTCCTCCTGCGACCCTGCCTGCTCGTTCGATGTCGCGGGGAGCCGTGACCCTGATGTCCGTCGGGTCGTCGGTGAAATGCCTGGTGACGAAGTACGACGATCGGGTCTGGAATCGACCTCATGTCCGTTGTAGTCGGCAGTTCGCAAAGGCAGTGGATGCGCATAGTGAGGCTCCACCATGGGACCAACGGAGACGTGCGTGAAGCCATTGGCATGTTGCCTGGGAGGCGGGGGAGGCGGATTGGATCCATTGACAATGATTGGACCTCCGTCGCCAGCGGCCTGCGCTGGTGCTTGCTCGGGTGCTGGGGATGAGTCGTAGCTCGAGGAATTATAGGCCCCTTGCGCTCTCGATGATCCCAGGTCACCAAGAGCGGAACTTCTCGCATTACTCAAAGGGCTTGGCGACCTTGAAGAATGCCGTCCGTTGACTGTCGGTGGCATGAGATCGGGCGTCACTCTTCGCTGACGCTGCGGCGGATCCCTGAGAGTTGGCATTGCAGGCACTTGCATCTGCGCGCTGCCGGCTTGTTGAGGACCAAGCTGTGGCGATTGACCGACGTAGTAGCCAACATACTCCTTCGGCATTGCAGTGTCCGTGGAATTGTGTTGCATATTCGGCATCGCGGTATATGGCATCTGCATACCTCCATGCTGGACATGCCCATAGCTTTGAGAGGGACGGAGGCTGGGATAGCTGCTTCCAAGTCCAAGAGCATGCATATCGAACCCTTGTTGAGCAAGCTGATGCACCAACAACGGATGCGGGAATGAGCGACCAGGCTGGCTCTGCGAGCGGGTCGAGCTCGTCGATGGCACCGGCTCAGAAGCACGCTGACCTTGACGTCTTAATGCCGGAACAGCAGCAACGAGAGACGGACTCGAGGGATTTGTATTTGTTCCTTCACGCGACCTCTGGGTTTGTTGAGCCACAGAAGATGCTGTAAAGCGTGGCGCGTAGGGAATCATGTACCCAGGAAGGAGAGGTGCTGTCTGAGGTGCGGCGTCGATCGAGTTGTATCGAGGGCTTCCAAGATTGGCATTGGCGAATTGCGTGCGAGGGTGTGGCGATGCCACGCCAGCCAAGTCACCTGCTCGCACCTGACCCTGGTTCGTATGTTGCTGCGCAGCCAGCTGCGACCTGAGAGCATCTTGTTGAGCTTGGAGGTACTGATATTGCTGGTACAGCTGATCGTGCAGATTGCCCTTAGCAGCAAAGTAGTCCATCGCATTGACGCCGACCGGTGGGCTTTGCATGTACATCACCCGCTGGTTGTTAAAAGCGGAACCACTGCTAGCACGCCTGTTTCCAGATCGCTGGGCAGACTGGTTGCGATTGCCGCCTTTCTTCCGTCCACCAGAGTTCTGCTCCTGATTCTGCCGACCTCCTCCGGATTGTGAGGCACTTCTGGTAAGGGTCGGCTTCGGCTTCGGCGGTGGTCTTTGGAAAGGCGTCTTCTCAGGATCGGGAGGAAACTCGAACTGCTCGCAGCATTTGTCCAGTTGACAGCCGTCTGCCAGAAATTCATAGGCGCGCCGGATCTCCTCGTGGATACCATGCCATGCGTAATCGTCCGCAGAATTGCCAAGATTGCGCTCCGTGTTGAAGGGCTCCTCGACACACAACCGACACCGCGCCTCCTTGTTGTCAGCGTAATTGTCCCATCCTTTTTCGCGTCTCGACAATAATCGTCCCTCTTTCACAGAAATCACGTATGTCGAGAAGTTGAACTCATAACCGTAGTGCAGGAAGAACCCGAAGAGCAGCTCTGCTAGTGTTTCCTTGTTCTCTTGACCGTAACCCTTGATCGCCTCCAAGTCGTCTCCAAACGTGGACAGCTTCCCGTTCACAGTCGAACGCTTGTCGTCTGGCATTTTCTGTAATGAGGGCAGAATCGGAGGATCTCTTCGTTGCAGGAAACTGATGATCATACAAATCCAGGTGTAGGAGCTGATGGTGCCACCGAAAGCTAGAGTTGTTGTCAGGATGGTGTCATTTCTGGGAAGAGGATAGGTTGAATGAAAATCTCACCAGCATCGTTCAGCAGCCTTCTTTTCGTCCAGTACTTGATGATCTTGGCCAAAGGCCGCACTCGTTCATCCAGCTGGACATACGTTTTGATCATCCTCGTGTTCTCCAGAGCCAAGGGGTTGTTGACGTTGATATCGCAAGCCAGCTGCAATTCAGGATCCCAGCATTTCACAATCGGTACCTTGGCAGCCGCCCTGCAGACTACCTTTTCCATACCATCTGTTCACATGTTAGCGGTCGTGCCTTCCAAAAATGACGTCGCCATCGAGTCTTGCGAGACCTACTTCTATGCAAGAGCATCGCCAGCGAATGCATGCTTTCTAACTTTCTCAGCGGTGTTGTAACACAAATATCCACATCGGAATCGCTGCTGCTTAGCAAATTGCCGGAGCTGCCAAAGACCGCCACCTCGATGTTGCTCTCTGGCCACTCCTCGTTCATGATCCGTTCCAGCTTCTTGACCAAGGCTGATCGCCGCTCTTCGCTCTCATCGCTCGGCAACAATCGGTCGTAGAGCTCGCGCATGTCTCCGGACAACTTGCTCTCCTCTTCCGGCTCCAGCGTCTTCTTCAGCTCCTTCTTCGGCGGCCCGAGCTCTTGGTCGCCGCCATCGATGTACGGTATTCGGCGTTTCCTGAATTCAGGTCCGGTCTCGAACTTGCAAACGACAGGGCCCTGAGGGGGCACGCGCTGGGTGCCATTTTGACCCTGGCCCACGGCCTCGGATGCGACAGAGCGGGGGCTCTGGTTGCCCAGTCCGCGGTGCGGCGAGGGCGAGCGGGAGTGAAAGCGAATGTCCCGCGGTTGCTGATACGGAGTCGAAGGCACGGAATTAGAGTGCTGACTCTGCAATTGCGGGCGGGGAGGATGTCGCTGCATGAATTTTTCGTGCTGAAGCGTGGACATCGTAGGATGAGGCATTCCCTCGTCGGTGCGGCGGCGCGGCCCAGCGTGTCACGAGCACAGTCTCACGTCGAGAGAGGGCGGGAGCAGACTTCCCATTTGAGGGCCCAGCGCGACTGTGGGTGCCGCCAGTGACGTTGTGGGGTGGAGGAGATGCGGCGAGGCGAGGTGCAGCAGCAGACGGGACGGTCGTGTGGTTTGGAAGACTGGACGTCGCCGCGGCGGAGCAGGTGGACGGAAGGGGAGGGAGCAGCAGGCCGGCGGCGGTTACAGGCAGGTTGTCTCAGAAAGTTCGATAGAAGGGCCGGCGTCGTGTGCGGGAGTGTGGGCGTGAGACGGGGCGCGGGCTCGCGTGCGGGCGGTGGGCGCGAGCGTACGGCGTGCGGCGGGCGGTGCGGACAGGCGGACGGCAGTGACAATAGCGAGCTGATCGGATGGTGAGATACTGGCGGCAAAAGGAGGGGAGGGATTTGAGGGCGAGGTTGATTTAGACGAACGTTCTGTGACGCTCCCCGGACCTTGTGCTCGGAGGCGCGCTGGTGCTGTGCGCTAGCTGCAGGTGCGCTTCGCTGTGTCTCCTCGCGCGGGCGCCGGCGAGCCGGGCGGGCTGAGGCGGCGGCTCCCTTTGACGAGCCACGACACCCCAATATCAACGTGCTACCGGCGTATAGTGGCCGCAGGCTGTGTGGACGGGAAAATGCTCTATGGCGTGGACACCTCTCCAGACAGACCAGCCGGCACGCAATGGCAACCACGGCGGCACATCCTCCACCACCTAAGAGCGCACGCTCAGCCCGCCCGCGCCCACGCTGCAGAACATCCGACCCTCACCATTCGGGTGTCACCCCCCTCCGCTTCTCACATGATGAGGAGACCCAGCCTCGCCAGCCTGCTCGCTGCGGGCCAGGCTTACGGCGTTGCTGCGACGGAGAGACTCACCGCGCCGCATCTGTGCTGGCCACGCTGACCGTCCGGTCATAACACGCTCCGGCCATCCACGTCGCACACCCAGCCGCCACCCCATTTAGAGGCACCGTCTGCTCAGCCTCACGCTGACACCGTCTTTGTCCCACGCTTGTGCTGTTTGCACTCTTCGCGCGCCCAGTCTGGGCAACGACGTCGTTCACCGCCGGCTTGAGACAAAGGGAATGGGATGGAAATCAGTAAGTACTGCCAAGGTAGGCATTTCCTGTGTCTCCCAGACATGTTGACCAGATTGGAGCATGCATTTCCACTCGAAGTGATAGTCCCAAAAAAGGCGAGAAGCAAACATAAGTATCATTGCTCTAACCAAACCCCCCTCACAACCGACACAACCCCTCCAAATTCTCCTTCGTCTGCCCACTGAACTCCCTCACCAGCCGGCTAATCTCCCTAAACTCCCCAATCCCCGCATCGCCCATACACTCGTACAGAAAGCTCTCCGAACTCGTCACCACAACGCCTTCCGCCCTCAACCTCGCCAGCGCAATCGGCACCTCCTGCGGATTGCAGCTGCTCACCCCGTCCGCGAGCACGTACACCTTGTGGCCCTCGCGCAGCAGGTCCAGCGCCGTCTGCGTCACGCAAATATGGCTCTCGATCCCCACGATCACGACCTCGCGCTTCTCATTCCCCAGCGCTTCGAACGCCCGCCGCACCTCCGGAATCCACATGCTGAACGCGGACTTGTCGGCGTGCGCCTGCGTCTTGACGCCCTCCGCGCTGTCGAGCTGGAGCTCGGGACAGGTCTCGCCGAGCTTGGCACGCAGCTGCGTCGTTGCGAAGACGGGGATGGAGAGGATTTGTGAGGCGCGCAGGAGCTTTTGGGTTGTTGAGACCACTTTGGGGAACTCGTGGATGGCGGGGCGGAATTTCTCTTGCAGGTCGCAGATGCTGGGGAGGTGGTGGGTTAGTGCATGGATTGAGAGTCGGTTGGGGCGTGGCATGGGGCGTACAAGAGGGTTGGGCGCACTGGAGAATGGGTCCGTCAGTCATTACTCTGGTTGAAGATGAGATGGCGGGGCTGGGTGAGGCGTACACAGGCGCCGGGTGGGTGCTGCCATCTTGATTGATTATCGCGACTGGCGTGTGGGTATTCTAAATGGTGCAGAATGCTGTGTTTGCACAAGATTTGATTGTCGAGGCTACAGGTAACACTTCAAGTCGCCCAAATGCCATAGACTTCATCATCATCGATCCGTCTCCCCGCGCTGGACCTCGGCTCCACTATCTACCGGGCTCCAAAGCTCAGCCCTATAGGATTGCGATTTGCTGCGAACGCCATTGGCCGTTTCTTCACGGCAGCATCATGGCAGCAACATCGCATATGTTGTCTTTTATCAGTCCACGATTCGATCAGTACAATCATGGAAGCGCATAGCATAGTGGGGAGGGATGACTTTGTATCCACGACCAGCACAAGACCCAAGCGAGCGGCCAGTGCTTGGTCCTGCTGGCTCTGACCGACTTTCGGACCCCTGAGATGACATGGGGAGCTAGTCAGGGCGACGGAAATACCGTTGCTGTTTAATTGATACTGTGCTAAGGATTAGCGCATCGTATTCACGAGGACATGAAATTCGAAGGAGCGTCCTGTCAGCGTTGCCGCCCGATCCGTTCTGGCCTCCAATCAGTATTTCTGACGCTGTTAGAGATTCGGGGTCAAGGTGTCGAGCAGAAGATGCATGAGTGTATGGTACGAATATATGCATGTGTCTAAGTGTAGTTGTATCCAATCCCAAATCCCGATTACGCGCCGGCAGCAAAGAAACTCGCCAGACTGCCCACTGCCAGCCCAGCCACGAGGCAGAGGCCCATGAAACCACCAGCGGCCTCGCGCTCTTCGGGCTCAACCCACTCGCCTGCGCCGATCATGCAAGTGCTTCCAAGATAGCCGTTCGTGAGACCGAAGAACAGCTGCACGACGACAAGGTAAAAGACATCGCTCTCGACAACAGCGCCCTGACCGCGGATGTTGCACAGGTGGTAGAGACCTACCCATCCGACGCGGAGTACGGCCAGCAGCAGAACGATACGGGGTCGGGCAATGAGAGAAAGCGCCGGGATGGCAGTGACGAGACGGCCGAGGAGGTCGCCTATGTTCCAGAACAGGAATGCGAGTGGGATGAAGCTCGAAGGCTGCAAGAATGCCGGCTGGTCGGATGGCGGGCGCACGGAGACGATGCGTTGCGTGAAGACTGGGAAAACCATCGTGATGCCGAAGGTGACGAAGACGGCGCTGGCGAGCCAGAAGAGCTTGCGAAAGAGTAAGCTTAAGGGGACCTCTTCGCGCGCGGGCTGGGGCTCATCCGTGGTCTCTGTCGTTGCGGTAGAAGTGGGTTTGCCAGTGACTTGACGGTGGCGAGTTGCGAGGTATGAGAAGGCGAAAAGGGTGAGTACGGAGATGATGGTGGCAGTTAGGAAGTATGCAAGCGCAGATGTGGATTTCACAGGTTGAGGGCCGGGCGCTGGTCGCTCTGGGGAGGGAATGCCATCGCTTGGGGCATTCAAGCTTTTCTCATCTTGGACAGACAGGACGGATACAATCTGTGCGATGCAAGGCAACACGCCTGCCACACCTTGACCAGTCATGATGCCCTGGGTGTACTGCGGTTGACCAAAACCAGATACGTAGGCGAAGATACCGTTCTGGCACAGGCCAGTGGCCAGACTGGTAGCAAATATCATGATCATGAGGAAGACGAAGTAGCCTGTCGCTCCGACATTGATGACAGTCGAGGCCGCCAGGAGGGCAAAGATGGCCATGTTGATGAACAGCGAGCTGATGATGCGTTTAGGGTAGCTGGCACCCGCTTGCATCCTCGTTAAGATGAGCATCGAGCCTAAGTTGGTGATGGTCGAGACGGCCAATTCTGCCGCTTGGAAGTTCTCGGATATCCACTTGCTATCGCGGAAGCGATGCTGAAAGTATGGGCCGGCCGCTAGGAACATGTTCCATGCCCACAGCATCGAGATACCCAAAAGTAGGAACACGCCATATTCCAGCCAGGAGAAGCGAGGCTTGCCGTCATCGTCCACAAACGATACATCGTCTTCTCTTCTATCGGCTTCTGTGATGCTGTTCTCGAGCGGCTCATACGCTTGCTCCTCCTCTTCTCCCTTCCATAGTCGGCGAATGCGGTCCATGATGGCACCTAGGCTTCAGGATGCCTAGTTGCGTAGTGTCCAGGAAGAATGGTGTATTTGCAGCGACTGGGTCACGAAATAAGTGGTCTATGGTTGCTGATAGGTAACTATCATGTGCTCAACCCATGACGATGACGGCGAGTCACTGGTGTCGTGCGTGCTATCACGCGTTGCTGGTATCTGATCCACTATCAGCTGTCACGCGTCGGCCGCAGCTCCAACGACGTGGACCGTTTCGGCTTGATCCGCTTGCCGCACTCGCTTGAGCCCGCCCTGGCCTCTACCTAATACAAGTAGAGCACTCGTTTACCATGGAGCTTTCGTTCTTTCACATGACCGTCGTTCACTGCATGCACGTATGTTGTGCATACTTGCACCTTTGGTATGTTGACTGTGGCAGGGCGCAAGCAGCATCGCAAGGGGCCACTTCAACCAGCCTCATCATGTGTGCCTGCGTTTCACGAAAGCTTATTATACTGGGGAACTTGGATGCACAAGTCGCTGCAAGACCACGTCGGCGCCGGCCGTATTATCTACTAGACGCTCCGAAACATTCCCTTAGCATGGTCTCGTAGTGGCTCGCGCAAGCGCAACGGCGCTTCCATCAGGCGTGCGATCGCTGGTACACACACATCATAGACACACAACTCAATCGCGGAGTGATGCACAGCACCGCCACAAGTCTCGAACGTTTGCAGCTCGCGGCAAACCGGATGGGCGCGCGGCAGGCTGCATCTTGCATGTCGAGGGAGTCGCCCGCTCGTCCCCACGTCATGGATGTGCGAAACGATCGGCGGCGCGCCGAAGCTGTGGGCGCGGCGGCCAGAGGACATAGCTTCCCTGCTGCAAAATCGCCTTTCCACAATGCTTCCCTGCTCGCAGGATCTCTGGCGACATCCGGGTCACGTCCTCCTCCGGTCACTTCCATAATCACCTCTCCTATTTGATTCCACCGTTGCATATTTGCTTTGCATTTGGAGGCTTTTGCATATACAAATCTTCGCTACACCGTCACCTAATCTGATCACCCTGGGAATAATTCGTCCAGGGCACCGTATTCCCGCATAGCCATTGCATTGTACAGAACAGGCCTATACACGCCAAACTCGTACAAAATGAGAGCCTAGAGGAAGGACTAATTGTACAATAAAACACCATGGACGAAATCCTCGAAAGCTCGCACGCCGGCTCCGAGAGCATGGCCTCCTCCATCCTCACCGAACGCCCCGACTCCCCACACAGCGGCCCTCGCTCTCTCACGCAGGAAGTCGAGCACATCAAGCAGCTCCTCTCCCGCTTCCAGTCTGCCCCCAAGAGCAACGAGGGAAGCATCACCGCCCAAGTCTTCCGCCGCCGCAGCTCGCCGCAGCACAATGTCACCCAGGCACAGCTCTTCCACGAGCTTGATGGTCTGAAAAGGCGCATCAGGCACGAGACGCAGCCGCGGAGGGAGAGGGAGGAGAGCGTGTCGAGGGATCCGGACACGGAGAGCGAGGTTGAGCCGGGCGATGTGCCGGACCAGCGGGAGGAGGAGGTCGAGAGGCTGAGGGAGGAGGTCCAGCTTGTCAAGTCGCAGAGGGAGAAGTGGCTCGCGGACGCTGAGGCACGGATCGACAAGATTCTGGGCGAAAAGGAGGCTGCCGAGGAGAAGTCGCAAAAGTGGGAGGCTCAGCTCAAGGACCTCTCCAAGCAGCTGGATGAGATCAAGAAGGCTCTGCATGCTTCCCAGGCGGAGCACAAGAAGGTTGAGCTGTCGAATGAGAAGGCTCAGGCTTCTGTCAAGTCTCTTGCATCGGAGAAGTCGAACCTTGAGCAGCAGCTGGCGTCTATCCGTGAGACTTTGGAGTCACAGAGGAAGGAAGCGGAGAGTGTCAACGAGGCCTTGCAATCCTCAAGAAAAGAAGTGGAAACTGTCACCGAGGCCAAGCGCGCCGCTGAGAAAGATGCCAGCGATGCGAAGACCAAGGCCCAGAAGCTCGAGAGCACCAAGGCAGAGAACGAAAAGGCCTTGGCCGACAAAGACCGCCAGCTTGAGAAGGCTGCTGAAGATCACCGTCACTTCGCGCAAGAAATGAAGACGAAGATCCAGGACCTGGAGAATGTCAAATCTGATATGGACACCAAATTGGCCGATAAAGACCGCCAACTCACCGAGGCCCTTGAAGGCAAGCGCTCCGCCGAGCAGGACGCCGACGGAGCAAGGACTAAGATCCAAGAGCTCGAGAAGATCAAGCTTGAAAGCGAGGATGCTTCTGCAGCGAAGGATCGCCGGATTGCCACGCTGGAGCGTGAGGAGAGGGAGGCCAGCGAGAAGCTGCAGTCCGCCGTCAAGGAGCACAAGGCCGCCTCTGAAGCCACCAGCAAGGAGCTCCAAGACCTCAAGACCCAGCTCGAGTCGAGCAAAGCTGCTTCTGAGGAAGCGTCAACGACCATCGCCTCGCTCCAGGAGAAACTCACCAAAGCCGAATCCGCAGCCGCGCAGACCTACGAGCAGAGCAAGGCTGAGCGCGTCCGCGTCGCTGCTGAGACTCAGGCTCAGATGAAGCGCAATGACGAGACGCTTGCGGATGTGGTTTCAAAGCAGAAGGAGCTCTCGGATCTCAGGGCTGAGTCCCAGGAGACCCGCACTAGACTGGACGCCATGGCCCACGAGCAGGAGGAGCTCAGACTGGCTCTTGACTCGAAGGCCAACGAGCTCCAGGACCTGAAGGATGTCCATGAGAAGGAGAACACCACTGCGCGCGAGACTCAATCGAAGGAAGCAGAGCAGGTGCTGGCTGCCCATGAGAAAGAGCTTCGGGAAGTGAAGGATTCTCATGAGAATGATCTCAGCCGCATGAAGACCGAGCTTGAGGGCTCGCTCGCCGAAGCGAAGTCTGCACAAGAAGGCCTGAAGACGAAGCTGGCTGAACTTGCTGGCAAGCTCGCAAGAGATACCAAGGAGCACCGCGTTTTCCGCGAGGAGGCTGAGAAGGAGAAGCAAAGTAACGCTGAGGAGCTCAATGCTTCTAAGGCTAAGCTTGATGAGCTCCAGAAGTCTCTTACCTCTAGTCAGGAGACCATCGCAGAGTTGCAGCGCAAGTTGAAGACGCAGGTCGATGACTTCGAGGCGAAGCATGCATACTCTGCCAAGGAACTCGAGACTGCTCAAGAGCAGCTTGCTTCCAAGACACAGGAGCTGCAGGAGGTGAGCCAGAAGCGGATCGAGCTGTCTGAGTCTTTCGAGGAGGCAACCAGACTCCATGGGGAGAAGGGTGAGGCACACGAGAAGGCTGTGGCTGCGATGAAGGCTGCCCATGACAAGGATGTCGAAAGACTGAACGCTACTGTCGAAGAGCTCTCGAGCGCTCGGGAGATGGCTGCTAACGAGAAAGACAACAAGCAGAAGGAAGTCGACGACCTGAAGTCTAAGCACACTGCAGAGCTCGAACACCTGCAATCCGAACTTGAGACCGCCCGTGCGAACCTGGAGAAGGCATCGATCGACCAAGATGGCGCACACGCATCCGCTCTGGAAAGCCTGAGAACCGAACACGCAGACGCCATCAAGAACCTGCAATCTCAGCACGCATCCGAACTCGAACGTGCAAAGACCGACTCCGAATCCGCCGTCCAAAACCTGGAGCAGGAGCACCAGCGCCTCGTCGAACAGCGCGCGCAATTCCACGAATCCGCTGTGCAGGCGCTCAAGGCAAGCCACGAGGAAGCCGTCAACGAACTCAAGGCCAAGTACGCCGCCGACGCTGAACAAGCAGACTCCGATGCAAAGGCCGCCGCTGACAACCACATCAAAGCTCTTGAGACCTTGAAGGGACTCCACACTTCTGAGAGTGCGCGTGCCCGCGAGGAGGCGGACGCTGCGGCGGAGAGTGCCAGGCGGGAAGACCAGAAGGTTGTGGATGAGCGTGAGGCGGCGCACTCGGCTGCTGTTGAGACGCTCAAGGTCGACCATGCGGCGGAGGTTGAGGAGTTGAAGACGGGTCATGCAGCGGAGCTTCAGCGCTCCGGCGATAATGCTACCGCTGCGTCGAAGAGTCAGGCTAGTTTGTTGCAGGATCGTATTAAGGAGTTTGAAGGTCAAATCGAGGATCTGCGTAAGAATCATTCCAACGAACTTGAGAAGGCGAAGAAGGAGCATGGCAAATCTATGGAAGAGAGAGACAGCAAGCACCAAAGCGCCGTCAGTGATTTGCAGAAGCAGCACGAGGAAGTCGTCGGTCGTCTCCGTGATGAATCAACTACAGCTGGTCAGAACGCCAAAGCGCTCGAAGAAAAGCTACGCGAAGGTCATGTGCAAGAGCTGGAGCAGCTGAAGTTGCAGCATCAGGCATCTCTTGATGATGCCAACAACAAGCACAAGGCCGAGGCGGATAGCCTTCAGAAGGAACATGAAGCTGAGGTCAAGCGTCTCAGAGAGGAAGCATCTGCAGCAGCCGCCGATGCCTCCAACGCCCACAATGTCGAGTCCGACCGCCTCCAGAAGTCCTACGCTGAGGCGCTGGAGAAGGCCAAGACAGATCGTGAAAGCGCTCTCCAGGAGCTCCGCAACAAGCACAGCACCGAACGTGGCAGCGACAAGTCTCTCACCCAAGAAAAGGTAGGATCTCTTGAGAACGAACTCGCGGACCTCAAGGTGCAGCACCAGCGTTCAGTCCAGGAGACAGCTGAAGCGCACAGAGCTGCTCTCGCCGAGAGTGAAGCCAGAGGCAAGCAGTCTAGCGAGTCTCACCGCACCATGCTCTCTGCCATTCGTGATCGTTACGAAGAAAAGGCAGAGGAGACAAGAAAGACCCATGAGGCGGAGATTACCGCTATGAAGGAAGCCGAAGAGGCGAAGCATGCCGAGATCTCGAAGCTGCGGGAGGAGCACCAGTCCTCTTTGACTGAGATGCAAGATAAATTGGAGACTGAGATTCGAAGCTCGCGAGAACAGCGCGAAAAGTCAACCAGCGACCTCAAGACATCTCTTCAGTCGCAGGTCAAGCTGGCGCGCGAGGACCACGAGGCCGCCCTGAAAGAGCGAGACGACATGTGGTCGAAGAAGATCTCGGACATCCAAAGCGAACACGAGAAGGCCATCGCGCAGGCTCTGAAAATGAACGACGATTCGTCAGCGACCAAGCTGAAGCAAGCGAATGAGTGGAATGCTACCGCTCTCAACCGCGCTCTTGAGGATGCCCGGGCTGAAGCTGAGCGCAAGAGTTCTGAAGCTCAGACTGCACACAATGAGGCTCTGCAGAAGGCGCTCGAAGAGGGGAAGAAGAGCAGCGATGCTGAACTCGCCGCTTTAAAGCAGAATCATGAGAAGATGCTGGCTCAAGTCCAGGCCGACTCAGAGAAGGCTTCCGGCGAACAACTCGCTGAGCTCGAGCGCAAGCACCAGGAAGAGATGTCGTCAGCTGTTGCAGGCTCGGAGGATTCTGCTCGCCAGGCGTCCGACAAGATGGCATCGGCGCACAATGCTCAAGTACTCGAGACCCGCTCTGCTTTCGAGCAGCAGCTTGCCGTCCTGCAGGCTAAGGTGGAGGAGTCGACTGAGCAGCAACACTTGCTGGAGAGTGACCTCGCCACGCTGCACGAGGAAAACCGCGTCCTTGCCGAGAAGCGCGACAAAGCAGAGCTGGAAATGAACAATTTGCGTATCGAGCTCGAGGGCCACGAAGCTCACACGACTGCAGAAATCAAGCGTTTGCAAGAGGAATTTGAAGCACTTCAGTCTCACTCGGAGGCCGTGAAGCAAGAGCGTGAAGAAGCAGAGGTCCTGATGCAGCGAAGCATTAACGAGAAGGCGCAGCTTGAGAGGCAGGTTTCTATGCTGAATAGGCAGCTTTCGACTGGCAGCTCGATGTCTCGGAGACCCTCCTCCCGCGGTCTCGATGTCGCATTCCATGAAGGGCACTCGCCGCTTAGGAACGGTGGAGATCGACCTGTATCTCGTGGCAGCGCGCGACCGGGGACATCGTACTCAGAACGCCACGATCTGCACAAGTCTGGCTCCGATTCTCCTAAGGTGAGCATGGCGGCAGCAGCGGCCGCAGCGGCTGTAGGACGAAACCCTGGTCCACGGCCCAGCACTCCTTCAGGCCGTCCGTCCACTCCTCAGCAGCAACACAGCAGACGGGTCAGTCGCGGGCAAGCTCCGTCATCGTTTGAAGACTATCTGCATAATGCTCAGACCGAGCTCTCCGAACTCGGTAGTGCCATTACAGCGAATGAGGCCCTGTTTGCACAGAAGATCCGGGAGCATGTAGGGGACTTGCAAAAAGCTAAGGACATGCTGGCTCGCGAGTACAAGGACAAGTTTGATGCTCTGCTCCATGACAGGGACCGTAAGGATAAGGAGACCGATGCGAAGCATGCCGCAGAGTTTGTCACAGAGCGCAATGCTCTCGTGGCAAGCTACGGAGCCAGCAACGGTCATCAGAACGGCCACGTCGAGCTGCCCAGACAGCAAGCCGAGGCTCTCAGAACTGCCGAACAGAAGCTCGTGGCTGACTACAACACCCGGATCGCTAAGAAGAAGTCTCAAATCCGACTCAAGCACGCTGAGGAGTTCCAGTCGTTGACTCTCGACTACGATCGCCGCGTTGCCGAAGTTCTTCACGACCGAGCCCGCCTCGAAGGCGATCTGTCAGTCAACCCTGATAGGTTCGAGCACGACTTCGAAGAGCTAGACGCGAAGTCCGTCCAACTCGAAGCCGAGAAGCAGAGCGCGCACGGCAGCCCCGTCTCCCAGAGAAAGACTCCGCAGGTACCGCAGAGCCCCGAAATGCAGCGCAACAGAGTCGGCTCGCAGTCCGGAAAACGCGTAGTGACCGCACCACCTCGCACCCCGACCTCTGCTGCTAAACAGCGAGGTTTCTTCCCTGGCGGCAGAGACAAGCCGAATGCAACGGCTCAGCCACAAACGCCTCGCACGCCCGCCACAGGCAAATCCGACCGCTCGTCGTCCAACGCTTTCCCTCCTGTTTCCCAGCGCTCTCTGATGCGTGAAGTCTCCCCTCCAGACGGGCCTCTCACCCGGCGCACCGTCAGCGGCGAAGGAAGGACCTCGGAGAAGTGGGCTTCCCCTGCGGACGTGAGTGCGAACAAGGACCAGGACTTCGGCGTCGATCCCGAGGCTTTTGAGGCTGGCGCACATGCTTCTAGGTTGAGGAGGCATGCTGGGAGTCCCGATCTCAGACGTGTATCGATGGACTCGCAAAGGGCGACGCCTAGGAGCGAGCAGAAAAAGAAGGGTCCGCGGGCGTCTTAGGAGGAGCATGTGCATTTTGCGCTTTTGGGGAGAGCGATGGAGTTTGGAGAGGAATTTTTGGGATCTTGAGTTCGGATTAAATTGGGTGCTGGACGCAAGCGCCTAGGTTGTACATGTACCTAATAGCGATCATTGATTGAAGCATTTTTAACTACTGCAAATCGAATAAACACCTTTCTACGTTCTACATCTCAGCACCTCGAGTCTGATTCGCACAACTGCCGCTTTGCGCGTTCATGCCTCACGTGCACGGCCTCTGTCATACATATTGCACATTCACTTCACTTGCGCACCTGACTCGACCTGATTGGGCTTAACGCAACTTACTTGAAAGCTCACTCACTTCCGCTTGCACTCTCCAGACCGAACAGTTGCTTCCCGACGATCTCATAACATCAACACATCAACCACAAAACCAACTCCCGGCCAGCTCTCGGATCAAGAAACTAAGCAACCTGCATGTGCCAGCAACTACCGTGACGACAAAGCAAGAGCAGGCCAAAGAGAAGCGACAAGCACTCAAGGAGATTGAGCACGCCCAAGAAACCGCTCTCACCTCCCAATCGAATACCATCCTCCGGCGCCGTTGATAGCAGCATTGTCGCTCAAGGTCCTCAAATCGCCTGACTAGCCTCGGGTTGCCCAAAGCAAACACCGCCATGGCATCTTCAAAATTCCACACCAGCGACTTCTTCAGTTCCTCTCTCGCGCCGAGCACATTCCACCATGCTCCGTTCGCCGGGCACAACCTCAACACATCACCCTCGACCGGCCAGAGCCCTAGAGAGCCCGGCGCGCCAATCAATGAAGAAAACGAGAACCCCAATGACAACGACACTGAATCCATGGACGAATACCAGGTCACCCCCAGCCATCCAAACGAAGGTATGCATCCATATTCCCTCCCTCCCTCCCTCCACCCCTTCACACTCACTAACCTCCCACCCCAGACATGGCCAGCACCCCACCACCCCCAACCCCCCTCCACACCCAACCCGAAGACCCCACCCCACCCACCCGCAGCGAAACCGCCGCCCTCCTCGACCGCAACGCCCGCCTCGACGAAGTCGCGCAGCCGCTCTCCAAGTTCCGCGCCACGCGCGCCCTGCACGTGCGCCAGCTGCGCGACCTGCAGAAGAAGTCCGCCATGGTCGCCGGCCGCATCGACTTCCTGAACGACAGCGTCGAGGCGCTGCGCAGGCGGTGGGGCGAGATCGAGCGCGAGAAGGCCGCGCTGCTGGGCAGCAGCGAGAGGTACGAGCAGCGCGTGCTGGAGATGGAGGGCGTTGTTAGGAGGGATGATGGCGTTGCGAGGAGGTTTCATGAGTATTTGACGTTGAGGGCGGAGGTGCTGGTTTTGGAGGAGGAGGGGGAGGGGGAGGGGGAGCGGGGGAGGGTGTATGATTGGAGGGGCGGGGAGGGGCATGGGCGTGGGCGTGGGAGTGGGAGTGGGAGTGGCAGGCAGATGGGGAGAGCGTGAGGGCTGTGATGACAGGGACGGGTGTGGGAGGCCTGAGATCGGGGAATGGAATTGTATAACGCTCACTTTGGGGCCTTGGAGGCGTGTGAAGGTTGCTTCATCGTCGAACAGCATCAGGCGTATGGTGTTGTTCCTTGCTCCTGTTCGCTCCGTACCTGCAACCTCTGCATGAAGGCACCTGTGAGCTTCAACGGTTGAGACTTAATGGAACACCAGAGAACAATGTTCATGGGACCGACAGGCTTTGAGGCAAATGGAAGAATTGGTAGCAAGTATTAAGATTGGACAGCAGTTGCGAGCAAGCAAGGGCGCTTTAAACGTCGTAAACTCGAGTGAAGGCCATATAACGCTGTGGCTGAGCGGCGGAGGTGTATACTCTATGTCTCCAGCAATATTCTGGAGACTTGGCTCCCGCCGCCCTCGAAAGAGAACCGTTCAGGTGTATTCGGTTCGCGTCTCATCAAAGAGATAGATCGGGGTGGGCAGTATTATCCCTTGCGGCCAAAGACGGCCGAGAGGAGTTGAGAGATAATTGGTGTCTCGAAGTGCTGTCAGGCGTCCCAAGACCTCCGCTCTATCGGAGCGTAGCTGCTTTATCTTGCAATAATACTGTCGTCTAGGCTCAGACAAGGCTTGTAACTCTTCCCTCTAACACTCGTCTACCATCAGGGTATCATCCGTTGATCGTCAAGTAAATCAGTCAAATAGATCAAACCTCCCCCATGCCTCTACAGAACCGGCTGCTCCCAGCTTTCACGCCTGATCTTCATCAGATTGCTTTGCTTGTGCGGGAAACTGACCGCCTTCTCCTTCCAGAAGCCGACCGACTCGCAGTACTCCTTCAATCTAAATCACAAAGTCAGCAAAAGCACTCCTAAAACCCCCCAGGGAACCGAAGAACTCACTTGGCATTATCCACCCTCGGCTCCATCACAACCCTCTCCGTCCTCAAATCCGCCGTCCAGCAATAGTGCACCAGCGCGCTCAGCCACACCCTCACGCGCTGCGGCCCGCGGAACTCCTGCTCGCCCACCAGCACGTGCAGTCCTCGGTCCCAGTCCCCGACATCCTGCCCGCCCATGTGCGCCGCCAGCTTGTCCTCTTTGACGTAGTAGATCTCGAAGTACCCGAAGGGTTTGCCGTCGAAGGACCCGATGACGGGGAAGGAGTGCTGCGATTGCAGGTTGTTGGCGAGGAAGTCGTGCTGATGCGAGGCGGGGCCTTGCTCGCCCCACGAGTAGGCTACGCGCGGGTCGTTCATCCACTTGTGCAGGAGCTCGGGGTCGGAGAGGTTGGTTGTTGGCGAGGGGTGGGCGTCGTCGGAGAGGTTGAGGTTGGTCATTGAGGAGGTCGCGGCGTGGGGGAGGGGCTTGGTCGCGTGGTGTTCTTGTGCGGTCAGGGAAATGGGGCCGCGGTGCAGGACGGGGCGCGGGCTCAGGGATGCTACGCGGAAGGAGAGGTATTGGCCTAGCGAGGGGATGTAGCGGGTGTAGAAGGTTTCACCTTGGCGCGGGGGTTTGGGCCGGACTGGGTGGCGGACGTTGCCGGTCCATTTGTATTGGGCGGGAGGGGGAGGGTAGAAGGTGGGGAGGTGAGAGCCGGAGCTGAATGGGCCTGGAGGGGTGGAGGCTCGCCAGAGGAAAGAGCCGCCTGAGGTTGGTCCCAGAGAAGGAGTGCCGGGTGTTTCGTCGCCGGCGTACCGAGAGCTCATGGAGAGAGTGCTGTTACGGTTTGGTGAAGCTGGACGAGAGCCGGAAGGGCTCAGGCTCGGGTACGGTGAAGGCGCACCGCCGGCGGTGGGAGCTATGGTGAAGAGGTAGATGCGAGGGTCCAGCTGCCAGAAGGCTCGACGACTCACAAACATGTGGTCCCAGCCTTCTCCGCTCCTGCCCACACCCTCGTCTGGATCCAGGCCAACCGAGCTGTCCTCCGATGCGATCAAGCCCATGCGCTCCAGCTTCGGCAGAAGATGCTTGCTCTTGAAAATGCCCTCCCGGTTGATGTTGATCCTCCATTCTCCCTTCGGCTTGCCGGCGTCCGGAGTGTTGGCCGAGGCGGCAGTCGTCAGCTGCGGCTCGGGCTCAGGCTGGTGGAAGTACCACCACAAGGTCGCCCACAGCATCATGGCGATTTGTCGCGTAGGGCTAGTAGGCGGGCGGAACTCATGGCTGCTGGGGTTGCTTATGCTACTGATGAAGAGGTGGTCGTTCTTCAGCGTCGGCCGCTTAAAACGGTGGATGTGCTGCTCTTTCCTTGCGCCAGGTACAGGTATGGGATACTCGTCCTCGGCGCCGTGGTCAGGGTGGAGCTGGGTATGGGCAGCTGCGGAAGCTGAGGGCTCGTGATCGGCGGGTTCGTCCTCGGAGTGCAGAATGATGGTCCAGCCAGGCGGAAAGACATTGTGGTGGGTGTTGAGCTCATTGGACTTGAAGTAGAGGCCGCCAAAAGAAGGGGAGACGGTCAGAGTCTGGCCGTTCGGCAGGTGTAGTATGGATGGAGCCATTGCGGTATGGGTTGACCAGCCAGGCCGGGGCTTATCGGTGAGGGAGCTTGATGCGCCAATGGGTTCACTGGGTGTATGGGTAATGCTGGAAAATGTTTTCTATACTGTAGTATGGCAGGGAATATGTAGTCAGAGGCAGGACCGGGGTCGGGCCGAGTAGGAATGCAGCGAAACGGTGCCTGTCAGGCCTCTGGGCGAAAGAATGGAGCGGGCAGGGTGTGGTGGTGCCCAAGCTCTCGAGCATATGACGATTGACTTCGCCCTCCCCCACCAGGCGCGGTGACAGCCGACGAGAGGGACGGCGCGCACGAGCCTGAGGCCTTGATGGATCTCGGCGAGCGCCTGAGGCGTGGAGGGACTTCGGTGAGCGCCTGAGCCCGAGATCTGTGTGTGCCTGAGGCGCGCAGAATGTCACGTGAGTTCATCCGACAAACTTCGAGCCTGAGGCTGCCACGACGGAGCTTTGTGAGCGCTCGCAAGGATTCGCTGGCGGGGGATGGTGGTACCTTTAGGTAGGGCCAGCACGGCCAGGTACGACCGGACGACACAGGCACAGGCCGCGGGGTGTAGCGCCGCTCGTACCTGACTCGGGGACAAGCGAGCCGCAGGGGGTCTAGGCTCGCCAGCGCCGTCTTCACGCTCCTGCAGCGCACACTTTCGGTGGCACCGCCGACAATTGGTGGCGCCGGGGGATTGTTGAGGAGCGTGCGCGAGTCCAATGACCCGGTCGAGCACGCTGCTTCAATCTGGTGGCGGCAATCGTGCAAGGATCCGCATTTTGTCCCGCAAATCCGCACGTGGTGGCACAGCGATCTTCACATCCGATCAGCTGGGGTCTCCATCCTGCCGCGCCCTCAGCGTCCTCCCATGACTCTCGCAGCCAACTTGCCCCGGCCGGCGCGCTGTCAATTTGTCGATTCATCGTGTGTGCCGGCCTGAGCACATGCTGAGGTCCGAACTACACGAGAGCAAACACATTTGACTTTCTCCCTGGCCAGCTAGAAGCCACCAGGAAACCGTCCGTACCATGGAGCCACCCTTGCCCTCACTTGCACTACTTAGCGGATGCGGCCCAATGGCTTGGAGATTGGCGACGGCGGCACGGAATCCTGCTCCGTGAAACCTCAACACCAAGCCTGAAGGATTTTAGCATATCTCCACGGCTCCTGTGCAGATGCTGGGCTCTTGCTCTAGGGCACGGCACGGGGCATTCCATCCTGTCAGGCGAGCTCTGTCGCCACCCGCATGTGGCTGGTCTGGGACTGTCTCTGCTGAACCCTAAAGATCGTTGTGTGGGCGCTGCTGCTCTTTGTATAAAGACGAACGCGCAAGGTCCCTAGCTCCCCTGTCCCCTCTCTCGCTTCGCACACCTCAATACAAATCCGACGCCAGAGGGACAGCTTGTGTTCGCAGGATGTCGATCAGTAGCAAGCAAAGCCTCTACTCAAGCTTGTGCATGAGCATTGTCGATCATGGAAACAGCATAGCACTGCGCTTTCTGGATTACCCTGGCATCGGCAAAGCGGACAGCAGCCGCCGGATTGACAGCCTAGCTATTGCATTTCTGGACATTAGCTGCGCTCTCTTCCGCGTCGAGAGCGGTGTCGACAGCGTCGTTGTTCGACCGGTCAAGCAAAAGCCCTCATCGTCTGGAGGCATTGATCGGTTACACGACGATCTACGACTCATTTCCGCCACCTTCACCGACCTGGACAGGTTCCTCCTGAAGCGATCGGTCGACGACTACAAACAAAGCTTCAGTCTGTTCGGTCGCTCCCGTGGCGTGCACGCAGAGATCGAAAAGCTTCAGAAGGCTTTGGAACAAGGCCTTGTGAAGCTACAATTGGCTATAGGCGCATTGCCGGGCTCTGACCTCCACATTACGAATCCCGGAAGCGGCTACACCGACCTCCTTAGCCTTTTCGAGAACCGCCTGAAGAAGAGAAGTCAAAACAATGTCGCGGTGTTTGCAGCCCTGGCACGCAAAGAGGCTCCGCCAGAGCCTGCGATCAGCCCGTCGTTCGGCAGGTTCGAGTCGCAACAGTTGACCCACTCGAACTTCGAGAACGATACGGCGAGCGTGATGTTCTCTGATCTGGCTGGGTATCTGCCAATTACACCAGGACCCAGCGCACGGGCGTCACAGGCGGGACCCAACGACAATGTCTCCTCGCCAGGATCGCGCAATCACAGGATGGCTTCGCACACGGAAGAGACGTCAAGTCAAGCCCACGATAGCGTCACTTCGCACTCACCAAGAATGAAGTCAGAGTACGGCTCGATACCAATTCGAGGTCCCAAGAATGGGGTGAACGGCGCATCGCACACACAAAAGTCCACTCTCGTGCGTGCTGTACGTTTTAAGGATCACCGACTCGTTCAACAGCTTCTGGAGTTCCGGCACGCCCGCAGATGGCGAACCTGACCAGAACCTGCTACATTTGGCCGTGTCTATCAGCGACCTCGACAGCATGCGCCTTCTCCTCCAGTTCGGCGCCCAAGTCGATGCGCGGGACCGCGCTGGGATCACTCCACTTTACGCCGCGACCGAGGTCATGTTCCTAGCGGGTGCGCAGCTTCTACTGCAACACGGCGCGGACCCAAACCTTCACGTGGAAGCTCATGGTGAGACTCCATTCGCACTGTCTTTGGCTGAGGGAAGAGATCACTTCGCGCTGCTGTACCTCGACAACGGCGCTCATGTCGACACTCCGCTTGCAAACGGAAACACTCCTCTCATTCAGGCGATCGAGACCGCCTCGGACGGCACAGTGGTTGAGCTCATGCTCGAGAAGGGCGCCGACCCGAACCGCAAGAACAACAAAGGCGAGACAGCGCTTTTCAGAGCGATCAGCGTTGACCGCATCGACCATGTTACCAACCTGCTCGCTCACAATGCTAACCCGAATCTCCCCGGCCCGAAGCATATGCTGTGGCCTGCCGTGCACAAGACGCCTATCCTCGAGATGCTCCTTGCAAAAGGCGCAAACCTGAAGCTGGCGCCAGGCATTCTGGAGCTTGCAACTTCCACAAACAGCGTCGAAGCAGTTACCCTGCTCCTCAGATATGGCGCCGATCCTAATGCAAAGAAGGACGGCATCTACACACCGCTCTGCTCCGCCATCCGCGACGACCGAGAACAGCTCGTGGATCTCCTCTTGCAGGCAAAAGCAGACCCCAACCTGGCTGCTCTCGATTACCCAACCTTCAAATGCGTCACCTATCACCGCCCCCACCTCCTTCCCAAGGTCCTCGACGCCGGCGCAGATATCCACCACCCCAAGGGCATCGTAGAAGCGTGCGTCGAAAAGGGCGAAGCAGAGTGCCTCAAGATCCTCATCAAATACGGCGCCAACGTCAACGAGCGCGGCGCCTCCGGCAACACCGCCCTCACCACCGCCATCAAGCACGGCGACCACGCCATGCTCGACCTCCTCCTCGCCAACGGCGCCAACCCCGCCGTCCGCGGCCAAGAATGGCCCGTCAACCTCGCCGTCGCCGACCCCGCCGTCCTCCAAAAACTCCTCCAGCACCTCTCCCCCGCCACCATCAGCAAAGGCGCCCTCGAGCGCGCCGTCATGGCCGACCAGCTCGCGTCCGTCAAAATGCTCCTCGCCGCCGGCGTCGACGTCGAGGACCGCAACGGCGGCGTCTTCTCGGCCCTCACGACGTCCATCCGCGAGGCCCGCAAGGACATCTTCTACTTCCTCCTCGACTCCGCCGGCGCAGACCCTAACTCCCCCGGCGAGCACCTGCCCATCATCAAGGCCATCCGCCGCCACCGCGCCGACGACCTGAGCTACATCCAGCACCTGCTCGAGTGCGGCGCCGACATGAACCTGATGTACCGCGGCTGGAACGCGGTGCTGCAGGCGCTGGACAACGGCGAGGCGGAGGTTTTCCGCTTGCTGGCGCGCTCGGGCAGCCCGGATTTGGAGGCGCGCGACGAGAGTGGCCGGACGGTGCTGGAGATTATGCGCGAGAGGGGCATGAGGGAGGAGCTGGAGATTCTGATGGAGGGGAGTGGTGGGGGGAGCAAGGAGGTTAGGGAGGCGTTGAGGGGGTTGAGGAGTTTGGTGCAGGATTGATTGATGGAGTGGAGTGGTGTGGTGTGGGGATTTTTTTTTTCTTTTGTTGGTTTGTGTATTATGAGGTATGGATTCGGATGGTGGGATGGGATGGAACGGGCTGTAACTGTGTGGGCGGCTGACTTTGGCTTGTTACTTTTCTTTTGTTTGCAGTATACCTCTTTGGATGCGAGCGAATTGGGTTATTGGTACTAGGCAGGTATTAATGCTGTTTATGTATTAGAATTTTAACACCTTATCAGTGCGCCGCTCCGAGCATCATATATGGATTGATATCTCATTCGTTTATTTATCTTGGGATATCGTGTCTCTGAGCATCCAACGGGATCAGTGGCTTGGTTCAGCCTCCGTCGGCAGGAATGTCAACGAGGTGTCGCGACTACCTGCCTGTCCAACATTCCCTATCACAGCTCCAGGTTGAGCAATCAAGACATGGATGCAGCTCGGGCGTACGTACACTCTCCGGAACGGCCACCGGCTCGCCCAAGCTCGCGTGCAGATGTCTCGCGGCGTCGGCGGCGCAGGGGTGTGCGGGCGGGGAACGTTGCGGCACAGAGCCGAGAGGCTTTCGCAGGGGCGGCACACGCCAGCGAGGAGGTCGCTAAAGAAAGCTGGAGAGTCGCATTATTGCGTCTTTAGCTTTCCGTGAGGCGCGAGCTAAGGTAGCCCGCGATGGGGACGCCGCCCTCTGTACCTGTGGCCTGTTGGCCGACCGCGGTTATTTTTACCGCGAGGCGATCGGCGGCCGTCAGGTAGACACGCTCGACGCTAAGTCGACGTAGCACATGCTGAGAGTTCCGTCTTGATATCGTCGTGCTGTGAGGCTGCATCCCTACATGCGCGCACCTCACTTCCCCATCCTCCGCCAACACCACATGGACCCGCCGCCCCTCCAGGCGACATCCGCAAATCTGGTGCACGCGGAGAAAGGCCGTCAGCGCGCCGCCGATCTCCCCATGCGCGCGTCCGCGAAATACCCCGACTGCTGATTATTCCACGGTTCGAACGCCCACAGAGCAGCTGACAGCCGACACCGCTCGCCGACTCACGCCCGCGGCGCTGCTTTGGGCTGCTGGTGAAACAGGCTACAGGCCTCGTAGACCCGGCCGTCACAGAGCCTGAGCGCGCCCCAGGGCCGATCACACGCGCTTGCGTGCTGTAGCGAGAGCGCAGGCCGCTGCGAGGAATATATTGTCGCCGCGCATACAGTACAGCGATAGATAACACACGCCGCAGGAGGGCCCTTTGCCGCCCGCCGCCGCAATGTTCGCCAAAGCCCGCCGCCACCGCGACTCCCTCTCCTCCAATCCCGCCAGCCGCACCCCGGTCAGCCCCCTCGACCAGCACTTCGACCTCAGCCGCGGCGCTGACCCCCAGCTGCATGCCGGCCTGCACTCGCCCATCTCCCTGGCCTCCGCCGACGACCGCGACCGTCCCAGCGCCGATTCTGTGCGACGCCTGACTGGCGATGGACCCCGCCGCTCGACTGTGAGCTTGCAGCCTCCCGTTCTGCCGCCCATTCCGCGGGTCGCGAGTCGAAACGAGGGCGACGCTGGTCTGCATTCGCGCAGAGAGAAAGAGCAAGGTCGGAGGGGAGACGGCGAGCTGCTTAGGGAGAACAACGCGGCTGGAGCTTTTTCGTCCGGCAAGCAGGCTGCGCCGTTCGGCAGCGATATTTCGCGTCCAGCTTCTGCTATTGCTGCTGCCCCGCCAGTGCTGGCGCCTTTGGACATTCCTTCCGTGACGACCACCGAGCCCTGGCCCGAGATCGATTTCGACAAGCCCAAGATGGAGGCCACCATGTTTCCACGACCGCAACCGCAGGCCCCGGGCGACCCTTACACGGCTGGTCCGCCCATGAGTCGCAGCTTTGTCGATAGCCGAGACAGGCCCTACTCGCACAATGTCCAGCGCCCGCCTGCGGTCGCGAGCAGCTACAGCTCGCCGAACATGCTCGATTCGACTCCGCAGGTGAAGGCAGCACAGGCTCCGCGATCCAGCCCGACTCCAGCTGCGAGCTTGGATAACGTGCGAAATACGCCTAGCGCGACAAGCACAAATTACAGTGGTTCTACGGCAAGACCGAGTATCAAGTCGACGAAGTCAGCTTCGGCTTCAGCTTCAACTCTGACCCAGACGATCGGGACACCCTACTCGGAAACGTCAGCCGCCTTCCCAGCTCCACAGCACGTAGCGACGAGGCCGAAGACCATGGGCTCGTCTTCAACGGTTGCGGGCGTGATGGTGCCTACGCATCACACGAACAGCCTTAACAAGGATCACTCAAAACCGGAAAAGCGCAAGACTCGCTTGCTGAATCCCATGGCATTGCTTGTACGGCGGCGGAGCGGACAGGATGCGGTCGCTGTTCCTGATGAGGCGGAGAGGCGAGCCCATGCTCAAGCGCAGGCGAGACAGCAGAGGGTGGCGACGGCGGGTATCAACAACATACCTGAGGATTTCGATCCGCGGATCAGGGGCAAGATCGTGCATGATTTCAATGCCCCGAGACCGAGGCGAACGGTCTCATCGAATGATGCGGGTTTCAGACCTTCTGTCGATCAACAGATGCATTCACACGACAGCATGCCTGCGATACCCTCCATGTCTGGCCAGGAACAGCAACAGCGACAATCCACGCACAGCACACAGCCTAGCGATGTCAGCTCACGGCATAGCCGCCACACTCCTATTTTTATTGAGCACCTCTATGACGAACCTGGTCCATCTACGCAAGAGCATTCAATACAAGCCGAGCGGTTGGAAAACAAGGATTTCCTCAAGCGTGCGTCTCACCAGAGCAATTCTGGCCAGGAAGGTGCCTTTCTGCCGCCATTTGCTCGAAGAAGCCAGCAGCTGGATCCGATGCAAGCTAGCTTTTATCACGACGACGACAGTGATAAACGTTCGAGCAATCAGTCGAATCTCGCTCAACGGGAATCTACTGCGAGCTCTGGCGTGCCGGTCAGCCCGATTGTCGTGGGGATGAACAACAACCAAGCAGACGGTCAGGATAAGAAGCCCAGGCCGGTGTCAGACATGTCAATGCTCGGAGGGAGGTTCGATGCGCCGACAAGCCACCCAACCACCTTCTACAACGGCGACCGCGACAGCAGGTTGACTACGCATACGCAATCACCGAGCGTCAGCACAATGAACGAGAATGCGTCTCCATCTCAAGGACCCAGCAGACCTCAGAGCCAGAGCCCTCCGACAAAAGCCATTCACCCTGCGCTTCGCAATATCATCAGCGGTCCGAACTCACCTAAACCCGCATTCCCGGACCACACATCTGCTCACTCGTCTCCCGCCTTCAACTCCTCTGCAGCTTCCACGCCTGAGCCTGCTGTAGCTGACGCCGCTGTGACGCTTCAACCACCTAATACCCCTCCCAGGTTGGTGGAAAAGCGAGCTTCTGCGGTCGGCCACACGAAGCCTGCGGCGTCTCTCACACCAAAGCATGCTGCCTCGAACGCCTCCAGATTCAGCTTTCAGCTCGACGCCAGCGCGGCAGAGGAGAAAGCCCTCGAGGAGAAGCACCGCCGCATGGCGAGCGGCACTCATCAGAGAAAGCAGAGCGTGACGGAACAAGATGAGGACGACGACGAGTACTTCGATGAAGGCGCCATGGACGACGAGGACGAGATGGAGGCGGAGATGCGCATGCACGATAACGCGCAGTTCCAGCACCAGCCGAAGATCCACGTCGCGCAGTCTGACACCAGCTCTGTATATGACGAAGATGCTCCACACGCCAGGCGAGACCCCGAGCAAACGTATGCAGAGCATCCGGCTTTCCGTGGTCATTCGGCTGTCTATAGCTCGAAGCACGATTCCATGGCGCCTAGCTCGCGGTATTCGAGCGATGCGTCCGTGTATGCTAGTAATGGCTGGAACCCGCAGCATTCGCGCTTCATGAGCGACTCGACGATGATGACAGTGGGCGATCAGGAAGGGAACGGTCAGGGCATGCCGAGGAATGACTTTTACATGCAGCCGCAGGCGGCGGCGTTTGGCATCGGTGCTCCTGGTGAGACGGCTGGTGGTAGAGTTCCCAACAGAGACAGCGTCATGACTGTTTCGACGGTGCACAGCAATGGAGCCCATCAGATGCCGCAGGCTGGGAACAATGCTGTCCCTGCTCCAAGCAATATGCAGCACCCCAACTTCAGTGGCTTCAAATTCAGCGACAGCCCGGAACGGAGTAGGCCTGCGACGTCGGATAGTCCCCGCCAAACAGCTTTCACGGCTATCGGACAGCATCCTGCGGAGTACTACAATCAGCTGCCGCTACCTTCGGAGCCAGCACCTTCGGCGCAGCCATCGAAGATGTCACAAGCTCAGAGCACAAACGAGCCGGCCGAGAGCGCTGCATATCACGGCTCCATCGGCCAGGGCATCCGCGCGCGCAATGCCTCAATGAACCAGAACCTCCAGTACGCCGCCTCGGAATCCAGCGCCGACACCCACGATGACATGTACTTTGACGACGGCGGCTTCTCCGCCGAAGTCCAAAACTCCTCCGGCTACGGCGAAAGCATCAACGAAGAAGAGCTCGACGACCCGGACTTCGCAGGCGGCTACCGAGGCATGGAACCTCGTGGCTACCACGAGCGCCACGCCAGCGCGATGACTATCACCGGTCGTGACGGGCCTTACCCTACGTTCGCCATGCCCAACCCGGCCAAGGCCGCCCAGCGCGAGTCACAGATGCTGCTTGAGGATCTCCCCTTGCACGGCCGTGTCGAGCCGCAATGGATCCCGCAGCGGAATCCGTCCGACGATGCGAAGAGACTTGGTCTGAGTGATCGTGTGCCGCCTCTACCTGCGCAGCCTGGTGCGCCGGATAATATGCCGCAGATGGCGGCGTATCATCAGGCGTTGGCTGATGCGGCGAACCGTGCTGCGGAGGATGGGAGGTTCGAGAGGCAGGGTAGCGTTTCGACTGCGAAGAGTAGTGTTTATCCTGGCGAGGAGCAACAAGCCCGTCGTGACGGTCAGGATGAGGCCGCGGATGACAAGAGCCGGTACTCACAAGATGAAGCTGGCAATGCATCTGAGAACTACGCTCCGTCGGCGGCGCCTGGGGACGAGAACATGAACGCCACCGACTCTCACAACGCCAACAACGCCCGCTTCTCCCAAGCCAGCGCCGCCTACACCATGCCCCGCATGTCCGGCTTCGACTTTGGCTTCAACGCCTCCTCCTTCCCCTCCGACGACTCCAACGCCGCCCCTACCGACGACTTCAACACCGCCCACATCGACGACGACGCCTACGATCCCGACGAAGAAGCCTTCATCGCCGCCGCCAACGCCGACGCCCTCGCCCACGACTCCGCCGGCTACTACGGCCAGGAATTCGGCTTCTACGCCCGCGCCCGCTCCGACTCCGCCGGCTCCGGCCCAGGCTCCCACGGCAAGCACGCCCAGCTCCCGCCCCTCGAGGCCATCAACGGCGGCTTCTTCGGCGCCGACGGCGAGGACCCCCTCAAGAGGCAGAAGTCCGGCCGCGAGCCCGACCTCACGCCCATCACCGAGCGCAGCGAGTTCAGCGCCCGCAACTCCTTCATCAACTTCGGCCCCGCCAGCGCCGCCTCCTGGGGCGTCGGCAGCCCGGCTCTCGCGCGCTTGCCCCTGAGCCCGCTCGTCGGCGACGCCGCCGCGCAGGGGCACAAGAGCCGCGCCAGCGGCGGCGGCTATTTTGGCGTTTCCCCCCCGCCCGCTTCCGCGGGTTTGGTGGAGGGGAGGCCTTGGATGAGCGCTGAGAGTCCCGTTTCGGTCAACTCGAACGCGAGTAGTGCGAGGGAGAGGGAAGGGGATCCGACCCTTAGGAAGGGGGCGCAGGCGCCGGTGGGTGGGGAGGGCGCGGGGAGGGGAGGTGGGAACGGGAATGGGAATGGGTGGATTTGACGGGTGGGTGCTTTTTATGGGCGTTTTTGAGCGGGCGTGCTTGTGAGCATTGTGTGCTTGTGCTGTTATGAAAGGGGTTTTTTTTTCTCTTTTTTCTGGCGTTCTGGGATTTGATGAGTTGGTTTGCGTTTTCGCTGCTTTGAGGATATCCCCGATCGTTCGAGTACGCGCGAGATTAGCTTTTTTTTTCTTTTTTCTGGCCGTTTCTACTGGAGGCTGTTGATACTTTGTTCTATACCTATTATTCTTTCTTTGTCGATTTTATCAGAATAGAATCATTCGGCGTAGTATGTTTCACAGTGTAAGTGAAGGATGTGGTGTACCACATTTGCTCATCAGTTTCTTTGAAGTTTAGGATGAAACCTGGCTAAAAGCTGGCTCTATGAGCTGCCGGAGACGTTCATCAACCGTGTGGTTCCGATGCTCCTTTGTTATTTGAAGTAACGCTAGTATAACCAGGCCGTGCTGGCGCTTCATAGTTATTAAATGGTGGTATCAAAGTTTCAAATCTCCGGCTTTAGTCCTCATCGCCACCTAGCCTTGCCCCGATGCATTCTTGCGCCATACTCTCGTCAACCAGTACATCTCTCCCAAGGTTCGCGGTATTCCAGACCCAGCCCTTCAAACACCCTCTTCTCTGCCTGCTCCATCGTCTCCGCTCTGCCCTTCCCAAGGGTGCCGTCGTACCCAAAAAACCCTTCCACATCTACCACTTCGCCGTTTGCTCGGTCTCGCACACCAGAAGAATCAAACTTCCATCCTTTTACATTCTTCGCATACCGCCGCAAGTCTCGCTGGAACGTCGTGCCGCCCGACCAGCCCATCACCGCACAGCCTACTGTTCGCCACGGCGAGACGATGATGTCCACTCGCCGGTGGATGTTTGGGTTCTTCGCTTTGGGGTCCGCCGCGATGTCAGCGTCTTTCGTTGGCCAGGACGGCTCTTGCCAAACGACGAGCGCTTTGTCAAGTGTGTCGAAGCCGTGGCCGCCGCCGCCGGTGCGGAAGGGCAGCGTTTGCTGATCGCGGTTGGTGGAGTTCAGCGAAAGGAGCAGCGTGTGCGTGATCCAGCCTTCGTCTTCGAGAGAGGTCACGATGTCGTTCACGATGTGCAGGGTCTGCGATTCGTCTGGGTGCGAAACAATGATGTCCACGTCGCCGCTGGCTTCTTTCCTTCGACGATAGCCACCGACGATCAGAGATTGCACGCGCTCGTCTCGCACTTTGCACGCATGCCGGTGCACCGTCCGCCCGATCTCTTCGACTTCCGCGCGCGGAATCAAGTCCAGAAACTCATCGTAGAACTTCACCCCGATCTGCTGCACACGGCTGAGCGTCTTCCACCCGTAATCCACAATATCGTCCAAATCCCGCCATCCCTTATCGAAGTAAAACTCCCTCGCCGTCGTGGCTCCCACGCCCCAAATCTCGTAAAACAGCCGCAGCACTTTCAGATCCTCGTCCGCCTCAATGTCCTCCACCGCTCTGATCTTCCCCGTATTCGCCCATTCGACAAAGAGGTTGGCGATCTTCGCATCGCAGCCCGGCAGCGCCAGGATCTCGCGCGGATTGCCGATCTTGTACGGGTACGCGGCCAGCGAGGCAATACTTGTGCTGTACGCCCGCACGCCGATCTCGTCGTTCGTCAGCAGCCGCGCGAGCTTGATCTTCTTCAGCTGCGCGATGAAGGCCTCGTTCGCCTGCTCCGCCGGCGTCAGCCGCTGGCAGGCATACTTAATGCCTGCTGCGACCCACGCGGGCTTCTCGGGGATGTCGCTCGAGGCGCCGGAGTCGGCTTCGGAGGTGGTCGTTTGGAGGAGGTGCGCGTGGGGTTGTTTGGCAGTGGGTTGGCCGCCGGCGGCCCAGCTGGCGGTGCTGGATGCTGTTGGGGCGATGCCGAATTTGCGTTTGCCGAAGCGGTCGAGTTTGGAGGTGTTGGGGGCGTCTTCTTTTGCTCGCTCGAGGATTGAACTGGGTGATGAGAGGGGTTGTTGGGTGCGGGTGGTGTGAGGTGTTGATGGTGCCGCTTGAGAGTTGCCTTGCGTCCCGGCCGTAGGGGCCGCTGGTGGATCAGGCTTCGTGATTCTTCGACCTTGGTATGTGACAAATGCATCTAACGGGAGACATCTACCAGCCACTTGAGATTCCGCAAACCAGTCCACTTTGACCACTTTGACAAGATCATGATCCATCGGTGGCGGAACTTTCACGTCTGGGCTTCTCATCGAGCTTTTGCGTTTCCTTTTCCTGGCGTTTGGTGATTTCAGAACCTCGGTGTCTCCCTCAGAAGCCGTGCTCGAATCGTCAATCACGATGGCCTCCGACGCTTCCTCTGACACTTTTCGCTTTCCTCCCGTCTTGACTCTCTTTGGAGACGCTTGAGATCTGACTGATGCATCTTCCTCCGCGCTGGAACGAACATTCGCTTTCGCCTCCTCAGTCCAGAGGCCCTTGGACTTCAGATCAAAGATGATCCGCGGTTTCCGAGTGACTTTGCTCAGGACTATATTGGCTTCGGTTGGGTCGTATGTCAATGATGCTCCAGCTTCAACTAAGCCTTCTTCAAGCTCGTGGAGATCTTCGATTTCGAAATGAGTGGCTGAGACGAAGATTGGTGGGAGATAGGAGAGGTCCAATGAGTTTCCGGTCGGGTCGGCTGGAGGAGACGATCCTTGTAAAGTTGGAGAGTATGTTGCAACGTCCGCCATGGTTTTCAGAAGAATGCTACGAATCTTCGAGACGTTTTCGCTCGCGATCTCGGGAATAGACTTTCACGCGTTACATTGCCAATTGCTTGTCGGTTTGCCTTCACGGAATAGTTTTGAGAGCAACATAATCTTGATCGCTCTTCCGCTTTCATGCATGTTCTGATTCAACGCGTTCTGTTCTGTATATGCGAACAACAATAAATCCTCTGTCAATGATGGAAAGACGCCTCATTTTCCATACTCGTAGATAGATATCTTGGAGAATGTAAGATTGTAAGCATTAGAGACATAACAGCACGTCCGAACGTCATCGCAACAACCCTAACCCTCGGGACCCTGAATGCCGCTGCCGGCCTCACCTCCGAGCCATCAACATCAGGCTTGCGACCTCCGAACGTCTAGAGCTAACCCATCGCTTGATGGCATTGACTTTAGCCCATCGTTGACCGCAGGCCACCATGGCCACCCCATTTGTACCACGAGCAGTATTCCCGCTGCTCGACTCGGTCCCGCGCTCTTACTACCTCGGCCACCATGCCGCTGGCCTCGCCAAAATGCGAACGATGCTCTCGCAGATCGACCTGATCATCGAATGCAGAGACTACCGCGTGCCGCTCACATCGCATAATCCGCTGTTTGAAGAGAGTTTGGCAGGAAGGGAGCGCATGGTGGTGTATACGAAGAAAGACCTGGGCCGAAAAGGAGGCGAAGAGGACAATAAGGTGCGTCGTTGTATGGCAAGGCCAGGCGGAGCGAAGGCAGGAACAGCAAGGCTGATATGTAGAACTTTGTAATGTAGCGAGAAGCTCTGCTGCGCAAATGGCACCATCCGTCTCCCGTTCTCTTCTCAGACCAGCACGCCACGCGTGATATCCGAAGGGTGCTTGAGCACATCAAAACGGCCAACACGACCCGCAACAGCCTGACGGGCTCCCACCTCATGGTCGTCGGCATGCCGAATGTAGGGAAATCTTCTTTGCTCAATGCTCTCCGCCGCGTAGGCGTGGGCAAGGGCAAAGCTGCGAAGACGGGCGACCAGCCTGGCGTGACGCGCACGATCGCTCGGTCCGGCGTCAAGATCTACGACGCGGCGGAAGAAGGGACTGATGGCGGCAGCGTCTACCTCATGGACACACCGGGTGTGTTCGTGCCGTATGTGCCGGACGCCGACCACATGCTCAAGCTGGCGCTTTGCGGAAGTGTCAAAGACACCATCATCCCGCCGTTCACGCTGGCGGACTATCTGCTGTTTCAGATCAATTTGTACGGCCCGAAGGTCTACAAGGAGTACCACCCGCCTACCAACAATGTCACCGAGCTGCTGGAAGCGATCGCGAGGAAGAACGGCCGGTTAGGCAAGGGAGGTGTCCCTGATATGGAGGCTTCCGCGCTGTGGTTGATCCAGAGATGGCGTGATGGGAAGCTTGGTCACTTTGTGCTCGACGATGTTACTGAAGAGGCCGTCGAGAAGAAGCTTTCGCATGATCAGGTTGCTCCCAGCAGTTTGAACCAGGCGCGGAAGGCTCACAAGGAGGTGCAGAGGGCGAGGGCCAAGACCAGGAAGAGTTCTGCAGCGTGAGCTCGCTTGCTGAGAGAAGCAAAGCATTGATACTGAGTGATGATGTCCTCGCGGCCGTTGTCAACAGCGAAGGATGAGGCTGCGCCACGGCATTCATCATCGCCGAACCTCTCAGTCTACTGAGAGGCTTGCGCCGCTTGTAGATGGCGAAGGACCATCGGTCGAGCGCAGAGCGGTCTAGTGCGAGATCTCCACTTATCTTCGTCCATCTCGCAAGGAGTCACAAGCGTTGGAAGGCGCGGAGTTGCCCAAGGCATGGCTACTGTGTCTGCGGGTGTCTTGAAGTTATGGCTCTCTGCCGATGTCGAGATTGTGGCTGAGAAGGCCGCCAGGTGGATCTGTTGCAAGGATCCGAGAAGAGAGATGTGATCACATGCACTCAGGAAGTGAGGCTCAAGGACGGCTTATCAGTGGTGTGGACAGATGGTTGGTGCAGAGAAATAGTCGGGAATGAGTCTAGGTAAGCTGATCTCCCGCCCTGCAATGCGCGATGTCCTCTGACAGGCGAGAAGACAGTGTAATATAGCATAATCTTGATGCGAAGGCTCTTTTACCAGAAGCGAGCGGCATTTTGCGAGCAATGGCTCAAATACCGCAAACGGGACGCCAGTGCCACCCGGCGTCCGCCAAATCGATCGTGCCTAACGCCTCTTCATTACTTGACGAGAGCATCCAACATTCTCGCTTTGGCCTCAGGTGTCGTCACATGGCGTAAGTTAGTGAATCACGTGTGCCTGCGGCGAACAGATGCAGGCCGCCGTGGGCGCTGCGCAACTTGCTCTTTCCTCGCGTTTGCAGACAAGGCCGGGCCGGACCTTCTGCACCACAAACAAACACCCACCTTTCTTGCCGGCTTTGCACCTTCGACCTTCGCCAGCAATGCCAATCCTCGACCTCTTCACCAAAACGTCACGCAAGAAGCGTAAGTTGAACTCCCCTTCATCCTCCGCTGGGCAAGGGACATCTGGGCAAGGGACATCAGGGAGCAGGCAGCGCGGTTCTTTGGGTTTTAGCGACGATTCGGGGGAACAAACGGAGGCTTCTAACCCGCAGGACCACGACAACATGGGTAAGAGCAACAAGTTCGACTGCACCAACCGCCGCAACGAAGGCGCCGAGCTCGGCAAGTCCATCGGCGACGCTGCGCTGAAGGAGCTGGAGAAGACCCGCAAGGATGCCGCTCGCCACGCCGGAAAGGCCAGGAAGGCCAGCGGCAGCAGTGCCCGCAGCCTCGATCTAGACAACCTCGGGGTGCACTTCATCGACCTCATCGTGCCCAGCAAGGCCTTGACCGACGACGGTGTGGCTGCTCTGGTTGAAGGCTTGTATGCTGCAATGAAAGCTGGCGACTCCCAGGCGTCCATTGTGCTCGAAGGCATCAATCTACGCGACAACAGGCTCACGACACGCTCTCTCGCTACCCTGGCACCAGTGATCGACCTTGCTCAGAACGAGCTCAAGACCATCGTTCTGTCGGAAAACGCCATCACCGTTGAGACCGACGCTCAAGCCCAAGAGTTTGAGCTCTTCTTGGTCGCTTTCAAGTCTTGCAAGATGCTTCGCAGGCTGGACCTGAGCGCCAACGGCACGCTTGGTGACAGAGCTCTCGAAATCTTCTGCAAGGTCCACTGCAACGAGCCGGCAATCGAACCCATCGCTCTCGGTGGCGGTCACTCGATTCGCACCTTGGAGGAGTCGCTCGAGGATGATGATGTCGGATCAGCTGTCACCGACGACGAGAGCACGCACTCTATGGCTTTCGACCCCATGACAGCCGGTGTCTTCCTTCATCGGCGCTGCGGTCTGCGCTCAATTCCGTACATCTCATTCAACAACATCGGCCTGTCTGACAAGGGCGCCTTGTGGCTCTCTTACATTCTTGAGGATCACTACTTCCCGAACCAGCTCACCAACGAGATCAACGCGGCCCCGGCGACCACCTCTGTCGATGCTTACCAGCAGGATGCGGTGGAGGGCGGCATCGATTGGCGTGGCAACGAGAACACCATCGGCAAATACGGTCTTCATGTTCTCAAGAAGACTGATACGGTTCGCAAGCACTACAAGTACGATAGGCTGGCCTTTTCAGGCCCGGGGAGTCCTACAAGTCAGAGCACTAAGGATCTTCAGCTGCGCAGGTTCCCTCGGACTTCTGGCGACGATCGTCGCACCAGCCTTCGCACTTTGCATGCTGAAGACGCCGGCGACCATGGAGTCGCTGATCTTGAGAGCGCACGCAAGCACATCCAGCGTCACATCATCGAAAAGAGCGGCCTCAGCAGCATCGTCCTCTGGGATACCGCGCTCTCTATTGTCATCCTCTCTCGAAAGTTGGCCTATATCGCCCCGGCTGCAGTTTCTCGCAATCAGTACGCAGGCCCTTGCCTTTTCATTAGCAGCCAGGCTCTCGATGATACGCCTGACGCGCGCACTGAGCGCCTCGACTCTGCAGCCATTATCGAAGCCAGCGCGCTCTCCGGCTCCGACGGAGATGAAGGCGACACCAACACCGATCCTGCGCCGTCTACCATCACCCGCAAGAGCGGTCTCTCTTACGCTGCCGCATTGTCTGCCGCGTCGGCTCTCACGTCGAACAAGTCAGAGACCGCCTTGACTGAAGTGACGAACTCTCCGGTCACGCCGAAGCGTACATTCAAAGCTCACCGCAAAGGGGCCTTTAGCGAAGGCTCCGACTTGCAGGCACTCTCAAAAAAGCTGTCTGAAATCGGCTTGCAGAACGTCGACCGCCGTCCGGAACGCTTTCTGGATTGGCAAAAGGCGAAGCAGGAGCGCGAGAATTTCCAGTACCGCGACACCTCGACTGCTTGCCAGCTTCCACAGCAACTCTTCGAGCGCATCCATTTTCTGGTCTCTTCCGGTCCGTCTGGGGACTCTGACGGCGTCAGCGACAGTCAAGCTACAAAGGCCAGGACCGCCACTGCGCTGCTCAGCGCCCGTCAACTGCGCTGCGCCTACGAGTGGGGCCAAAACAGGGAGACGCTCATGATGGAGTCCCAATGGGGACGCATGACTGAGAGCGCGCAGCGCTGGATGCTCTTGGAGGGAATTGAGTGCCTCGCGTATGAGGTTTGAATACGGCATTGGTGACGGACTCTGGGATGGTACTCCAGTCCTTGCTGAGATGAAATTGGGGGAGTGGATAATGGGAAATTGCCGGGATGGTATCACTTATCAGCGTAAAGCGGCCTCAGCGGTCATGTTGGCGGTCTGCTAGTATCGTTATCGCAGGAAGATCCCGATGAAATGGTTTTTGGTTTTACAACTTGTTGGTCACATTGGTTGCAAAAAGCTGCTCTCCGGTAGCCTCTTAGCATAGTCCAATTATGATCACACGCATTGAAGCGCGATGTATTTCCCCTCTGTTTGCGCATTTTCGATAGGATCTCAGACTTTCTGCGTTTTTCCCGTGATTGGACTCGAGCCATAAGAAACCGTCACTTTCACAGTATCACAACTCCTCTGTCGCGGAGTATTGGCTCCAAAACAAGCGCCAGCCAAGCCGCAGCGCAGACGTGCTTGAGTCTCCCCATCACGCAACCGGCTTCACGACTTCAAGCGTCCCGCGACCCAATGACAACTACCAAATCGTCCTACAGCCATGCCGCTTATTAGAAGCCTTATCGCTTTGCCGCAGTCGCCACGCTGCAATCGGGAAGTTTAGAGGGACCCCGAAATGACACCATCTCGCCGTCCATGCACACCATGCGCTCGCCATGTGGGCATTTGCTCAACGGTAGCTGAAGGATGTCTTACCTCGCATTGAAGCAGCTCTAACCTGGCATTGCAAAGGCTTAAGTAACCGACTCGGATATTTCGCTGTCCCTCTAACGATCTCATTCTTAAGAGCGATACAACGCGACCATGGAGGTCGAGCTACTCTCTCAAGCAGACGGCTATGGAATCATCTGCGGGCTGTCCGTTCTTTTCTGCGGTATCATCTTGCTGGCTGTAAGGGTCCAGAAGAGATACTTGTCTGAGGATTCGGAGCGCTCGGAGATGTCCATGGTTGCTAATCGCTCCGTGGGAACCGGGTTGACTTGCTCAGCGGTGTTCTCCAGCTGGATGTAAGTGTAAACCTTGCAAGAGCTCCATCAACTCCAGCGAAAGCAGGACACCTATGGTTTCACATTACGGAACGACACTGACCAGATTCAGGTGGATCAACGAAAGCGTCATTGCAGCAGCATACACTTACAGATGGGGCGTGGCTCTCCCGATCTGGTGGGCTAGCGGACTATCGTTCCAAATCGCCTTGATGGCAGTCATGGGCATTGTCGCCAAGCTCCGAGTCCCTTACGCTCACACGTCGCTGGAATTCATCAAGATCAGAGACGGAAAGTACGCTCACGGGATATTCATCTTGTTGAACCTCATCAACAACATCTTTGGCTGTGGAGGAATGATCCTAGCGGGCGCACAGCTGGTTTCTGGAATGACGGGAATGCACATCGCCGCAGCTGGGATTTTCATACCCGCCGGAGGTTTGACACTCGCCCCTTCCGTGAGGGTGATTAAAGTGCTGACCCGTCATCTCTGGCAGTCGTCATCTACACCGCTGTCGGCGGCCTCAAAGCTACGTTCCTGACCGACTATCTCACACTACCGTTGCTTTGGTTCTCCTTATCTACTTATCGCTCGCAGTCCTCACCAATGAGCACGTTGGAGGTATATCTGGTCTCTATGACAAGGTCATGGCGAGCGAGGTGTATGTTGAAGGGAATTTTGCGGGCTCACTTCTGTCAGCCAAGTCCAGAGGAGGTTCGCTACACCACTAAAAGAAATCTGAGAAGAGGTACCAATTACAAGCACAGCTATCCTGTTTGGATTAGTCCTAAAGTTCGGCAACCTCGCACTCGTTCTGGTCGATATAGCGTTCTGGCAAAAGGCGTCTGCATCGGACGTGAAAGCTACAGTACCGGCTTACTATCTTGCCTCCATCGTCATCCTGGCGGTACCATGGTGTACTGGGACCATCATTGGACTGTCTGCAAGAGCAATCGAGAACAATCCGGTGTGGGCATTGTATCCCGGTACATTATCTGAGACCCAGGTGAATTCTGGAATGATAATGCCCTATGTTCTCAAATCTCTGCTGGGATCGGGTGCTACAGAGGTCTACTAGTTTTGATCTTCATGGCCATCACTAGCACTGTGTCATCTAGCATGATCGCAGTATCCAGTATTCTTTCTCTCGACATCTACAGGACTTACTCCAACCCGACGGCCTCCGACCGCAAGACGCTTCAGGTGAGCCATCTTGGCGTGGTATTTCACGGCGCGTTCATGGCCGGCTTCGCATTGATGTTGAACTACGCTGGCGCCACCAACAATTGGACCACGTACTTCCGACCGATAATCGCGTGCCCAGCGATCTTCCCTCTCATGTTCACTATCCTGTGGTCTGGACAAACAAAAGCGGCCGCCATTCTGTCGCCCGTCCTCGGACTATTGAGTGGACTCCTGACCTGGTTTGTACTTTCCTGGCATTGGGGAGGTGCCATCAACATCCACACTACCCAACAGTAACTTCCTGGCCTTTACGGCGCAATTGTGTCCTTCTTTTCCCCAGCAGTCTTCTCGTTGGCAATCTCACTCGCGAAGCCCAGCCGCTTCGACTGGAGGATCTTTCTGCAGCTCGATCTTATTGAAGAGAAGGTGTCATCGCAAACCACGCTTCCCTCCACTTCTGGCAGCGAGAATGAAGTTGCTAGTCCGATGGAGGGTCGGAACGACAAGAATGAGAAGAATTCGGTGGGCATATCTGGCGAGTCCAAGACTCCGTCGAACAGCGTCGGCAATTCTGCCTCCAAACTCGACGACGTTGTCCACCCAATGTCTCCCGAGACTTTACACCACATACGCAAGTGGTTGAAGATCGCGTCGGTCTTCTTCGTAGTCAATGTCGTTGTCACCTTGATCCTGTGGCCTCTACCGCTCTACCGCGACTGGATCTTTACGAGGAGCTTCTTCTTCGGCTGGGTGACGACGGCGATCATTTGGCATTTTGGCGCGATGGCGGCTGTTATCGTTTACCCTTGCTACGATGGCTGGAATGCGATCGCGACATCGATCCAGGGCGTTGCGAGTGAGATCAAAGGGCCGACATGGAAGCGTGTCTCGAAGAACTAAGGGACATGGAGCTGACTGCTTGTCGGAGGTATCGCAGGGGCCTTGTGTTCTCCATATTGATAGACAGATAGAACGATTCACGGAGGTGCAGCTTCCGTGAAAATACTCTCGCTAGTAGGAAAAATGGATCTGAAGTTTCGAATACTGCTGATGTACGCTACCTTCTTCTTATTCCTCGGTCACATCATCTTCGATCCAAATTTCCCATTGCTTGCTTTCTTGCGCGTCTTCCGACCGAGTCATCAGCATGCATCGCGTCCAGGATGCAATAGCTTCCATCCAATCGAACGTGCCATTCACTCTCCCAACGTGCTTTCCACCACCCTTCTGAAAATGTTGATTAGCCGCTGGGTTTTCTTTTCCACCTTCCATCCATGATGCCGCACGAGGGTGGAGGTGTTCGCATCGATATAATGCAGCATGGTGCCGACAGCGGAAAGCTTCTTGTAAGTATCAGTCGCGGGCTTGCTGTCCTCGCTTCGATGACTTTCTCTGCTCATCGCTTTTCTCATGCTCGCATGAACTACGCACCTGGAAACGGGGTTATCGTGCAAGAGGGCGGATGGGGTGGGATGTTGGCCGGATGAAGATTGAATGGATTTTGTGATTGGATTGATACATATTCTGGAAAGCTCTCTCAATCCCAAGAGGCCGTCGTTCAAGCCTTCGATCGCAAGTGTTTCCCAAAGTGTTCCTGCTTCTGCCAGATCGATCATTCGCGCGCTTGCTGGTGATGCAATGCTCTCAAATCTTGAACACTGCGGGTGGTGGTTGTTTGTGGCTGTTGCCCTCCGGGAGAGCGCGATCCCGATCTGTTGTACGCCGATGCGGCGGTCAAGTTGACCGATCTTGATGATCGTTCGTTGAGAAAGAGTCCGAGCCATAGGCATTGCGAGCGCCGTTCAGAATCACCTTGTTGGAGTCTCGGAGCATTGAGAGTAGCCACAGGCGACTGATTCCGCCTGACCTGATCGCCGACCGTCGCGCGAAGCAACGCGCTGAGCTCGCTCCTGCCACAACTGCTGAAGCGCGCGTTCCCGTGCCTTCCCCTTCCAGTACAATCACAAAGCGCCTTGGCAGCCCACAGCGCAAATATAAAAAGCCCGCTTCCCAAGCTTCCCAAGCTTTCCACCGACAACACCCACCACCCACCAACACCAACCACCACACAACCCATCACCCACAACATGCACCCCATCCCCTTTGTTCCCTCAAGTTTCCGACACGCCGAAGAGCAGCAGGTGCTTCATTGCGCTTGACTCGTTCCTCTCGAGGCACCATCGTCTATCACGCAGTAGGCGCACACCACGCTTTGCTGTAGGTCAATGGTGTCCTGCACAGTAGCGCTCCATTGCCCTCTGGGCTTTGCAGACACCGCGATACTGTTCATGGTTCTTAGCGAACTGACTGTGCTGTTCGGCCGATGAGCCAACGCGTGTCCTCAGGATATGGCGACTCGACGGGTGTCCGACCACTCGAAGAGGGACCATAAGTGCTCCCTGCAAGGAAAGGTTACGGAGATCGACCGAGCGGTGCCTTTACTCGGCGTGAGACTGTCTCCGGAACTTGTAATAGCCTCCATGGATTTAGGGGCTTTCACCAGCTCTAACAGTCGCAGCTACGCAAGCAGGCTTAACTGTCTGTGGCCTCCGGGTCGGCGTAGAACAACGGGAGTAAACATTCGGCATCCGCACCAGGCAAGCTCGCCGTCGAGCACCTGGTGGAAGGTAAGTCTCACACTAACATTTGGCGGCATGCAATCCCAGCCTGCCGCCCCCGTCTTGCTAACGTTGTGTAGGCCATCAGTTACTTGGCTCACTTGACAGTGGGCCGGGCGCTGGAGGCCTTCCATTCTGTCTTCGACCTTAGCAAGTATTCTGAATGTGTGCTTTCTGTTACCGTCACTATTGCGCATCACACCAGGCAGGCGAAGTGTCTAGTTCGCCCAAATGCTGCATGGCGTGCGGTGAGGTGAGGTTAGATGAGGTTGCAAGAAGATTTGTGGGGCTGGAAAGCTTGGTACCCACCAATGCCTCCACTCATGCACGCCATGTCTTCAAGGCTGCCACGCGAACTGTAGACTACGCTGTCAACACCTCTGGCAGTTGATTGTCGTCAATACTTCGCCAATGATTCGCCAATGCGATAGAAATAGTGTTCACAATACTAACACTGTGGACTCCATCGCCCTGTGATCCCCGATGCCTGAGGTGTGCAGCATCGCGCATTGACCCCACATGTGCCAACCATATCTGGCATGTGATTGAGAGAGCACGCGCGCGCGCGCGCGCGCCTGCCAGTGTAGGATAAAGCCTTTGCGCAAAACGCACTCTGCCATTTTCCTCCAACATCGCCGACAGCCGGCTTTCGAAGACTCGCTTTCGCTTGCGTTTGCTGCCACGATTACCACTTGAGACAGATCAACTCACTGCCATTGACCACTTAGTACACAAACGTCCACTGCCACTGCCACTGGCCACGTGAAATATCTGCGCTGATTGTTATCTTCGACCAGGCAAGAAAACTGCCTCGCCGCTGAGCACCCTCCGCTAACCTTCTGCTCAATAGGCCCCTGCCTCGACAATGGCGGACAACTCGCAGACAACCAACCAGGACATTCCGTCCTCCAACGCGACCGCCACTCTCGGGCACCTCGGGCGCCCGATCCCAGAGGCCAGGGCTTACCTCAACAAGGCCCAGCGTTTCGTGTCCTTCGCCAAGTATCTACACGGACAGCTGCTCGCCGCCCGCCGCCGCTTCAGCGACTACCACTTCGAGCGCCCGACCACAGAGGACATGAGAGATATCTCCGCCATCAAGACGCAATTCCGCCAGCTGTGCGACGGCACCCTTCTCGACGGCGCTAACGAGGCTCTCAACGACAGCTTTCTCGAGGAAGTCAACAAGGAGCTGGCCAAGCTCGAGAGGATGCCTGCACTCGGCTCGATTGAGACACTGGCACTTTGGAAGCACACCGCCAAGCTTGTACAGGAGGGCAAGGACGTCAAGGTAGAGTTCGAAGAAGTTGCGGAGGATCTGAGGATGAAGAGCCGCAAGGCTCTCATCGGTATCTGAAGGCTTGACAACGGCAACTCCGTCCCTTCAAGATTTTTACTGTGGCAGTGCCATGGTTGTCCAAGCTATTGTGAGTGGGGCTTGTCCACTCCCGCCGTCAAATCGGTTATTCAAAGGCACAGCGTTCGAAGCGGCAGCTCACTTGCCTTCAAATACCATTAGCATAGCGACTCCTTCTGCGTGTCATAGCTTTTCAGCGACATCGCAATGAAACGAATTCCCTTACCAAGATTTCTTCATGCTCAGTGAATTGAGACTGCCGTCTGCTGGGGGTCTCGTGATGTAGGCCTGACTCTAGTCTTAGCGCGCGTGAATGGAGAGCATTGTTTGCTTGCAACCTAAGCTGCAGACCTGAATACCGCACTTCACATCATTGCACCAAAAGGCTCACAACGACAGACGCAATGTTCATCCTTCACCACGACCGATGTTGTTACCTCTGCCTGCTATAAGTTCGTCAAAAGCCGCCGCGGCGCTCACTGTTCCTTAACCACAACTACAAGTATTCAAGCTTGCCTGACGCTACATCTACACCCAAACCAACCGAAACGATTCCCAAGCGCCCAGCGCACCAATGAACAGCCCCGACGACACCACCTTCAACACACCAGGCCTCTTTTGGGGCGCCGCGTGCGAGCGCCAACTCCTCCGCGTCCGCGACTACGTAGCGGAAGTCAAACAGCTGACGGAGAACATCAACGCGGAAGTCGCGAAGCTCAGAGACGTGGACACCGAAAGCAAGCGTTTCGACCTCAGTAAGCTGATGCCCATGCTCCACCGCGCGAACGAGCTGCTGCTGAGCCAGGTCGCGACGCAGAAGTATTTCGACGAGTGGACGGATCGCCGGTTCAAGGGAGAGCAGTGGGAGGGAGAGGGCAGCGTTCGCGCGGTGGAGGCGCTGTTTGCGATGACGAGGATGTTGGAGTCTGTTGCGCCGGCTGTGAGGAGGTTGAGGGAGGCTTTCAAGGGTGCGGAAAGCCTCGATGTTCATTTCGATTTGTCCAAGCGAATCAGATAGCGCGGCATGGATGTATCGCAAGCGGAAGCAGCAAGAGTCAGGCTCGCTAGAGGTATAGGCAGATGGCTTGAGGCTTGTTATGACATCAAAGGTGTTGCATTAGGTCGTTCCATGCATATCTTCTTTTTGAGTTTAGTTTGTTCTCTTGCGATGCCTAGCACCACCCTTTACATGTGCATCCACCTAGCCATCCAAAAGTTCGTGATCCCCTTCGCCTCATCCACCAAGCCCATGTCCAGCAGTAACTGTGTCGTCCCTCTCACGGCACTCTCAAGCGCGCTGAAGATCCAAGCGTGCGTGTAGCTCGTGTGCTCGCCGACTGCGGAAGTGAAACATTAGCTCAGACCGGCACACATGACCAACAAGGGAACACTCTTACCGAATACAGTGTGCTTCTCTGTGTGGAAGTAAGCTGGGAGATATAATTGCTGCTGACCAACCAGCGGCGACGCCCAAGCGCCGTTCTGGAACTCGTTGTTTTCCCAGCAAATCCGATCGTACGATCCGGTGAACTGGTCCTGCGCAACAGAACCGTGGACCTCGATCATAGCGCGCTGAACGCGGGCGACATGCTGCTCCTCGGTAAGAGCGGCGAGTGAGCGGGCGTAAGTACCGGAGACGTAGGAAGCGAGGATGACACCGGGACCGGTGGAGTTGATGCCGTAGCTTGGGTAGCAGATGCTGCCGACGCCAGGGATGTTAGAGCTGCCGCAGCCGCCGATGATGGGGTGCTCGAGGTGCTCCCAGAAGCGTGTTTCGTAGTGAAGGGCGACTTTGCAGGATTGCTGGTAGTTCAAGCGGTTGATGGCGCGCGAGAGGAGGGAAGTGTAGTCTGGCATTGGGTTCCACAAGCGTACGCGGCTGAAGGGAATGGCGACGACGGCGTAGTCGACCTCCATGGATTGAGGCTCGACGTCGAAAAGGTTGTTATCACGGTGGAGGATAGAGAGCTTTTGAGTGTTCTCGTCAAACGACATGCCCTGGACCGAGGTTTGGAAGATTGTGCGGTTGAGAACCTGCGGTCCGAAAGCGGCTGGAAGCCGAGAGAGGCCTTTGTCGATTGTCCGCCACTCCGTAGCCTCAAAGTATACATCTTCATAAAGCCAATTCGGGAGGCTCCCTGAGATGTCGGTCACCTGGTCGGTGATGTTGTTGTCATACTGAAGCAAGTACTTCAAGTAGCCAGCTTCAGAAAAGTCGAAGTAGCCGTCCGCAACCGCTTGCTTATGAGCGCGAAAGACGTTCGTGGCGATCGAAGCGATCTTGTCATGGTCGAGATCGCTCCATTCCTCAATAGCATCTTTCGCCTGCGCAACCAGGGTAGCATTCGAGTATGTTGCGTTGAGGTTGGTGGCGTATGCTGGATCATCCGACACTTCTGCAACGCTCGGCACGGTGCCGTCCGGGCGACGCTTTGAAGTGGAAGAGGGCGCTCCGGGGCTACTCTGAATCCACTTGATGAAGTTGACAGCGAGCGACGAGTCATTGCCGTTCTGCTTGTTGAGTTCATCGGCAAGCTGGAAAACCATCCGGTGATCCATGATCTGCAGCGTTTCGTTTGTGTCCGGGTCGGAGATACTAACGGGGAAACGCATCGGTCCCATCTCCTGGTATTGGTAGTCTTCGGGTTTTGAGCCGTTGAGATAGGTGGTGTGCACTCTTCCGCCGATGCGCGAAGACGCTTCAACGATTGTCCAATCATGGATGCCGACAGAGTCGAGCAGATGGGCAGTCATCAAACCGGACATTCCTCCACCGAGAATGCCGATGGTCTTGGACTTCTTCCGCGGAAACAAATGCATCCTCGGGCTCCTTTTCTTGCAGGTAGGCCACGCCGTCGAACCAAGGGCCTTCAGCGTCCATGATGTCAGCAGCTGCCGTCCACCGGCGCTCCTTGCGCCTTGCCATAGTGATAGGCGCAGATCTGCCCACGAGTCTGTCTCCGGAAAATGCGTGCAGGCAGCCATCAGACGGAGCATCGTGGGGAGGTAGCCAAACGAACTTAGTTGGACGCTGATCAGGGTGGCTTGCATGTCTCTTCGCGAGGCCATGGTTGCCTATATGAGTCTCTCCGAGGCTATGGTGGCAATCACTCGATGACTTTGCATTGCATGAGCCGTAGTGGAGGGACAGCTTGCCATCGAGTGGCTCAGTGTATTCGATGTGGACATTGTGCATGCCGCCTGCTTCGGCGAATATCTCATCTTGGAAGGCGACAGTGGAAGGAGGAACGAAGAAGGAAGCGCCAGCAGCCGATCCAACGATCGACAAAAGCACCGGTGCAAGCATTATGAAGGCCTTGAAATGATCGTTCGACGGATTGATGCAGGAGAGAATCGACTACCATTCTGAGGTTCATCGAGCCTCTTTATAATCCTCAAAACACCGCGATGACTCCAAAATCGGATACCAGAGCCGCAACCCCTCCTCTCTCCGGCCACGCTCCCCAACAGTGGGCAGCGTTTTCTGAACGCTAGAGCAGCCCTTGGTTGCATTCCGGGACCTGCACGCAAAGTATCGCACGAGACTCATGGTTCGCCGAGTCGGCCTAAAGGGCAGCGCACCAATGCCGTCGATGGAAACGTCGGTATCGAAGATACCGTTATCTTCGGAGTAGCATGTGGAGCAGTGTGGAGATGCATGCTTGAAAGTAGGCTTATCTGAATAGGGCGCGCGATGATGCTGATCCGCAGCGCATGGCACGTCGTTATCAATAGGGACCCGCCACGTGGTGGACGCCGAGCGAGCGATGTCGGACGGTATGCGAAAAATATTGTTTTGCGATGCAAAGGCCGACGGAGGCGTAGGGCGCGGGTGAGGTTGCTATCAGTACATCTGAGGTCGTACCTTTACCTAAGCAACCGCCGCTGGCCCAAAGAGGAAGGTCGAGCGCGTGCAGCTGCAGCCGCGGCTTGCTTGCATCTTGAGGCTTCAGTTTTCAAGCTCCGAAGCATCTCGAGCAGACGCGACGACCAACCAGCGCGCGACGGCAAAAGCAACAAGCAGCCAGCGCATCTTTGCAACACCGGAACTCCACCAACATCTCAACCCGACCCGTCCGCCCAGCATGGCGCGCAACGCCGAGAAATCGCAATCCATGCTCTTCCGGTTCCGGGAGCAGCAAGCCGCGGACCTAGGAATCCTCGACACGACTCGCACACGGCGGCCAAAAGCGATCAGCACGCAGGAGCACATCCCGACCTGCGAGCGGTGGCGCGGCCAAGTGCTCAAGGAGATCTCGCGCAAAGTCAGCAAAATCCAGGACCCGGCGCTCAGCGATTACCAGATCCGCGATGTGAACGATGAGCTCAATCGCTTGTTCAAGGAGAAGTGGCAGTGGGAGATGCGAATTCGGGAGCTGGGAGGGCCCAATTACATGCGTGGCGGTGGCAGGATGCTGGATGATGAGGGGAGGGTCATTGAGGGTGGTGGGAAGGGTTATCGGTATTTTGGACGCGCGAGGGAGTTGCCGGGCGTGAAGGAGCTGTTTGAGGCAGCGACTAGGCCGAAGCAGTCCGATGAGAAGAAGACGGATACCCGCGCGGATCTCAGTCGGAGGGTGGATGCTGGTTACTATGGGTATGGGCTGGATGAGGAGGACGGCACGCTTGTTGCGTACGAGCAGAAGAAGGAGAAGGAGGCGTTTGAGACGCTGCTGGAGCAGGATGAGGACAGAATGGATGACGGCTGGGAGCCGTTGCCAGGAGACGCTGGAGATGGTGTGGAGTGGACGTTGCCCACTGCCGAGCAAGTTGAAACCGAATTGCTCGAGCGGAGAAAGAAGAAACTGCTCGACAAGCTTTGAGGCATCACGCAATCGCTTTACGACCAAGCAACCACGTGTCACACAGATCGAATGATCGAAGTCTCGAATATCAAAGGCTTTCTTGGGTATCTCGTCAGTCGTTTACATTCGTGGAAAAGACTCGCTCAAGCCAACACCGAAGCTATGCAAAGCAAGGAAAGCATCTACTTGGCGCTTTTCATGAAGCCACATTATTATCATTGCCAGACACACACCATTTCTCCTCGTCCCATCCCGGAGGACGCCATGTGAACAAATCGAACGCTTCCCGAGTCCATGGATCAGGTACAGCAACTCGTGGTGCTGGCTTCGGTTCTGAGGGAGGCTTCGGCGCAGAGAACGGCTTACTGAGCATTACAGTCGAGGTCCCGTCAGTTGCAAGGTCAAGTGCAGTTGGGAAGCAATTCTGCGCACTCTTTCGGATCTCTTTGCGGCCAATGCCCGGTTTCCGACGAGCTTGTCTTGGTGAAGGCTCCTTTGGTGGCGGTGATGGTGACGGCACCTTTGCATGGGGCCGAGGCTCGACCTCCATCCGCTCAATTACTGCAGTTGGCGCATCAGGCATGGCTGGTCCAGCACTTCCAGTGTCAGGTGAATCCGCAGGCTGTGGCACCCTGTTTGGCTCGATGGAGTCCTGGTGCGCAGTCTCCATTCTTTTTGCCGTTTGCGCCGCTGGCGATGGTATGCGATGTACGGATACATTTGGAGCTCGACTTGCTGGCCTGTCGATGATCGCTTCATGTCGTGGTGCTGAATATTGCGTTGGCTTCTTTAGCACCTCGGGGTCGGCAGCATTCGCTCTTGTCGCATCTTTGTTGGACATGGGCGCGCTGTCAATAGTGTGTAGCTCGGAAGCAGTAGCTTCAGCATCGTTAATAACATCATTGAGATCATCAGCTTTTTGCTGGGCCAATCGCCTCATCTTTGCTAATCGTTCCTCAAGTAGCTCTCTCTGTGTCTTTCGTTTCGATGCCGGTGCTTTGGCATTCTCCGCCGCTGGAGTCTGATCTGGGAAATCTCCTGGCGACGAAGAAGTGTCATCGAGACAGGCCAATGTCCTCCTTTTTGGACCACCCGTTGCCATGCGCAGAATCTGGCTTGCTTTCGTGCTGGTGGGCAGGAAGGGCGGGGCAAGTGGTGGAGCAGCGGCAGCAGCAGCCCGTCGTTCGCCTGCGTCTTGACGCCTTTCTTCAGCTCGACCATTTGGCCTTTGATGTTCCGCATCTGCTCTCTTCTCTTTACTTTTGCTTGCTTGCACCTGAAATGCGGGCGAGCTGGAGCGCACTGGTTCTTTGCGAGTTGACGGTACCGGCCCGGAGATTTCCCTCACGGGGGATGATCCAGGACCAGCTGCATCGGTCGAGTACACAGGCAACAACTTGGAGGGGGAATCGTCTCCATCATCGGACAGATCGATGACTTCCTTCGTTCCAAGTCGTCGTTGGCAGGAGGGCAATGAGCCACGTCTCGCAGCTTTCGCTCGCGCGTCAGTCGTACGTTTCCGTAGAGGCGTCTCCTTCTTCGCGTCCGGCTTCGGCGTGGTCGTCGTTCGTGTCACAATCCAAGGATCTTCCCTTGGTCGCTTCGGCGGACGCCCACTTTCCCACTCTTCGTTCTCAGCCGCCTGCCTCATCTCGAACGGCGACTTGACAGGCACGCTCGCCTTCCCTATCCTACCCTTCGGCGTCCCAAGCAAAGCGTTCAAAGAGCGATGCTTCAGCTGTGTTTTTCCCCCGGCAGTACTACCCACTGCCAGTCTCGCGGGCGGCGGCCCCATGACTTTCGAAGGCGTCGCCACCGCCCTCGCAGGCGAACTACCCTCCCCACCTTCGCCCCTCCTCCCCTTCCTGGCGCTTTGCTTCAACTCCGTCAAGTCCGTCTCAGTCCTCCCCACCGCTTCCGCAACTTGCACCAGCACCGCCTCCCGCTCCAGCGTCACCTCGTCGCCCTCCTGCACCGCCTCGTCCGCTTTCCAGTGCACGTCGCCGACGAAGTTGCGCGGCACGTCGTACACCATCACGCGCTTGTTGAAGGTGTGGAAGCGCAGGAAGCCGTCCTGCCATCGCTTCTGCTTGCGCCGGATGTCGTGCGTGTAGAGGCAGTTGAATTCGAGGACGGGCGCGGTGTTTTGGCTCGGTGGGATGGAGAGCGAGGGCGTGCTGGAGCGGTGCACGGCGGTGGACATTTTGGGGAGATGGGGTGATCATCGCGAGGGCATGGTCTGGAGGCGCTTTTCGGGGGGGTATGTATTACTGGAAGGATGTGGTTGCGGTCGCTATGAGAGCGTGAATTGGTGAAGACGCGAAGTCGCGTCGGCCGAGGTTCGGCACGCGCCGCGAGTGACGCCTGGTCACGTTTTTGTAGAGTGCCTGAGTGCAGCTGTCAGACGAGCTCTACCAGCTGGTTGGGAAGGATCGACAGAGGGAATGATGCACTGATGGTTGGAATGGGATGACGCACACATTAGGTTGTCCATGATCGAAGATCGTACTGTGAGGTACTCGGAAAGGCTGATGATTTTCCTTCTTGCAGTAGTTTTTGATGAGGTAGATGTGCCAGACCTGCAGCTCACACATGAGGCACGTATGAGCCTGATCGACGCAAGGTAGGTGACAGGTATCTGGTCGCTCAATGAAATGTACGCTCGAAATTGCCCTCTCTATTATCGACTGAACGGAATAGCTTCATCAATACAAACGGTATACTGTATGAACCACAGCTCAAACCAATAAAACCGTCAGCTTGCTGTAAGACACTGCTGACAAGCGGATACCTTAGGTTTGTCTCTCATCAGTCGAGGTAAGCGAAAACGCATATGGGTGTAGTATCAACCATGACGCTGCTTCTACTTCGTGCCATCATGCCATGAGTGCTATTTTGTGATTCTGAAACGGCAGGCATGCAGATTGAAAACATCAAGGTTGAGCCACTTCCTTGAAGGAAACGCTGCGATAGTGCCCGGATTGCCGCGCGATTGGAACATTCGGTCTCGGCAACCGACAGAAAAGAACCAACGTCGCCGTGAAGACGGCGCGGGCGCACGGTAGATGGATGGAGTGCCGGTAGATCGCAATTGCGGCGTGGTGCAGCTGGCAGCCTCCGGTCTGATCGCCAAACGGCTGCAAGCGCCAAGGGCGCCCGGGTGGGCCTGAGCTTGTTTGCTGGGGGCGGCGGCGGCTCGCTGATATTTAACCCACGCGCCAGCCCCGCCGCGGCCAGCAAACACCCTCGCACGCGCCCCCGAGCTGCTGAGCCTGTGCTGCAGCCTACGCGCGCCGGCCTGCCACCCACGCGCACGCATCGCCGTCCGAGAGGAAGCTTGGGCCGTCGGCACTCCGCGCGCAGCATCCCGTCATCGCCCAGGAATTTTTGGCGCATACCCACCAGCAAGGGCACCCTCAGGCACCACAAGGCCACCGCAAGGGCACGCTATCCAAGCACGCCCACGCCCACCTTCTGCAAGGCCCGGCGCCGCCGCCTGCTGGCGCGCCGCTTGCTGCCTCCGCGCCGCCCTTCACCACTGGCGTCCGCCTTGCCGCCTCAGGCATTACATCACCGCGCCTGACTCGCGTCGCGCTTCAATTCAAGAACCATGTCTTCATATCGCCCACAGTCCCCCGACTTGTCCTCCTACGCCCCTCGCTCGCCCGACCTCTCCACCACCTACCGTCCGCAGAGCCCAGACCTCTCTGGCCCAGCCTCGACCGCCCAGCCCGGCTACATCCCGCAGCACACCACCCACACCGCCCCTCCCTTCGCCGAACACGCCTACAGAGGCCCCACCGCCGCCTTCTTGCCCACATCCCTTCCCTCAATACCCGCAGCGGGGCCTCAAACTCTCTACGGCCAACCTCCACCGCAGTACAGCATGCCTCCCCGAGGCCACATCAAAGAGGAAGATGAGGAGTACCTCCCCGATGCGTACGCTGGACGCGCGGGCATTCCGCAGCAATTCGCCCACATGCCCGCCAATGGCTCCTCAATGGGCTACCCTCAGATGCCGGGCCAGCAGATAAAAACGGAGGCGCCGCCAGATCCCACACACGGAGTTGTGCTCAAGACCTCTTTCCCGGTGGCTCGCATCAAGCGTATTATGCAGGCTGACGAGGACATCGGGAAAGTCGCTCAGGTCACGCCCCACGTCGTTAGTCGCGCGCTGGAGCTGTTCATGATCAAGCTTATCACCGCGTCCGCCGACCACGCTCGAGGCGGTCCCGCTGGTGCTGCTGGTAGCGCTGGCGCGTCCAAGGGCCCCAAGCGAGTGCTGGCGCAGCACTTGAAGAGAGCGATTCAGGCGGATGAGACTTTCGACTTCCTTGCGGACATCATCGCCAAGGTTCCTGACGCGCCGGCCAGCAAGGCGAAGAAGGAAGCTGGCAGTGATTCCGAGGAGGCCAAACCTAAGAGCGCAGGCAGGAAAGGGAAGAAGAGAAAGGACTCGGGAGACGACTTTTGAGCACACCGTTGGGACCTTTTAAGAGACCAAACACTGTTGCAAGACTTGCCATTGCACGAGCCTGAAACAACAGAGCCCAACACCAGACCCGAAGCAATGACATAAAGATCCGTCGACAGGAAGCCGCCTGCACGTTGTATTGACTGTTGTCGATGCTTTAGGACCGGGCATACAACTAAGCTGCTCGAGCGAGATCGCGAGCGTTCGCCTACGAGTCACGATCCATAATATATCGCACTGAACGTCTGGTGAGCTCAAAACGCCTCTGGGCCAATGACTTCGAGCCGAGTAGCCCGAAGCATCTCGAAGGTGGATGACTAAAGCGGTCGTGCTGGAAGTTCTTTCAGAATGCCCACCGCGGGTTTAAGGCTCTACCACGAAGCTTGGCTGCATCCCTTCGAGGTCCCTAGAAACACCAATTACAATAGATACCCAGGGAAATCATGAGTAACGACATTATTCTACATGACCAAACGCTCGGAGCCAGTGACCGCACTTTACAGTCCAATCAACAGACCCCACCCTTGTGCCCGATTCCCAAGCTTCACTGCCTGCCGTTCCATTGTCGCTTTCGCTCCTCTTCCTTGATTCGAGAATGAAGGTAAGCGCATCCTCACATCTACTGCGCTAAACACTTTTGGTTGTTCAATTGTGGCTCGCAGACTTGCGCAGACTCTGATGGCAAAGCCTCTGCACCGCACCTAGCCATCGACACTTCGTGCGCTTCTGCTTCAGAGTTGGGTTTGGTCCGGTCGGACCCGTCGAAATCACGGCAAGGTAGTATGCAAAACCAGAGCGATGCGCTGCAACAAACAGGTGCGCCTTGCTATCTAGTAGTCGCTGTACGGTCCCTACGGCCACAAACAGCCAGGGTGCTGCAGGCGATGCTGTTGCTGGCTGACAGCTAACAGCAGTAATGTCGACTTCATGAGCAAACGCCCCGGGCCTCAGGCTATACACCCACATGCGACCATGTGGCGCAACGATAGTTCGGTACGACCCAAGCGCCACAACGCCAGGAATCTCCACGGAGACACACTCGGCTGTTAGGCGAGCGTGGGGCGCAACTGAAATCCCAACGAGCATTTAATACCCGGCGTTGGCCATGCAAAAGCATGACGAGGTTAAGCACGCCCGGGGAAGGGAAGTAGGTCGGGTTACATCTGAGGACGCAAATTAGTGTCCTGCATATGCTATGTATCAAACATGTACAACTACTGCCTAGCCCTGTCTGCTAGTAGGCGACCTTACAGAGCCAGACGCTAGATTTCGGCCAGAACGTCTGCTCGCTAAAGCAAACGACAGAAATGGTTAGCCCTCGACATTTGTCGCCAAAATGCCCAATTATCACTCCCAATGTGTCGCCTCCCGTCGGCACTAAGCGTCCTTTCGTCAAGGCGTCTATGGCGCGGCACATGCAAAACCTCCCTGAATGTTGTTGCTCGACCTGCTGCTGTTCACTTCTTCCAAACACAGAATGATGTGGCGTGACAACACACTTCCACCATGAAACACTTTTCAGCTTCGACACCAATGTTCTTCAACCCTCGACTCCACCCAAGAGCTTGGCTGCTTGCCTGTGGTTGTCTCATTCTCACTTACATCGTCGCCACACTTACTGGTGGCTTCACTCTGAGTCCCGCGAAGCGCCTCACCTCGCAGAAGGATCTGCTCAATGATGTCTTCAACGCCACCCTAGGAGTACGCATCCGGCCGAGTTGTTGCGACTGGCCAGTGCTGATCGCGATCTAGTTCCAGAAGATCCTTGTGATAGGCCTTCCATCGAGGACCGACCGTCGCGACTCGATGTCACTGGCGGCCGCGTTCTCTGGCTTGCAGGTCGAGTACGTTGACGGTGTTACTCAGGTGGACAATAAGACTCTACCGCCTGGCGGCGTCGAACGGGGTATCGATGGTGGGAGTTTGTTCGCTTGGAGAGCCCACATGAATGCTTTGCGACTGTGAGTTTTGGCCTATCAACGCAGGCATCGTCACTTCACATGACTCTCGCCTGGCATCGAACATGAAAGCATTGGCTGATTCCATCCAGCATCGTCGAGCAGAACCTCACTTCTGCTCTCGTCCTCGAAGACGATATCGACTGGGACATCCGGATCAAAGCCCAGATGAAGGAGTTTGCCCGAGCGGCGAGGTTACTGGTCCAGCCTTTACCGCACACACGCGAGCAGTATCTGGATCCCACGTACCCTAGCCCTAGTGCAGACCAAGGGTACCAAAGCTTCGATGTCAACGAGCACGCCACGAGCGACCCGACCGATTCGCCTTACGGAGACATCAGCCGCTGGGATCTGCTCTGGCTCGGGCATTGCGGCTGCCGCTTTCCCCTTGCCAGCGACCTAAACGTGCCCTTGGGCCGAGCAGTCATCGCGAACGACGACACAGTTCCCGAACACCAGCACTTGGACATGGAGTACGGCAACGACGAGCTGCTCCGCCAATACCCGCCTCACACGCGCGTCGTCTCCCGCGCCAGAGTCAACACCTGCTCGCTCGCATACGCCATCTCCCAGCCCGGCGCCCGCCGCTTCCTCTACGAACTCGGCGTCCACAAGATGTCCGACCCCAACGACATCATGTTCCGCTACGTCTGCGACGGCGTCGACGACCGCCAGCTCGCGACGTGTCTGACCTTCCAGCCGCAGCTGTTCCAGCACCATCGCCCGGTCGGAGCGAAGGCTGGCTTCAGCGATATTGCGGATCATGGGGATGGTTTTAACGACCGGGCTTTCACGCGGAATGTGAGGTGGAGTGTGAGGTTGAATTTCGCGAATCTTGTTAGTGGGAGTGCGAATTATACGGATAGTTTTCCGGATGGTGGGAGAAAGGTACACTTTCCGGATGGCTGAGGGGAAAGGATACGATCTTTCTGGTCGTTTTCTTGATTTGTCTTTGGGTGTAGCTACTGCTTGAACGACAAGTTGTAGATATTGATCACGGACGTGTGAGTCTTCTGGACAAACGCATTGAGGTCCGAAGAGTTACTTCAACCTCCGTTATGTCTTCACCAGCAGATGTTCATGGACATTAATCAACATGGGCACGTGACAGGTACCCGATAGACGGCAATTTATTGAACCCTGGCCTCGGCCAACCACATGGCCCGAGCTCAAGCGCAAGCTGGGGATGTCGGCGATCACTTCGAGCTTCAACACCGAGGAGAGACAAGGCGCATTGCACTGGTGGGGACATACTGAACTCTGGTCGCACCAGCAAACTTCGTTTGAATCGAGAGGCATATTGTATCCTCGCCCTCTTCAATCATACCTCCACCTGATCGGCCCAACACACTCTCGAAACCATGGCTACCGAACTGCGATCTGAGCAATCTCCTCCGGCAAACGACTTGAAGCGACGGCATTCCGAGGCCTCGGAGCAGGAAAGTAAGCGTCTGCGCGCGAGTCCGGGTAAGACCTCACCTGATCCGGAGGCTGCACGCGCGACGGATGCGCCGAGCGAAGAGAGATCCCGCCGCGAGTCTACCGACAAGGCGAACGAGGGCAAAGACGGGCGGAGAAAGAGCGGCGCAGTCAACGAGAAGGACCGGTCGCGGCGCCTTTTTGGCGGGCTGTTGGGGAGTTTGAGCCAGAAGGGTGACAGCAGGACGGCGAAGAAGAGGCAGGAGATCGAGTCCAGAAAGAAAGCTGAGCTCCAGCGACAGGATGACGAACGCGTTGAAGACAAGCAGAGGCGGCTGGAAGAGCTCGCGGCCAAGCGCAGGCGTGTGAGGGAGAAGATGGATGGGGAGACGGTATGTGTGCGATTGGAGTCCGGGCGACTTCGGGTCAACGCTGATTGTGGTTTCAGATGCGCAACCGCCACCGCAATATGCTACATAGCGCTCACTTTTTGCACACGTCGGCGCAGCCGAGATTGGTGAGTAGGCCATGCACCATTTTCAGAATTTGTCAGCTAACGCTGCGAAGCTTTACAAGCCCTGGGAACTACGTCCTGACGAAGAAGATCGCATTGACGATCAAATCAGTCGAGCAAAGTCTCAAATCGACCATGAGCTCAGTGAAGTGACCGATGAAGCGTCAAATCGCCCTGACCATGTGATAGAAGGTATGCAAGACGTCTGCTGACCGTATTGACATGCGCTGACTTGTCTGGAGAATCACGCGAGCAAGCACATCTCTCACCACCGAATCGCGAAGCTCCCGTTACTGGTGCATCGCCCGAGCCTCCACACGCTACACAAGAAAAGCAAACAAGCCCATCGACCCTTGCAACAACTGCCGATGGCTCCGCAGAAGCGTCTATTCCTAAGAACGAGAGCGCGACTGCGGACGGAGCATCTACGTCAACCGGCGAAACCCAGCGCGAAGAGCCATCAGAGACCGCGGAGAAATCAGCAAGAGCTCAAGATGACCAAGACGACCATGTTGTCGAAGGCGAAGAAGACACGGTCATCTACTGATAGCTGGACACCTTGATACCCCAAGGCACGCCTATCGCCGCGATTCAACCAACAGCACCGCGCCCAACCTGTTAATCAGACCACAGCATTCGATTAGAAGGCAGAAGTCCCCTTGTTCTTTTGAGCCCCTCTTATCAAACCTTGCAACATAGTTTTGGTCATTGTGCCCGCAATGGCCAGAGCGAGCTCCGCAATCTCCAGCGAATCAACCCCGCGTCGCAATCATGCAAGCTTATCATGGCTCAACAAGGCTTGACCAGGCTTGGACATGGGGTAATATATTTATTTTTGATGAGAGCTCCGAACACCGGCCTGAGAATCGGCAATAATACGTACAGGATCATTTCTGGTTGACGTTTCGAAACATCTCAGACCATTTTTCGTGACATACATCCGCCTTTGAGCGGCTTGTTTCGTGATCATGCCATCAACACCGCCGCTCAGCCAAGCTACTGGGTACGGGGTTATTGTGGGGTTGGGATTCTTGTTTGCGTATGTTTATCAATTGATAAGATCGAATGCTCACTTGGCTGATTGTGCTTGCAGTTTTGGTATGATGCTCACAACCTTCGTCCTGCGTCGCTACAACAATGAGCTACAGACTTCGGAAGTCTTCTCTACAGCCGGACGTACCGTGAAATCAGGTCTCGTTTCGTCCGCTGTCGTCTCCTCTTGGACTTGGGCAGCTACCCTCTTGCAGTCCTCAGCAGTAGCCTACAACTACGGTGTGTCGGGTCCCTTTTGGTATGCTTCTGGTGCTACGGTCCAAGTGATTTTGTTCGCGACTCTGGCTATTGAGCTCAAGCGCAAAGCGCCAAATGCACATACGTTCCTTGAGATCATCCGCGCCCGTTATGGTCCAGCTACGCATGGTGTGTATATCACTTTTGCACTCATGACAAACGTTCTGGTCACAGCTATGCTTCTCACGGGTGGATCTGCTGTCGTGACATCCTTGACTGGTGTCCCTACCGCCGCAGCCTGCTTTCTTTTGCCAGTCGGTGTTGTACTTTACACGATGTTCGGTGGTATCAAGGCGACCTTCTTAACTGACTACGTGCACACGGTGATGATTTTGGCCATCATCTTCGTGTTCGCTTTCACGGCTTACGCTACAAGCGACGTCCTTGGCTCTCCCGGAGCTGTCTACGATGCTCTCATCGCTGCCACGGAACGGCACCCAGTTGAAGGCAATGCTGGCGGTAGTTATCTCACGATGCGGTCCAAAGAAGGCGCAATCTTTTTCGGTGAGTCTTTTTCCCCCCGAGCATCGAAACCTTTGGACACCCATTTCCAAAACCCCTTTACCACTTCAGCTGTACTGACTGCCAGAAAGTCATCAACATAGTCGGGAATTTCGGGACAGTCTTTCTAGATAACGGCTACTGGAACAAAGCGATAGCGGCGTCTCCTGTCCATGCGTTACCCGGATACATCGCTGGCGGGCTCTCTTGGTTCGCGATTCCATGGCTCTGCGCTACTACAATGGGTCTAGCTGCATTAGCTCTTGAGAGCAACCCAGTTTTCCCCACGTACCCGAACCGTATGGATCCCGCCGATGTCTCAGCAGGACTGGTGCTGCCAGACGCAGCGGTTGCCATGCTTGGTTCTGGAGGCGCTGCCGCGACTTTACTTCTCATTTTCATGGCCGTCACTTCAGCTATGAGTGCGGAACTTATTGCTGTCAGCTCCATCTGGACTTACGATATATATCAGACATACGTCAAGCCAGACGCTACTGGCAAAAGTTTAATCTACATGAGCCACACCTCCTGCGCCATCTACGCCATTGCCATGGCAGCTTTCAGTACCGGGCTGTACTACGCTGGCATCAGCATGGGGTATCTCTACCTCATGATGGGCGTCATCATCTCCGGCGCCGTCATCCCAGCCTCGCTGTCTCTGCTCTGGGACCGCCAGTCTTGGGCCGCCGCGACTTTCACGCCTCCGCTCGCTCTGATCTGCTCGTTGATCGCCTGGCTTGTGACCGCCAAGAAAGAAGGCGGCGACCTCTCCGTTCTCTCCACCGGCGCCAACAACCCTATGCTGGCCGGCAACGTCGTTTCTCTCCTTGCCCCGCTTGTTCTTGTCCCCGTTCTCTCTCTCGCTCTCCGCTCGCCCAAGTACGACTGGCTGTCGATGAAAGCCATCCGCAAAGCCGACGACGCCGACCTGGCCGCCGCAGCCCACATGGATCCCGAGCTGATCTTGGGCGCCGGCGCGCACGACGAAGAAGCCGAGCAGCGCCAGCTCCGCCGGTCGGCGAAGATCGCGCGCTCGCTGACGGTCTTCCTCACGCTCGCGCTGCTTGTCTTGTGGCCCATGCCCTTGTATGGCACGGGATACATTTTCAGCAAAAGGTTTTTCACCGGCTGGGTGGCGGTCGGCATTCTGTGGCTCTTCTGCTCTTCCATCTGCGTGGGTCTTTTCCCGCTTTGGGAGGGTAGGCACACGAGTGTGAGGACGGTGAAGGCGATTTTTAGGGATTTGGCGGGCAGGGGGAAGCCGGCGCTGCATGGTCGGGCGACTGTTGTTGAGGAAGTTGAGCGGGAGGAGGTAAAGCGAGACACAAAAGGTGATTCGTGAAGGGTTTGCTGCGAGGAAGACTGGCTGCGAGCGAGCGGTGTTTCGAGAGACTGTTATTGTGTTGACTGGGACTTCCAAATAGCTCTCCGCGGCCGCGATGGGTGCGTTATACGGAACTGCGATACCCTTCCTCCTAAGCAATTTTCTGTACGTGGTTCTCGCCCACTCAAGACTTCTCAAGCAAGAACGAAAGCCCAGTGAGAACGACGGACTGTCGGCTGGTTCGTTGACTTGTCAGACCAGACCATAAATCCTACCAAGGGATCACGACATTCGCATTCTCTGGCGTGAAATTCCACACGCCCTGCGAATTGACCACATGCACAGCAACCTCCCTGTCCATCCCTTCCCACCTGTTCGATCGTGCGCCTGAAAGCGTCAACGAAGTAGTGGATCCCTGTACAGATTTCATCAACTGACATGTCAACCTATGTATGAGTCGTTCGGTCACTCTCACCGAAACTCTACTACCAGTCGTGGTCGATTACGGATTACCGACCTCATCTTCCCAGGACGGGAGCTTGAAGATGACGGTGTATGCCGCCGCGTCTTCAACTGCGGGCCAGGTGATCTCAAAGTTGCCGTCTGCGTCGATACGGCGGCCGGAGGCAGTGGGATTGCATGGTCTAGTGCCTTGCTCCACAGGGATTTCAGGAGAGGTGAAGCTGTAGCCTTGGGGTTGGCAGACATCGCCGGATGGTGTCGCGACTAATCGCCAGAAGACCGGGGCGGCTTTGTTTTTGCAGGGGCTAGAGAACTCATGAACCGAGGTGTATTGGCTGCGCTTGCAGGTCAGCCTGGTTCATCGTTGGAGTCAGGATATCACATTACCGGCTCTGAGATGAGGATGAGAGCCAATTTAAGCCTTGTTCCTGCCTGTAAAAGGTTTCGCTCACGGGGAGAATGCCGTAGTCTTGGAAGGGTTCGTGCTCGGTGCTGAGTGCGGATGTCAGTCTTCGCAGTTGACAATCACGGCTTTGGAAACGTACACGTACCTCGAACCATCGGCGTATTCAGCCACAAATGTCGATTGAATCCCGATGTGGTTTTTGTCTGCCGTGTATGAGAGCTGTGCTTGACAATCTCCCACGTCGAAGGCCTTGAAGTCTGTGGGGGCAGATGAGCCCAGTGTACAGGTATCGACCCATTCACTGGACTGACGGATGGTGAGAATTGGTGAAGCAGCTGCGATTGAGCATAGCGTGAGCAACGCAAGCGACTGCATGATGGGTGCTACGTGGGGTGGAGATCGAATGCTATGTCCAGAGGAAAACCAAAAAGGCAGGTAAGGACGAGTTGCTAAATCATCTTAGGGATCGATGGAGCTTTATATGTAGTCATTGCTTGCAATTGTGGAGGCTCAAGCAAAGCTTTCTCACTGCACTTGTTCCAAAAGCACTGGTCTCAACTCTATACCGCTATCAGGAAGCGGAAGTCAAGGCAGATTGCAGCCAAGGCCGACTCGTTCAGAAGCCGACACCTCCATACGAGCAAGTCGTCGAGAGCGCCAAGCGTTGGCCGGAAAGGCCTCATTGATCGACACGGACGCCTAACCGACTTGTGGCTAAACCCCGAGGAACCCAGGAGATCGAATCTTCGTTTGGAACGATACTGCAGTAGTCCAAGAAGTTGACGTAGACGCTCCGACGCATGACTGAATGCTCATCTTCACATCAGGGCCTGATCATCTGTACTGGAAAAAATGAAATCCGTCTGGCTCGGAGTATTCAAAGTAACACCGAATATGAGCTTCGCTCCACCAGAGGCCAAACTCGTCAACGAGGAGCTTGGAGAATTTGCCGGAGCATCTAGAATTCACGACACGCTCGACTAAGGCGTGACGAGTGAAGGCGGGCGAGCAATCGTCACACACAAAGCACCCACCGAGATAAATGCCGTAGAGATCATCCAGCCGAGATCGCTACATGGCAAGCATATTGTTCTGCATATCTTCCGCTGAAAACAGATCGAACCACAGCATATCATTGAAGCTCTCGTTCGGGTCAATCGCGCTGTCTTGGAAAGAGCAAGGCTCGGAAGGTACTTCTTCGTTCCGCGCTGAGAGTACAATCCCGGCGATTGTCTTCAAAGGTCGGACTGCATTGGCCGCTAAAGGCCACATCTCGCCTAGTCGCTGTAGAGCACCCAGCATGAGGACAACTCTGTCTCGGTGTTGTTGGAGGCAGTCAAGCCCACATTGATGCAGGTGCATCGATCCTGCGGCCAGCTGGACAACACATCCAAGGACCAAGGCGCAGATGAAGAATGGGGAGTGCTTCTCAAGCGGCCATGGCACGCTTGCAAGATTCGCTATGTTCTTCGAAGCGGCAATGGCTTTGATTGAATGCTGTCTGGATATGGGAGGTTGCTGCGTGTGGTTCCTCATGCAGTGAATGTCGCTCGCGGTTGGCACGGTGGCTGGAAGATCACTCCGGGGGAAGTGGAGGAATATGACGGCGCATGAAATGATGCTTCGCGCTTCGAAGAGCATCAGGTCGACTTCCCCTGATGCGCTGACGACGTCTTTGCTTGAGGGAGGCAGATTGTATTCCCAGCTAGCAAGCGCGTTGTCTAGAGCTTGGATGTTGTCGGGATCTGTATCGTCAGCTGCCGCGAGGGCAGAAACTCGGCCGATGAGGCGAACCGCTTCCACGCGGAAGCATGAAGATGAGAAGGCCGCGTGCGAGTCTGCTAGGAAGACCCGATCGTCTAAATTTCTGAGTGTTGGGGGGTTTTGTTCGCATCTGCCGGCCTCATACAGGGTATGGGCGCAGGGCAACAATGGCTGCAAGCTTGCTGTAGATGTCTGGAATGCAGGATGTCTGTGTATAGCAGCGGTATACACATCTACAATGAATAGCTCCCACCATGATCTACGTAGGCTCTCTTCGAGGACGGGCGACTCTCTGGCGAAGGTGCTCGCAAACCCAGGATCGTTCATCCCTAGGCTGATCGCGATATTGGCCGCGCGACCAACACATGACGCAGCTTCTCTGGGTCGCTGACTAGAATGGAGAACGATGGCGTACAGCGTCAGAGCCTGGACGCGGTGGACTGCTCGCTCGTCAGACTCTGCCATGGCAAGCGATACAGCATCCCTAAGTGCGGCGGCATCCTCGAGAGCCGGCTTTGCGTATTGGAGGCCCACAAGACAGACGGTCAGATCCAGGTAACGTGGGTATTTTTGAGCGGGATAGAAGGCCTTGGGAACCAAAAAGGGGTGCGCACGAAAGAAGTGGGTGTAGAAAAGGTCTAAGAGTCGGCTCCTGTCCGAGCTGCGAAGAGACCACGGTGCCGTCGCTACGACAGATGAGGCGGGCAGCGTGTGGGTGTGATTGTCGTACGCTCCAGCTTCTTGCTGCATGTTGGGCATGCGCCTGAGGCGGGCGAGGGAGTCGTCCGTGAAAGAGGTCGGAGTGGCGGGCGACGTGGTTTCTGTCGCGGGGCTGTTGCCATGAGTTGCTGATCTCTCAGCTCGCTTGCCGTTGCGACGGTTCAGCCCACGGCGGGAGGGGGTGTAGGTGCACACGAGTGTCATCGCGGAGCATCGGCGGCACACAGGCGAGCCGCCATCGCATTTGAGGTGTCTCCGCCGGCAGGCATCGCAAGCAAGCGAGGAAGGATGCGAAATGCCTGCTTTGGGCGTCATTGCGCTGGCTGCTGCGTGCTGGCCACGAGGAGGTGGGCCGGGACTCGACACCCACTGCGACCGGGAGCAGAGCGTGTGCCGCGCAGGGAGGTGGGGAATCTTGCTGTCACCGGTGAAGATGCGGCTGGGCGCGAAGGATGAGAGGTGAAGGCTGTGCACCTGCAATAATGTATAATTGTATTGTTATTAGTGGTAAGCGTGAGGAGCTCGATGAAGCCCGAGGTGCGGGGACTACACGCGGCGGGCGTCGGCGATCACCATCCCTGCCCATCGTATCAGCGGAGACGGAGGACGAGCGAGATAAGCGAATCCTCCGACCACAGTCGTGCATGAGAAAGATGTATTCGTTCTCCGCGATCTCCTCGACACAGCTCAGATCGTGTATCTCGTCTGTCCTTGGCCTTTCGAGCGCCGATCCTTTCAGCGCTGGAAGCTGAGAATGACACGCATCACATCACCACCCTCCTCAACTTTTGTGAGCTCACGCGGCGAACTGGTTCTCGCTCTCCCGACAATCCAAATCCTTGCCTTCGCACACCATCGATTGTAGAAATACAATAGAATGCCCTCCACACTCAAACCTACTCCCTCTCGGGAAAAAAAAGCTCCACTCTCTCGTGCAATGCGTTCGTTACGCGCAGAGCCCGCTGTCGCTCGCAGATCCCCGCTTTCTGATACCCACTTCACGTCGATTTATATTACCGGTGAGCATACCTCGTCAAATCAAAATTCGAATACCCGGGTTAGATCAGATTAATCGATCATCCGTCGATAGATACAGTCCCGTGCACCAGCCTCAATCATTGATTCGCTTCATCTGCTGCGGGCCTGAGCTCGGGGACCTCACCAACCCCTGACCTTGCAGGAGCCCGAGCTGATGTTGGGCGGCGATCGGGGTCTTCAGCTCCCCATCAGTAGTGAAAGTATTTAGCTGACACACGTCAAGGCCTTGCATGCTCAAGAAGAATGAACGCGGGCTAATATCAACCCTCATTCACTTGTCACCATCGACTGCAACAACCCAGATACTTCACTCCCACATGGCTTACCGTTCTTTGGACGAGATTGAAATGTCGGAGATCGAGAAGGGCGGTCAATCGGCACTGGCATTTCGAAACGACGATGTCGCGACTCTCTCATGGCACAACTTGTCGGTCAAGGTCGCTGATCGTGCGACCGGGAAGGAGAAGTTCATTCTATCCGAGGTCTCTGGACATGTGCGAGCAGGTGCGACGGCGCTTCACATGTGTATATTACTGTTGATACTAACGGATAGATAGGAGAAATCGTTGCTCTCATGGGACCTTCTGGATCCGGCAAGACGACCCTACTGAACACCCTGGCTCAGCGTTCGAGCGGCAAAACATCAGGCAAGATCACCGTCAATGGGCGCGAACGCCCGTTGTCAGTCCATCGCGACATCAGCGCCTTCGTCGAGCAAGAAGACACCCTCATCGGCTCGCTCACCGTGAAAGAGACCTTGGGATACTCGGCAAAGCTTTCGCTCCCTGGTGACATTACGTCCAGCGAGTTGCAGCATCGGGTGCATCATCTTGTCAAGTCGTTTGGTCTACAGAACCAAAGCCATACTCTCATCGGCACCCCTTTGCAGAAAGGCCTCAGCGGAGGACAAAAGCGAAGGGTCAGCGTGGCCACGCAGCTCATTACAAGTCCCAAGGTTCTTTACCTGGATGAACCAACAAGTGGGCTCGACTCCACCGCCAGCTACGAGGTCATGTCGTTCCTCCGACAGTTCGCTCGCTCCAACAACATCCTGATGATCGCAAGTATCCATCAGCCCTCGACGAAGACTTTTGAGCTTTTCGACAAGGTCTGCCTGCTGTCGCAAGGCAAAGCCTGCTTTTACGGTCCCGCCGAAAACTTGTTTTCTTTCTTGCGGGCCATCGACCTTCCTGTCCCGACGATGATGAATCCAGCTGAACATATTCTTGACATCACGAACGTTGACTTCTCGACGCAATCTAGCGATCAGCAATCGCGACTGGATCGGATCACAGGCTCATGGCGGAACACTGCGCAAGCACGCCATTTGGAGCGGGTTGCTGAAGAATGCGAAGGCTCTGGCGAGCTTCAGTTGCGACAGTCGGCTTCTGGTAAAAAGCCATCCACCGCACGGCAGGTCCTCACGCTCCTGAATCGATCTTCCGTCAAAGGCTACCGCGACCTCACGGCGTACTGGATCCGAGTCGCAATGTATATGGGCCTGGCCATTATGATGGGGACAGTTTGGCTCAGGCTGAGCCCAACCCAAGCTCACATCCAGCCTTTCATCAACGCCATCGTAAGTGTTAGCATCTTTCGAGACATTACTCCCGCTGACAGAACTTGTCTTTGTAGTTCTTCGGCTCGGCTTTCATGTCCTTCATGGCCGTCGCCTACGTTCCGGCGTTCCTGGAGGACCGCGCCACTTTCGTAAAAGAGCGCGCGAACGGCCTGTACGGTCCCACGGCTTTCCTGATATCGAATTTTCTCATCGGGCTGCCGTTCTTGTTCCTTATCAGTGTCTTGTTCTCGGTCGTCGCTTACTGGCTGATCAATATGCGGCCGACGGCTACCGCTTTCTTCACCTGGGTCATGTGGCTCTTCCTCGACCTCGTCGCTGCGGAGTCGCTCGTCGTCCTCGTCGCTAGCATCTTCCCAGTCTTCGTCATCGCACTGGCTCTGACCGCTTTCGCGAATGGCCTGTGGATGAGTGTTGGCGGCTTCCTGGTTTCCATGCCCGTCTTGAACGTCTTCTGGAAGTATGTCTTTCACTACATCGACTATCAGGCCTACGTCTTCCAGGGCATGATGGTCAATGAGTTTGAGCATAGAGCGTACGCTTGCCAACAGGTCGGAGACGGTTGCCGGTGCTTATACCCGAGTGAGCTTGAGGCGCAGTGCAAGGTCGCTGGGAAGGCGGTGTTGGAGAATTATGGCTACGCTACTGGGCGGGAAGGGAAGTGGGTGGGCATTCTTCTTGGAATCATTGTCGTCTACCGTTTGCTTGCTTGGGGCGTCACTTGGTACCGGAAATCGTGAAAGTGCGGTGTCTGGAAATTGGTAATAAACAGTGTGCTGTTATAGAACGACTCACAAATGGCTCTTTTCCTTGTCCAATCTGGTCAACCATTCTCCAACAATCTCATTGACCTTCTCCGGCGCCTGCCAGAGAGCCCAATGTCCCGTCGGTACCTCGCCCCTCGTCAAGTTCGGAATGAACTTTTCCATCCCCTGGCTCATCGCAGGAATCAAAACGTTATCCTTCGCCGCCTGCACAAACAGCACGGGCATCTCCAGTCGGTGCTTCTGCGCTTCGGGTATCTCGAGCTCGTCGTCGAAGTTCACCTTTCGCGTGCGGTACCAGTTCATCGGTCCACGGATGGGGTTCTGCTTGAAAGAGGACGTATAGAAAGCGAGTTCTTCTTCATCGAGCAGAGGCGTTTTTCCAACTCGATCGTCTTTCAGAATGCCCAGATTAATGCCTTTTTCAGGCGTCATGAACACCCCTCCACTGCTTGTACGACCCCCGTACATTCCGTTCAGAAACTTCTCAACAAGCTTCTCATCCGACCCGATTGCGCTCTCCATGACGCCTTCTTCGCTGCCGAGTTGCAGCTGATACCCGAAGTTTGGCAGCTTGGTCTTCACCAGCGCTTCGGTCGGGTAGAAGGTGCTCGAGATGGCAGAGTACGGCGTCGCGATGCTGAAGACTGCAGAAACGAGCTGCGGGTACCAGTGGGCCACGCGGTAGACGACGGCGCCGCCCCAGTCGTGGCCACCGAGGATAAGCTGGCTTGTACCGAGTTGCTTTGCGATGGCGGCAATGACGTCGGCGTGCGTGCGAAAGCCGTAGGACTTGAGGTCGGGAGAGTAGCCCTGGGAGTGGAATATTAGCTTGTTTGGTGGACGAAAGCATCAGGTTCAGGGTGGGAGGCGACAGTCGAGAGCGTCATTCCCTCCGTTGGAGAAGTCCTACCGTCTTGCCATAGCCCATGCAGTCCAGCGCGAGAGTCCTATAGCCCAAGCCCACAAGAAACGGGATTTGATAACGCCATGCAAGGGAGAGGTCGGGGAAGCCATGGACGAGGAGGATGGTGCCTTTCGCTTGGCCCTGGGGCAGAGACTCCAGATAGTCTTGATATTGTCAGTCGCCCAATTATTATATCACGTAAAAGATTGCTGGCTGATCGTAGACAAGCCATGAGGCATTACTCACGCCATTTGTGGCCGTCCACCTCGATGAACTTGCTCTCGACTCTGCTATCGCCTGGGCGGATCTTGTCGTTTTTGGAAGCCATGTTGGGGGTGAGGAATATTGGCTTACAATATCGGCCGAGAGGGGGAGGATGAACTATGTATTGACATCTCGAGCTCAGAGAAGGGATCTGCAGTACGCGAGTGGAGTCGTGGCTCTGGTACGGGCGTATCCAGCTCACCGTTGACGTCGCGGAGCAATCGTACCTCGGCTTGCCGAAGGTGCAGATCTGCCACTAGACTCTACCTATATGCGCGCCGAGACCTTATTTTAGGCGACGTGAGCATCACATTTCCACTCAAATCCAAGCACGAACAGTCATTGGCTTGTGGCCGCTCCTGACCTTCTCTGCCTGAACATCGCGGGGCCATTGGCAGAGACACCGGACGTCGATGTCGGGTTACGTAGGACTTGATGGCGTAGGGGGCATCTTTCGGCTGGCGCTGGGCAGAATCAATAGACAAGAGGACTTTAACTGAAGCGGATAGGGGAAAACATGGAATGATGAGTTGAGAATCATTGCTATTTGACAACTCCGAGCTACAAGATGACAAGAATTCAAGGACTTTCCAGGGATGAACTACGCATCAAGAGTGAAAGGACGCGAGCAAAAAGTCGATTGAGAGCATAGCGGGTTCCATTTGAGATCTCCGAGCAGTGCGCGATGCTCATCAAGACAGCCTTGAGAGAGGGGCTCTGAGCGGTAAAAGAGCTTAGTCAGACTCTTCATCGCTCTCCTCATCGCTCTCAGCGTTCTCAAGCCACTCGATGAACTTCTCGGCGCTCTTGCGCACCTTGCGGCTGGTCTGCAAGTCAACGTACTTCTTGCTGGCCTTGGCACCCCAGGCCTTGAGGGTATCCTCGGAGACAAGGTCGTTCTCGTAGATCTGCAGGAGAATGCTGGAAACTTGAGCAACGAGCTCGGGGTGATCGTTGCCAACGAAGCGCTCAATGCCACCAAGGAAGGCCTTCTCGTGACGCTCGGAGGTGATGAGCTTCTTCAGCATGGAAGCGCGGGGCTCGATCTCCTTGACGATGTTCTTGGAGAAGATGGTCTGGGCCAGCACGGCGGGAGTGCGGTGCTTGCTCTCGATGCCGAGCTCCTTGGCCTTGAGGTAGATGTCGACGTCGGCAACCTTGTTGATGTCACCCTTCTCTTTGGCAGCGTCGTCGATCCACTTGCCAAGCACGTCATAGACGCTGTCCTCCTGGCCCTCGCCGTCCTGAGCTTCCTCGTCGAGAGCGAGAGCCTGCTTAAGGTCCTCGGGAAGAGCGTTCGCGCGAGCCTTGACAGCCTCCTCGGACATATCAACGGACCTGATTTGTGTAAGTTGGTATTGTTGCAAAGCTTGATGTAAACTAACTCACCACTCGTGCTCCTTCTGCTCAGACTCGGCAAGCTCCTTGGCCTGGGCGTTGATCTTCTTGGTAAGTTCGTCGTCGCTACCGCCGTCCACATCAACGTCGCCATCGTCATTGCCCTGATCGGAGCCGCTCTCGCCAGGGCTGTTGCCGTTCTCAGCAGGCTCATCACCGTCAGCCGCAGCTCCGCGGGCCTCAGCCTCCTTGCGCGCCTTGCGGTCAGCCTTCTTGGTGGACTTGTCCTTCTTGCCCTTCTTCGGCTGGTTCTTCAAGATGAAGGAAGCCAGCTTGTGACGGAGGTCGGCGTGGGAGCGCTGACCGCAAGCCTTGCAGTCGAGGATGATGTCGCCATCCTTGCAGTTGATGACAGTCTCGGGGTTCTTGCAGTCCTTGCACAGGACGAACTTGTTGATGAAACCATCGAGGTGGTCCTGCAGCTTGGAAGCCTCGTGAGCGCCGTTGACGATCCAGCGGTCATCCTTGGGATCGATGTTGGTTTGGGCACCAAGCTCGAAGCCGAAGTACTTGATGACATAGTTCGGCGGGCGGGCGAGCTGGTCGGCGACATTGTGAAGGTTGACGATGACGGTCTTGATGCCGTTACCCTTGCCCTCGATCTTGGACTGGATCTTCTCCATCTTGTAACGGTAGAAGGCATCCTTCACGTCACGACGGATGTTGACGGATTCGACCATGGTGGCGGTATTGATTGAGACTTGGCTTGGTATGAGTAGGGGTGATTGCGGCGAGAAGGCTGGCGGTTACGGTCTTGACTGATGCCACAGGGACATGCGTTGTATGCTACAAGAACGTGTTGCTTGCTTGGTATCCAGCTTGGATGGCAGATGTTTGTTATGGAGGCTAGGCTCTTTTTTTCTGTGGGTAGGTTCTTTAATGCGGGCTTCAGCCGTTGGTGCTGTGATGGCTAGAGCGACGGCTTCTTCGCGTTATGCGAAATGATTGCGGCTGCTCAGGCGGCGGGTCGAGTGCAAAGGCGTGCGCGTGGGACGAATACATAAACTCTGGCCTATGTCCGACTTGTGTTTGCGGATGGGTGTTGTGGGCGACCTCGAGGGGTGCGGGATGGAGCGTGGTAGGCGGCGGCGGTATGGTGGCGGCGCTGCAGACGGAGTGCTGGTTGCGGCGGGTGGCGGACTCGCAGGTGGTGTTGGCGACAGCAGCGGTCGCGGTGGAATGTTTGGCGATGCGATGGGGTGGAATCGGCAGTGTGCGTGGCAGCGGTGGTGTGGGCTGTGGGTGGGTTGCTGGCGTGTGCGGTGGAAGAAAGAAATGGAAGGGCCGGCCTGCGGGTCCGCGCCGGCTTTTGTTTTCCGCGGGCAGCGGGCAGGAGGCAGAAAGCCGGGCGACGAGTCTGGGCCGGCTTGCCTGGCTTGTCTGGCTTGCCTGAGGTTCCAGCCGGCTTGCGTGCTGCTTGCTGCCAACCTCGAAGTTGCTTGCCAGCCTGTCTCGCATGCCTGCGTCCGGCTGTCTCGCCACCGCACCCGGGCCGGGTCAGCAAGCAGAGTGTATCATCCGCCACTGTGTCCGAGAAGCCGAGATCTTAGGCAACAGTCACCTCACGCTGTCTGGTTCCACGCCATGTGTTCACGAGCAATCATGTGTCGGATCGATCAGACAGCTGGGTGCGTTGGTCAGGCATGCGGCAGTGGGGCAATGCCTCATGTCTTCACTCGGAGCAGCAGCAGCATTGACACCTAGCACGAGCATGACTAAGGCATCGGATACATCATGCAATAGCAGATACAGATTATACGTACATATCTCACATCAAAATCCCGACTCCTCGGAAGCGCGCGCCTCGGCCCTGCCGCCGATGCGAACCACTCGCGCCACGCCACAACCTTGCGGCGTGGGCTGTTGGAACGCGCGCGATGGGCAGGAATATATCACTGCCGAGACTTTACATGGAAGGGAGTCGTTAATTGTGTCTGTTGCCAATTGCGTGAGCACAAGCAAGGCCCAGAGGAAGCCGTAATCTCTGCTGTCACTCATCAAATCCGTGATATCACCGCTGCGCCCAGACTTTGCCTTCCGGCCACTTTTCGAAGCCCATGCACCACTGCACTTTGCTCGATCCACTCGAAACATATCGCTTGGCACAATAAGATGGCTCCCCCTCCCGTGGACTATTCCCTGTATTTGGTGACGGACTCCACGCCGGCCATTTTGGGCGACAAGGACCTGGTCGCCGTGGTGAAAGCCGCCGTAGAAGGAGGTGCGCATCTTCGACTCATCGTTCCAGAACATCGTCGTCACGACTCGTGATCATCCACCCACTGACGCATCCAGGCGCAACCATTGTACAATATCGTGATAAGAAAAGCGATACCGCTCAGCTTGTCCACAATGCCCGCGAATTGCACAAAGTCACAAAGCCCGCCAATGTCCCTCTCCTCATCAACGATCGTGTCGACGTCGCCCTGCGAGCCGGCGTCGAAGGCGTGCACGTTGGGCAAGACGATATGGACTTGAAAGGCGCCCGCGAACTCCTAGGCCCAGACGCCATCATCGGCGTGTCAACCAACACCGAAGAAGAAGCGCTCCGTGCCGCCAGGGACGGCGCCGATTACATTGGCATCGGCACGGTCAACGCCACACAGACGAAAGACAACATCAAATCCATTATCGACACCCGAGGCGTCCAGCGTATCCTGACTACGCTGGTAGAGAACAAGCTCGGCCATGTCAAAACCGTCTGCATTGGAGGCATGAACGCCGCAAACTCGCAGCGCATCCTTTACCAATCCGCCACGCCCGAGAAGCAACTCGATGGTGTCGCCATCGTAAGCGCGATCATGGCCTCCACAGACGCCAGAGCCGCTTCCGAAAACCTGCGCTCTCTCATCGCTACTCCACCGCCTTTCGCACCAAACAGTAAACCTCAAGCCCTCACTCGCGACGCCCTCGTCGCCGCCGTCCCCGCCCTCATCGCCCGCACCGCCGCCAAAAAGCCCCTTTGCCACAACATGACCAACCTCGTCGTCCAGAACTTTGCCGCAAATGTCGCACTCGCTGTCGGCGCCTCCCCCATCATGTCCAACAACGGCCTCGAGGCCCCCGACCTCGCCGCGCTCGGCGGCTCCCTCGTGATCAACATGGGCACCACCACCCCGGAGATCCGCGCAAACCACCTCAAAGCTCTCGCCGCTTACAACGCCGTCGGCGGGCCCGTCGTCCTTGATCCTGTCGGCGCTGGCGCGACGCAACAGCGCCGCGAGGGTGTTGCGGCGCTCATGGCTGGGGGTTACTTCGACCTCATCAAGGGCAACGAAGGCGAGATCCGCACCGTCTCTGGCGCCGCGGGCGTGAAGCAGCACGGCGTTGACTCCGGCGCCGCGCAGCTCTCTGATGCTCAGCGGATTGAAGTCGTCAAAACACTTGCGCGGCGCGAGCGCAATGTCGTGCTCATGACGGGCAGTACGGACGTTGTGTCGGACGGCAAGCGGACTTTCCTTGTTCGCAATGGGCATGAGTTCCTTGGCGAGATAACCGGCAGTGGCTGTACTCTGGGGACCACCATCGCCAGTGTGCTGGCGGTTGAGACGGAGGATAAGTTGCTGGCGGCTCTGGCAGGAATTCTGCTGTATGAGATTGCTGCGGAGAAGGCAGCAGAGACGGCGAGCGGGCCAGGAACGTTTATCCCTGCGTTCATCGATGCGCTGTATCATTTGCGGGAGGCGAGCAAGAGAGGCGACGGTGCGTGGGCGGAGGGCGCGAAGGTGGAGATTGTGTGAAGGGACACGAAGGAAGGTGGGTGATCGATAGGGTTACCTTAGGTAGATACCTCCTCCAACCGACGCTATGCGCTTGATCCGAGTTCGAATCCCGTGAAAGTCTTAAAAAGACCTTGGACTGGAAAGAGCAGGCACGTGACTGATATGTGTCGGCCCCACACGCCGCAGGAGCAGAAGTGAACGGGGGTTCGAATCCTGTGCACGTCAGTCCATTAGAATGTTGCGCTCGGTTGGCCGCAGTGCCTGCCAGCGAGTGTCAGCCTCCGCCGCATGCCATAGACATGCCATTTGGGCGTCATGAAATGACTATGACCATCGATCAAGACCGCCATCGATCACTGTTGCGTGCTGCGGTGCCATCTGTGATTTTTCGAGACACCACTGCGGCAACATGTGGCTCGAATTGCGCTGTTGAATCTTAGCTTGTGAGATGCGCATTTTGATGGGGATCTTCCTGGAATCTAACGCGCCCGCAGCTATGAATATGTATTCGCATCTCTTGCTGCTCCCACTAGCTTTTGACCATGATACTGTAACGTCGTGGTGACTTCTATCGCGGCGAGACAGGTTTTGGCGTAGTCCACACTGGGTTGGTTTATGAGACTTGGTCTTCTGACGACCTGTGCACAGGCTTCCAGAGGCCGTTGTATTGAGAGCAGCAGGAAGAGAAGCATGGTTCAAATTCGGGGTTTGGCAGTCTAACTTCTTCAATGTATCTTATCTGAGCGATCCGAATGTCTGGCCATCGAGTGCCGCGATCTCTCATCAGGGACTGCACAAAAAGCAAGCTATTGTCGAATATCGCAACGCCGTGATATTAACTCATTTATTGAGGCACGACAAAAACACAACCCACCACTCGGCGATGAAAGCAAAGCAGACAGTAAAAAGAAATAGCTTGAATTGACCACAAAAAGTGCAAAAACCTAAGTCCGGTCTGACCGCGCGTGCCGTATACTTAGGGAAAACGGGCGAACCCATTTTATTATAGCTGCCCTGGTCGTCCACGGAACGGCGTCCCGCCCGCGCGCTGCAAGGTGCTAAATCCAGACCGTTTCCGCCTCATCGTGCGCTCGTTAGTCTAGCGGCGAACATGGCGGGCTGGAGTGGGGTCGGCGTCCCGATTGCCCAAAGCAGTCCCGCGCGTTCCCAACTAGACTAAGGAACCCACGATGAGCCGGGAGAGAAAGGATGACGGTGAGGGGCGTAACAGCTTTAAATCAGTTCATTGCAGCGGCTGCTCCCCTTAGCGCGGGCACGTGACGCGCTCACTGGGCAGCTACGCCTTCTTGCGAGGGCGTCACGTGAGACACTGAGCTGGTAAGCTTTCCATGTCGCTATTTTCTGCGCGACCGTATGGCGCGAAAGTGGTGCACCCGCGTGGATGGAAGAGGGTCGCATGACTGGTTTGTCGGCCTTGTGATCCACGGGTTGGCTCTGCCGCAAAATGAGGGCCGCGTAGGTCCGTGGAGGATAAATGGTACATAACATCCTTGCCAGGATAGCTTCAGCAGCGAGAGACTTTTCTTGGTTTGTGGGCGAGTGCAAAGGTTCCATCCTTATGAACAGGGCTTGTGCAATTGTGAGCCCAGGTGCAATGCTAAGGCAATTTGGGCCGCTTCGGCAGGGGCTAGGACACTGGTTTCAATCTCAACACTCTCAATTAGTAGTGAGGCTCACCGAAGAAGTCGCAAGGCAAGAATTGAGAACCATGCAAGAGGAAGTGATCTCAACCCTGCGCAAGGGAGGCACTCGACTGCGCTCACGCCCGCAATGGCACGAATGGTGACGCTGGAGAGCGCACTGCCATTGAGTCGGCATCATACAAGCTTCTTCAGAAATCAAACTCGTGCGATTAGAACTTCATTCTGTGCAAATGACCCGGATGGCTTGTGAGAGTGAAGAGGTGAGGTCTGGCAGCGGCTCCGCGCGCAGGGCCATCCCCAAACTTTGGAAGTGGGGCGAAATTCAGAGACCACCGAGCACCAGAGCCGCCCGCCCCGCCAAGCGAAGAGCGCCAGCTACACATCATCCCAGCGCCCAGCGATTGCTATAGCCCACGTGAGCACTTCGATACTTGCTCGCGAGTAAGTGGGCAGCTCTACCGCGCCGTATCTGTCCTCCCACGGCAACACACTCGCATACGGCATCGTCCACTCCCCGCGAATTCACAATGGCTGCAGCGCTAGCCTCGCTCCTCAAGAAAACCCACATCGAGGATCACGATGAGATCCTGCGCTCTGCTGAAGCTGCTCTCAAGCAATCCAAGGGCGATCTTGAAACGCAGCATGTCAAGGCTGTCGCCCTGCTGAACCTGGACCGCTATTCGGACGCAGTCACCGCAATCGAAGCCGGCGGGGACAAGCTGAAAGAGAAGGTGCGCTTGGAATACGCTTACGCTCTGTACAAGTCAGGCAAGTCGGCAGAGGCGGCAGAGATTGCAGCGAAGGGCTCTCAGCGCGGTTACAGCCATGTGGAGGCCCAGGCACGGTACAGAACCGAGGACTTCCAGCGGGCGGCGGAGCTGTACAAGCAGTTGAGCGCTAATCAGGCTCAAGATGCCGAAGCAGACCTCAGGGTAAATGCTTCGGCGGTTGATGCGCAACTGGAGTGGTCAGGGAAGGGCGCGATGGTTCAAAACAAGAGAGCTGCGAGGGGAGATTTGGAGGCATTCGAGACGGCGTACAACGCTGCTTGCGGAAGCATAGCGAGAGGGGAGCTGGGGCAAGGTGAGGTGCTACTGAAGCGTGCGCGCGACCTCTGTGAGTCGGTGGAGGACATGACCGAAGAGGATAAGGAGACGGAATTGCTACCGATTGCGGTGCAGCAGATTTACGTTCTGACCAGGTTGGGAAGGCACGAAGAGGCGAACAAACTGGGCCAGAGCATTGGCGAAAAGACTTTTCCCGATCAAAGCTCGAAACTCATCGCAAGGGTGAACAGCATTGCAGCAGCTGGTGTACCAAGCAACCCTTTCCTCGCCCAGAGACTGCTGGCCTTTGACCTTGAGACGCTGAAACCCGACTATCCTTTCGCCTACCAAACTGCTGCCCTCGAGCAGAACAGCTCCGCCACCGAACTGCTAGCCATGAAGTTCGGCGGTGTCGTCGACTCCACATCGAAAGCTCTCTCGAAGCAGGATGGTGCTACCCTTGACAGGCGGCTCAACGGTCTCTCTGTTGTCAATGCTGCAGCGCATGCCCGGAACAAAGTGGGCAAAGATGCCCTCAAACATTTCTTGCCTTTGCTGGAGAAGCGTCCGAACGATATTGGCCTTATCCTCACAATTGTCCAATCTTATGTACAGATTGGAAACCTCACCTCAGCAACTGTGCACTTGGAGAAGTTCCTCACGAAGCTCGAGAATTCTGCAAACGGCAGCGATCTGGACATGCGATTCGCCCCTGGTTTGGTAGGAACCCTTGTTAGCCTTTACAACAGCCAAAGCAGGCGTGAGCCTGCCCGATCTGCACTTGGAAAAGCCGCGACGCATTGGCGCACTCGATCAAACCATTCTCGCGGCGTGATACACTTGCTCAAAGCAGCGGGAAGCTCCTTGACCGAGTCCCAAGACCCCTCACATCAAACGCTCGCTCGCGACATATTCCAAGACCTGCACGACAAAGAGCCCTCGGACCGCTACGCCGCCGCAGGCCTCCTCGCCGCATCGCCCGCGACCGCTAAATCCTCCGACCTTTCATCCCTACAACCAGTCGATCAGCTCGTCAAAGATATTGACGTCGAAGCTCTCGAAGCCGCCGGCATCGCGCAGCCTCCGGCGTCAGTCATTGCCGCAGCAACACGTAAGCGCCCCGCAGAAGAGCAGCAAACAAAGCCCAAGAAGCACAAGAAGCTATGCAAGAGTAAGATGCCTAAAGACTACGATCCGAATCGCACTCCCGATCCCGAGCGCTGGTTACCTCTCCGCGATCGCAGCTCGTACAAGCCAAAAGGGAAAAAGGGGAAGGCGAAGCAGGCGATGATGGCACAGGGCGCCGTCAGTGAGGATAGTAGGCCTGCGACACCGGGCGCGGATGTCGTAAAGAGCAAGCAGCAGCAACAAGGCGGTGGCAAAAAGAAGAAGGGCAAGGGGAATAAGTGGTAAAACGCCCGTATGATCGGTATACCTAGATGATGTACAAAAACTTCAAAGTCGCGCTCAACATCATCCTCTGTTTCTATGCGCCACCCCACCGTCTTCCGCCTGATTGATCGCTGAGACTGGAGTCTCTCGACCCGCCTCTCAATGGCACGTACTCGTCGCCCCTATACGCATGTACGCCCAACTCCTCGTCGTGCCTGAACGTCCTCGCTCGCCCAGCTGGCGCCGGATCTTTCGCTGCGCGCGGCGCCGTAGGCCCAGGGGCTGCCACGTTATCATCAAACGGTGAGCGTCCCTGCCTTACCGTCCTCCTTTTCGCCGCCACGGCTCCTGCTAGCCCCGCAGCCCTGCCCGTCGATCCCTCTTTCGCTGAAGGACCATTCCACCACGCCATAAGACCCTTCCAAGCAAGACCCAATGCCACCCAGACTGCGTTCACAATATCGCTCAGATCCAGTGCGTCCCGCACTGCGCGCCACATTCCTAGGCGTGGCGCGAGCGCAGCCTCGAGGTATCTGTCCGCGCGGCCGCGGAACTCAGCTGCGCTATACGACCACTGGAAGATCAGGCTGAAGAGCACGGTTTCGAGGCAGGTGAGCAGCGCGGGCATACCAAAGTTGATGTCGTTATAGGTCAGTTTCCGCGTAGGGGAGAAGAGTTTGCCGTTGAGGAGAGAGAACAGGATCTGTTTGATGGGTGGTCAGATTCTGCTTTCTTTGCATGAGGGGCATCTGAAGGGGCATTCGTACGTTTTGGATAATTTGGAAGAATATTATCCCCAGGAAAGAGTAGATCTTCGCGCGCTCCTTGTGCGTCCCGCTCATCTCGCCTTTCGTCCGCTTTGCAAATGCGATCGTGCCTTCCAGAGCGCCGGCGACGATCAACAAACTGGCGAGGAAAAGCCAGAGGTGAGCGTGCTTGGCGGAGAAAGAGTTGGAGCAGTACTCCCCGTAGTACTGGGTGACGATCTCAATGATGGTGAAGGCGAGCGTGATAAGGGGAAATTGGAAGATGGAAGCCCAGGTGCGCTGGTGGGCGGGTCAGTTTCGTGCGGTTGTTGAGTACGGTACGTTCAGGGTCGGGCATACCTGGAACCAAGCTAGAGAGCCGCCTTCGATGATCTCGCCCTTCTTCCCTTTGAAGGGCATCTCGTCGAAATATCTGTCTCTGTCGGTGCCTTCCGGGCAGACCCATTCAAGGAGAAGGAAGAACAACGCTGCAACGGCAAAGGACTGGTAGAGGCCGGCCAGCGGGTGGATGTATTGGAAATTGGAGTACCAGCAGAGCGCCAAAAAATTGAACAAACAGTAGAAGACCGGCATGGCTATTATCCGGAGAATCTGGCGCTGCTCTTGCGGAGCAGTGTAGTTGCGCAGATGTTGCCATGATAAATGAAGGGTGGCGACAGTTGTCACTGCTAAGCAAGGGGCACAGATGTAGATCGCGAGCTGGTGAAATGTTAGGTCGCCACTCGCATACAGGGGGTCGCCTATGAGAGTTGGTATGGGTCGAGCGCATGCTTTGGCATCGGCTTCGGTGGTGTCTCGCGAAAAGATTGTTCGGGAGATGGAGCGGTTAGAGGGCCATTGAGATGTGGAGCCTGAGACGTCCAGTAATGGGGAAAGCATCTTTGTTGTGTCCTCGAGGCGTGTGACGCTTTTGGACGTCCTCCTTTTGCAGTGTGACGAGCAGAGATATGTTGGAGGGCCGGACGGGACAAATGGCTATTATATCTGGAAAAGCTACTAGGGTGTGTGTCGAGGTTGCTACAATAGGAAGCGTGCGCGCTCTTGCTTGATGGCAGGCAGTGTTGTCACGGCCATGATGTGCCAAAGGCGTGTTGTTGGCGCAGCTGTCGCAAGAGCGTCCCGATGAGGCAAAGATCGGTGAAGGATTCATGTCAGCACAGCCCTGTCGGCGAAACCGAGCCACCGGCGTGCTGCTAGCCTAATTAAGGGCTCCTTGCGCTCGCGCCTTGCGTCCTGTCATGATTTCAGAAGTCTGTTATTGAAAATCGGCTGCTTTCAGAACTTTTCTTAGCAAGTCGATGCGACCGGAGCTCTACATGCATGTAACAGCCCTCCGATGCTGTGCTCGGAAGCTTTGTGGAGTGATCGCTCTGCCGCTTTTCCCAATTATCTATATTGTAGAAATTTGATTTCACTCAATAATGCATTGGTGGTTTAGTGGTAAAATTGGCCGTTGCCATCGAGATATTCTACTTCCGATTGTCGGCCAGCCCCGGGTTCGATTCCCGGCCGATGCATTTTGCCCTGCATTTTGCTCTGCGATTGATTTGGACCCAGCTTTTTACCGCGTCTGATGCAGTGAACAATTGCAATATTCAGCCTGCGCCTTCCCTTCACCATACATCGGTAAATCAACGGCGCTTCAACCCCCGTCGACAATGGCAGCTTAATCCCCGAGGCTACCCTTTTCCGATACAAGGACTCGGAAGCGGCCGTGCTGCATGAAGCCGGCAACTCACCTAGCCCACGTTTTGTGCTCCAGCACGTTGTACCTTCACTAAGGTAGTGTCAAAAGCTTGTCCCGCCAGCGACACCCATTCTAAATCTCTCAGCGATACTTCAAGGATGAGCGTGCCACCCTTGTCTCAGACAAACATCGCGTGACGCTCTAGCCGCCGATGATCGCGTTCGTGAAGCACGTCCTCAGCGCTTTGCGTAGAGCATTCGCAGCTGCTCCAACACGGTGATACTGCCCATCATCCATACACTCTCGTAGGCCATGCCTCGCCGTCTCCCTGAAGAAGACATGGCGCAGATCCATCGCAAGATCTTCACTCTCAACAAGACTGCCGTCGAAATCGGTGAAGAGCACAACTGCACCGCCAGCGCTGTGCGTAAATGGCGCCAGAACTGGATCGCCTATGGCACCCATCGAAAGCCTGGCCGAGTGACCCTCAAGAAACGCGGTCGCCCTCGAAAACTCGCCGAAGAGCAAGAAGCTGAGATTGTCGCCTATCGCGCTGAGCACCCGGACATGTACTTCAAAGATGTCGCGTCCTTTTTCTCTGAGAAATTCGGGACAGAGCTCTCCGGCAGCGCCATCTTCTCCACGTTGGGCCGCCGCGGTGTGCTACAGAACAAGAAGACCGCGCGGCCGCGGCATAAGGATTTCATCCGGTATCTCGAAGAGCCTGACTTTCTCTCTCCTCGCCTGCGATTCGACTTGTCCCTTCTCCCGGACGTTCTGTGCCGGCGAGTGTTGCAATTGCAACGCGATGACGGCACTGCCGTGCTTTCTCTAGCGCGGCTAGGTGCCGCTGAGGCAGTGGGCCACGGCACTGATCTACGGCAGGCGCGCAGGCTCCTCAAAGCACCTAGCACCGAGAACGTGCGATTCACGGAGAAAGTCGGCGTCTACGGCGGGAATGAGATGCTGGGGCCGGACGGGTTCGATGTCGTGTACATGGCGATTGGCACGCTAGGCCGCGAGAAGGATCTGCTTCTCTGGGCGAAGACAGTGGCTAAACTTTTGAGGCCCGGTGGGAGTCTATTCCTGAGAGAGAAGCATCCTATTGTGGATGCTGTTGACGAGAATCATAGAAATCGGGTGATGATTACAAAGCCTTACTTTCGGAATCTGGGCCGAATCGCGGCTGTGAGCGCCGAAGATAATTCATTCACGGAGACCGAGGCTTGCCCGGAGAGGCAGTATAGTGTTGGTGAGATCATCGGGGCCGTCGCTGCAGCAGGATTGATGATCACGAGTCTATCCGAGCATAACAGTGTGCCTTGGGAATTTTGAAAAGAGCAGATGGCCGAGGTAGAAAACGGTACGTGTCTTTCCGGCGTGTGAGGCCTCTCGGAGCAAGTGACTGACGGACAGATGCAGAAGAATGGGTGTTCAAACATGGGCGTAACCGGCTGCCACTGTCCTATACTTTGCACGCCATGAAAGTGTAGCCGCTGTCCCTTCACGAGAACACTCGCTTCACCGGGCTGAATGTATGACGCCTACAGCCCTGAAGTACGGAACGGGACTCATCGAAAGCAAGGACCACAAACCGAAATTGCTGCTCTTCATCTGATGCGATTCGTGCCATCGCAGGCAGAGCAGCTGGATTTCTCACTCGGTTTGCACGCGTCCTATCACTGGTGTCGTGCTGAAACCGGGAGTGCGCTTTCTCTTTACTTCACAAAAGCTGCTCGACATGGCCTACGAAGCTCAGCACGTGGATGAAAGTCTGCGGCAAGTCCTTCTGCAATGCTAGGTTTACTCAGGCGGCAGCTGCAAGTACCCTCAGCCGCCAAGCGCTAAACGAGAGGCTACTGATCCTTCATCCTTCGCTCAAATCAAGTGGTCATTAGTCGTCCTCTTGTCTATACGATGCTGCCGTTTGCTGCCCTCGCCGTCTTGTGTTGAGCAACAGCAACGGATGCCATTCGCTGATGAATAACCCCAAACCGCATCATCTCCTTGGGATTTGGCGCACTTGTCGCGTGTCGGTAGCCCGGTCAAATCGCGGAGCGTTATGCTCCTGCTAGCGGCATCTTGAGTGCTGCTGGATTTCTCCCAGAAAAGGAGACCATGATTGGAAGGTTGGCACGAAATCTTCTGGCGCAAGTACCGACGATGACATTGGCGGTGTGCAATTCCGCACGGAGACAGCTGCGAATAAGGATCTTCGCCATGCGACCGTATATTCCTTGCACGCTTTACTGCTACCGCCACACCTTTGCCACGGAGTGCCCTATCTGAAAAGGACAAGCAGAGCACAGGACAGCTCCTGAAACCTCCGGAGTGACAGCTCAGCCGCCATAAGGTCCGGGCAGAGTGTAGTGGGGGCGTGCCGCCTCCACCTTGATTGCACACATGAGTCGCGGAGGCTTCAGCGGAGCCGGCGAGCTGACACTTCCGAGGACTTCGCGACACCCAGATTTGTTCAGGAAGCCATGAACCGTTCGATGTTTGTCGGAAGCGTACAGTGACTGCCAAGGCAGCATGAGACCTGCTAATATCAGTTCAGCTTCTACCTGAATATGTTTATTGCTGCATCGCCTTGTCTCTTGCTTCAATGTCCCCGATAGGTTCCATTTGGGCCACGAATTTTTGCACACGCCAAACGGTGTCTGACATTATTCATCTCCCTATCACACATTGCGCCATGAACGATTAGCAGCAAGGGCTTAGCGCGGTATCTCGGTCGTCCTTGCAATAGACGTCAAGCGACCACACTGCCTAAAAATACCGCTTTTGAAATACGAGCCTAGCCCTGGGTGTGGGTCTACAATGTAGATCAGTGCTTTGGATCGTGCTTTCCTGAGGATACTACAAATATCACCACTGTTACAACCCTGATCTCATTGCACAACACAATTTTCAGACAGCACCCTTCGAGCTCTTTTCCCAGTTTCCGACCAACAAGAAAGCAAACACACTGAACACGAAAACGAATTCAAGATGCGCCAATTCCTGTACTCTATCATTGCCGTGGCAGGCCTCACATCTGCCAACCCTGTGCAGAACGACTTTGCTTGCAACCCGGCTCACTCTTACCCCAACGGAGCCTCCTGTATCTCTACCGCCGGTGCCTTGAGCCTGGTGACACCGACACCCTCCGCAACCTTTGCTTGCAACCCTGCGCACTCTTACCCGAACGGCGCTCAGTGCGTCTCTACCGACGGAGCACTCACCCTCGTCACTCCCGCGGCCTCCACCACTTTCGCTTGCAATCCGGCACACTCCTACCCCAACGGCGCTCGGTGCGTTTCTACCGCTGGCTCGCTCACGCTCATTACGCCGAGTGCTTCGGCCACTTTCGCCTGCAACCCTGCTCACTCCTACCCGAACGGCGCTCAGTGCGTCTCGACTGCTGGCTCGCTTGCACTCGTCACTCCCAAGCCTACCAACTGAGTAGAGGTTGACTATATCGCTCGATTGTATAGCCGTTGAACATTTTGTTTGCCAGCTTTATGCTATCGAGCAACCGTTTGCAACATGAGATAACCTTTAAGGGGCAATACGTTAGTCCTTTAGCTTCTGACTTTCCATAGATTGCTGGAGGTCTCGATGGGCATTGGCTACCTCGTGTCTGAATCGACCGGTTCGCAATGCTCCTGACTGCTGCAGACGTGCGAAAGCCTGGTACCTTAGTCAATGACTGAACTCTGGTGTCTTACCCGAAGCAGCTAACTCAGCTGGAATAGAAAATTTTAAAGCTCCACTCATCCGCGAAAGCAGCTAAGCGAAGATGACTTAGCCAGATGTCTCCCTGAAATGTGGCACGCAGAAGCCTATGATGAGCTCAAAGATGCTCAATGGAACGACTCATAGCAAGTAAAGATCACTTGGAAGACCGCAGTATCAACGTCCCCTAGTCGCTTGGTGAGATACCTATACCGCAGCTATGGACATTGGCCAAACCATCTCAAGCGTAGAGTATGCTAGACGCAAGCAAACAGCAGAGAAGCACGGAAACTGCTGTTTTCGGCGCGCTATGGACAGAAGCAATACTACTGTCATCTTCATTCCCTTCATGCGAAAGGCTGCACCCGAGACCATGAATCACACTCGAGCTATTGGTCCCGTCTTTGAGGCATTCGCTGAACTCGCGCGTATCAGCTGCGTCAATGTCGCACCACTCGTAGCAGCTTCCTTGGGTGTAGATTGTTCCATTGCCGAGCTGCGAGCAACAAGTTTGCATGCGAGGGTGCCTGCAACGTTCTCGGTATCTGATCCGTGCATTTCATGCCATAAGTTCAGGCTCCACGCACCCGTTGGCCTTGATGCACCATCCACCAGCGGCGCCGATAGCGTTTGGTACAGCGGTACTGCTGCAATTGTGCGTTGCCAGGTCGTCCGACATGACGAAGGCAGACTCTTGGTTGATCAGTGCAAGATTAGTGAAGGCTTGGATTCGTGACGGTAGAAACTTTGCGACCTGGAAACTCGTAGGGTCTTGAAGAAGGCCGGGCAACAGTGTTCGTAGGTAGAAGATTAGGGAAGCCTGAATCATCATCTTGGCATTGTTGCAGGCTGCCTGTTGCTAGGAAATGCTAGGAAGTCGTGGCGGCCCAACGCGTAGGAAGATGATCCATCGACTTTGGCGTCTCTTCGGGTGCTCCGAATCGACGTAGAACGCAGCATTAGGTGGTAGCTGCGCAGTTTTGAACGGCAGACAACATCGGTCAGGGCTCGGAAAGGGGCGGAACGGAGTGGACATGACCTTGGCATAAGGCGTGAGCGGAGCGCGGGGCGGAGCGCGAAAAGGCCAGACCTGGGAGCCGTTTCACACCCATGCGGTCTCTAGTCATGCTCCAACACCTCTAAACTCGTAGCTCCGTACGTATGGGAAGTCGATTGCCCGCCGATCCGGAGCGGGCTGCAATGGTGCCGTGACTGCCAAGCCGACTTGCGGCAACGCTGGAGAATCCTTCAGCCCACCGCTCCGACTTGCGTCTCCACATCGGAATCCCTACTACTGGCATCGACCTGCAAGCGACATCGTCATCGCGCGAAATCGACCCGGTCATGGTTATGGTCCACGTCCATGATCTGAATGTTGCGCGGCCCCGCAGCGGACCAGGCACGTCGTCGGAAATGGCATGTGAGGCCTGGCTCACTCAGGCTTTACGCATCTACTGGCCTGAATTTTGTGAACGGTGACTGAGCCAGGATGGAGCTTTTCATGATGATCCTAGCCTTTGAGGGATATATGAACATCTACCGAAAAAACAACATCCTCCTGAAGCCTAAGTCTTTCCGAGCTCATTGCTACAAGCATCTACCGGGAACGAGCATGCATGAATCTCTTCAAATGTGAGCGCTCATATAGGATGTCTCCACTGTCATGAATGCCAATAAGGAGCCGCAACAGGCGGCCGAGATTCGAAGTCCATTTTCACGCGCTAGGACCGAGGCTACATCCTTCAGAGTCGCTTGCTATCAACCACTGTGTCAGTCATGGCGTAGGAATGTCAGTGATGACGATTGTTTTCCCCGTGTCTCCGAATACTCCTCGGGAAGCCTCCTGTCAGGGCGCATGGTAACTATAAGGCCATGCCATCACGCTCATCAGCATTCTTCTTTTTGTTCACACCATTCTTGAGGAGACATCACAGCATACAAACGTTCGTTTCCCAGCTTGACGAGTCAATAAATTCGGAAAACAAAGATGTTCACTTTCGTGAGTACTTGAAAAAGGCTCGCGTTATCGTGTCCTCAGCTAAAAGCAATTCAGAGGCTCAGATCCTTCACGAGTCTTCTGATTCTCGTGCGCTTCGCTTCAGGGCAGGATGTAGCTCTCCCAGCAGAAGGCAATGTTCTCGCATGCACAGAAAATGGTTGCACAGGCTCTTCTTGCGGACCAGAGTTCGAACTCGGCAGTGGCTATCCGGAATGCATCATCTACCAGTCCAATGAGGTCTTTGGCGGTTACGATTTCGCAGCTGAGAAAGACGAGTATGATGTCTGGTGGAACAGCAACGAGATGGACGAGGGATTTCGTTTGATCGTCCGCACTCCTGCGACAGTGGAAGTGCAGAACTGTGGTTACTATCTAACCGGATGGCACAACAAGGGTTGTTGCAAAACTCACATCCGCAATTCATTCATGCTCCACTTCTGTTGCGGTAATGGCGATTGCGACGATGCTGAGCCTGCGACTACCATGGCTCAGGCCAGAGTTGCAGCATTGCAAGGCGGCACGTCTGCCACCAGTCTTGGCACTTTTACTACGCTGAACGGCACCGGCAAGCGTGACCTTGCCGACGGCGTGTCGATGGAGTGGGCACCGCGCCAACCCTCTTCCTTGAGTCAACTAGCGAAGCGCGAAGCAAAGCACTTGAGCAATCTTGCTGAGAACAACATCGCGCGCGAGCGGACCGCGGCTATGTCTGCGGCACCCTCAAAAAAGGACTGGATGACAAAACGATCCTGCTCATATTATACGGAAAATGATCAATTCACAGAGCGCGGAGTGCAAAGAAGAGTTTCTCAGAATGTATAGTGTGCCGAAGACGACAGCTGCACCACTACTATTCAGACCTCAGTCACAGAGGGCAGCGCGATCAGCGCACGTGCTAATGGGGACCTCTTCGAGGTAATCTGCCTCTCGACCGACATCGAATTTTCCAAAGAAACAACCCGCTCTATTGCGTACTTGTTTGAGTACAGTGGCGATGGATATGTTACGTGGTCTCCTACGTACGATCTTCCACCGCCTGATGTTTGAAAGACGCTGACATCTTTCGAAGGCCCCTTCGATGGCGACACTTTTGATAGCATTCTTGGAGAGTATCGCTTCGTGATCCCCGGCTCTGGCTAGATTGTGCTATCACAACGAACTTTCCGAATGAGCGATTCGGAAGACAAAGGACGAATGGTGGTAACTGCTCCCTGCGAACGCTGCTCTGTACATTTTTGAACAACCTGAGTACGTCGATGGCTTAGGCCTGGCAACCGGCGTCGGATCTGAGAGCCAAACTACCTATCAATGGTATACAGAGTTCTCAACCCCAGCTGCTTAGAGGTTGAGAATGCTTAGGGCTGTGTGTTGACGCACCGTTGATCTCAATGTCAAGATGGTTGGGTCGAGGATAGCAAAGTCAGTCGATAGGGCGTGGCATGGCATTTGCAAACTTATGTGAGTACGTTTCAGAGATGCGATGCCGAAATGGCAGCCGGGTCAAGGTTTCTGGACTCGATTGAGATCATTGGCGGCACCCCCGCCCCCAATGACACATTTCTTATCTATGCTCAAGGAATGCAGTCGTTCCCATATCCGCGTTATGGCAGATTCTCGGGCAATTGCTGTTGTGCGCTTCCAATCGTGAAGTGGCGCTCGAAGCCAAGGAGGCTTTAGAACCCCCCAAGGCCCTAAGCTCGCGCCAAGATCGCCACATCAATTGTCCGGGGCTGTTCGTCGCATGGCCCTGCTTGTTCTGGTCGGATTTAGATAAGCAATGTTGCTTCTCCCCCAGCTGCGTCCGACAGCGAGGTACCTCATCCGAGTATGGAGAGGATATATCATCTGGGGGAAAGGTTGCGAAAACGGGGGCGCTTTTGATTTTTCGCATCTAGTATCTACACCACCAACATGGCCAACCAGGAAGATTTCAAACACAACGAGATTGTCACAGACACTCCTCAGGTCGAAACTGGCAATGTCGCAAGTGTCTCCGCGGTGAAGAGAAAGTTGTCCGCCCGTCATGTGCAACTCATGGCAGTCGCCGGAGCAATCGGGATTGGGTTGTTCGTTGGAATTGGAGGCGTGCTCGCAAAAGCTGGACCCATTGCTTTGACGCTTGGCTACATGTTCTATGGACTGTGCTTCATCTGGCCCCTTACTTTGCATGTTGGAGAGATGTGCGCCTGGCTTCCGATTCGCGGCTCACTTTTTGGACTGGCGACCAGACTGGTCGACCCGGCTCTTGGATTTGCCATGGGCATAGATCTTGAATCTTGATTTTCTCAATCAGATAATCAATCAGGTAATCAATCAATCAGGTCCCTGATTGAGCTCGGACCTGAATAATCAGATTCAGT